>NC_132856.1:30017187-30338125 GCF_048164855.1 Canis lupus baileyi
CCAACATAGAGGCACATAAGTACATAAATCAAACATTAACAGACATAGAGGGAGAAATAGTAATACAATAATAGTAGGAGAATTTAACACCTCACTTACCTCAATGGAGAGATCATCCAGACAGAAAACTAGAAAGGAAATATTGGCCTTAAAAAATTCGTTAGATCAGACGGACTTGATAGATATAGACAAAGCATTTCATTTAAAACAGCAGAATATACATTCTTCTCAAGGGTACATGGAACATTTTCCAGGAGAGATAGTATGTTAGGCCACAAAACACATCTCAATAAATTTAACATTGAAATCATCTCAAGTATCTTTTCTGACCACAATGGCATGAAATTAAAATCAACTACAAGAAAACTATAGAAAACACAAGCACGTGGAGGCTAAACAACATGCTACTAAACAACCAATGGGTCAATGAGGAAATTTGAAAAAAAAAAAAAAACCTTGAAGCAGGGGATCCCTGGGTGGCTCAGCAGTTTAGCACCTGCCTTTGGCCCAGGTGTGATCCTGGAGACCCGGGATCAAGCCCCACATCAGGCTCCCTGCATGGAGCCTGCTTCGCCCTCTGCCTATGTCTCTGCCTCTTTCGCTCTGTGTGTCTCTCTGAATAAATAAATAAAATCTTTAAAAAAAAAAATACCTTGAAGCAAATAAAAATGTAAACACAACAGTCCAACATCTATAGAACACAGCAAAAGCAGCTCTAAGTTTATAGTGATGCAGACAGACCTATCTCAAGAAAAAAGAAAAAATTCAAATAAACAATCCAACCTTACACCTCAAGGAACTAGACAAAGAACAAAACCCAAAGTCAGGATGGCTCAGCTGTTGAGCATCTACCTTTGGCTCAGGGCATGATCCTGGGCCAGAGATCGAGTCCCACCTCGGGCACCCTGCGGGGAGCCTGATTCTCCCTTTGCCTATATCTTTTCCTCTCTCTGTGTGTCTCTCATGCATTTAAAAAAAAAAAAAGTTAATAGAAGAAAGGAAATAATAAAAATCAGATCAGAAATACATGAAGTAAAGACTAAAAACAACACAAAAGATCAGTGAAACTAAGAGCTAGTTCTTTGAAGGGATAAGAAAAAATTGATACAGATTTAGTATGTCCTTTTTATTGTTGGATTTGCTTAAACATTTGGGGTGATAGACATCGGGTACTAGATTTTTTTAACAAATATTTTGTTTATTTTAATGAAGCTGGTACAGACAATGTCCATTTAATATCAAAAAAAAAATCCATATCCCAGGCCAAAAAGTACAAATAAAATCAAAAAGAGCAGTGTTCTGTTGAATACACTTCTGCATGAATAACTTTATTAACTGCTAATGAAAATTAGAACTTTTCTGGGATCTTCTGACAAGACTTTTATCTTAAAATGCTTTCTCTTCAGTGAAGCCATCTTTGGAGTTAGTCATTTACCCTCATCATCTCTGTCTTCTCGACTCCAGCCTGATATTTCTCTTCTTTTGGTCCAGACCCTCAAATTTTAAAAGAAGCTTCAAGTTAAGGAAAGGTCATTTTTCCACAGTTCAGTTCTCTGAAAAACTCCCATCTCCCACTGAAAGTCATAGTCCAGGAGTGAAGCAATCACATGCTAGAACTTCAGGGCCAATTGGAAAGTCATCATGAACACTTGTATTGGTCGATCTTATTTATCACAAGCCTGAAAATGCACAGTCCTGGAAAAGGTGGCCTCTCTGTGCACACATGTAATTTTTAAAAAGGAAAGGGCAATATGAAGGGGGCTGAGGTTTGATCACCAAAAATCAGCACAATGAAAACAAGTGATAATGAGTAATGGGCACTAGAATTCAAATTACCAGATGTTTTAAAGAGATGGGGTGCCAGTTTTCAATTCTGTTTTGAACACCACATTACAAAAGAACTATTTTTAAAAATAAAAAAGAATTGAGGGTAAAGAAAAAAAATAAAAAGAATATCTAAATCATTGAATGACCCCCTGTTTTTTCCTGATAAACTTCAATCACATCTTCTTCCTCCATTCCCAGTTCTTTTGGAGTGTGATTATCAGCAATTCTCTGACCTTCAAAGAGAAACCCGAGTGAATTCATTGGAACTCCCTGTCTTTGACAGTATGATTCTTTGAGTTTCTTGAGATGTGTTGCCATTTTCACTTTGAAGTGAATCTCACTGCTAACCTGTCCAATGACTTTGAGTTTAATGTATTCTCCTTACTTCTTATCCCCCAAGTCCTCAGTTGAAGGTTTTGCCTCCTGGTCAGACATGGTGATGGTGGCTTCACCCAGAGTCTCCGCACCGCAGTGGCCTCGGGTAGGCAGAACCTTGCTCTGGAGTTTACAAATCTGTCTCTCTTCCCCACAGCACAACAGCGCAGCTTGGGTACTTGATAGAAGCGCGAACTCTTCTCACTGTAGCATTCCAGCTGTTCTCTCTTTAATTCTCAGGCCGAATTCATAGATTTTCAGGATAATTTGAAGGTTTTCTAGGTAATTTGGTGGAGACAGGTGATTTGGAGACCCTACTCTTCCGCCATCTTAGACTTGTTTTGATAAACCTTTAGCCAGATTCATCAAGAAAAGAGAGTTCAAATAAATAGAATCAGAAATGAGAGAGAAGCTCCAACTGATACCACAGAAATGCTAAGGATAATAAGAAACTACTACAAATAATTATATGCCAACAAATGGGACAACCTAGAAGAAATGGATAAATTCCTACAAACAATCTTCCAAGACTGAATCAAGAAGAAATAGAAAACTTGATTATACTGATAGTTATTTATGAAATTGAATCAGTAATCAAATAACTCCAACAAACAAAACTCTAGGACCAGATGGCTTCACAGATGGATTCTATTAAACACTTAAAGAAGAGTTAATACCATTCCTCCTCAAACTATTCTAAAAACTAAAGAGGAGAGAATGCTTCCAAATTCATTCTGTGAGACATTAACATTACCCTGATATCAAAACCAGACCATACCACAAAAACGAAATTACAGGCCAATATCCCTGATAAACATAGATACAAAAATCCTCGACAAAATATGAGAACCCTGAATTTAACAGTACAGTCGAAGGATAATATAGCATGATCAAATGGGATTTATTCCAGGGATGCAAGGATGATTCAGTATCTGCAAATCAATGTGATCTTTCACATTAACAAAAAGAAGGGGAAAACTATACAATCATTTCAATATATGCAGAAAAGGCATTCTCTGAAATTCAACATCCAATTGTGATTAAAACTCAAAAAAGTGGGTACAAAGGGAATGTACCTCAATATGATAAAGGCCATCTATAACAAATCTACAACTAACATCATATTCAATGGTGAAAAGTTGAAAAATTTTCCTCTAAAATCAGGAATAAGACAAGGATACCCACTCTCACTATTTTTATTCAACATAGTATTAGAAGTCTTAGCCACAGAAATTTGACAAGAAAAAGAAATAAAAGACATCCAGATTGGAAAAGAAGTAAAAATGTCACTATTCACAGATGACATAATAGTATGTATAGGAAACCCTTAAAATTCTACCAAAAGACTATTAGAATTAATCAATTAATTGAGTAAAGTTATAGGATACAAAAATAATATACGTAAACTTGTGGCATTTATGTACACAAATAACAAAGTATCCAAAAGAGAAATTAAGGAAACAATCCCATTTACAATTGCATCAAAAGGAATAAAACACTTAGGAATAAATTTAACAAAGAGGTAGAAAAAAATCTGTTGCTCTGAAAACTGAGGAATTGTTGAAAGACACAAGTAAATGGAAAGGTATACTTTGCTCATGGAATGGAATAATTCATTTTAAGATTTCCATACTGCCAAAGCAGTCCTCACATTCAATGCAATCCCTATCAAGATACCAATAGTATTTTTCACAAAATAGAACAAATAATCCTAAAATTTGTATGGAACCACAAAGACCTCAAATAGCTAAAGCAATCTTAAAAAAAGAAGAGCATAGATGGAGGTATCACACTCCCTGATTTCAAACTGTACAACAAAGCTATAGAAATCAAAACACTATGGCACAAAAACACACACAATGAATCAATGGAGCAGTATTAAGAGTCCAGGAATAACCCCACATTTATAAGATCAATTAATTTTCAACAATAGTGGCAAGAATATACAATGGGGAAAAGGTAGTCTCTTCAATAAAAGATTTTGGGAAAACTGAACAGTTACATACGAAAGAATGAAACTGGGCCAATTTCTTACACTATATACAACATTAAATTCAAAATGTAAAACCAGAAACTATAAAACTCCCAGAAGAAAGGATGTAAGTCTTGGACATGAGTCTAAGCAATATTTTTTTGGATCTGTCTCTTCAAGCAAGGGCAACAAAAGCAAAATTAACAAATGGACTATATCAAACTAAAAAACTTTTGCATAGTGAAGGAAACCATCAATAAACAAAAAGACAACCTACTGAATGGGAGAAGATGTTTGTAAATGATATAAATGATAAGGGATCAATATCCAAGATCTATTTTCAAACCCCACACAGCTCAATATCATAAAACAAACAGTCTTAACTAAAAATATGGACAGAGGACCTGAATAGTTACTTCTCCAAAGAAGACAGACAGATGGCCAACAGATACATGAAAAGATTCTCAACATCACTAAGCATCAGGGAAATACAAATCAAAATCACAATGGGATATCACCTCACATCTATTGACTATCTCCAAAAAGACAAAAAATAACCAGTGTTGGTGTGGATGTGGGGAAAAGAGTACCCTTCTGTCCTGTAGGTGGATGTGCAAAATGGTACAGCCACTATGGAAAATAGTATGGAGGTTACTCAAAAAAATAAAAATATAGAACTATCATGCAATGCTGCAGTTCCACTTCTGGGTATTTACCTGATGAAAACAAAAACACTAATTTGAAAAAAATATATGCACCTCTAACTTTACTGAAGCATTATTTACGTTGCCAAAATAAGGAAGCAACCCATGTGTCCATTATTAGATGAATGGATAAAGAAGATATGATGTATACATACAATGTAATATTATTCAACCCTAAAAAAGGAATGAGATCTTTCCATTTGTGGCAATATGGATGGACCTAGAGGGTATTATACTAAGTGAAATATGTCAGACAGAGAAAGACAAATACCATATGACACCACATATAGGTGGAATCTGAAAAACAAAATAGAAACAGACTCATGGATACAAAGAACAATCCTGTGGCTGTTGGGAGGGGAAGGGGAAGTCTGGCCAAAATAAGGGAAGGGAATTTAAGGGCATAAACTTCCAGTCATAAAATAAATAAGACACAAGGGTGCATGAACAGCATAGGGAATATACTTAATAATATTGTAATAACCTTTTTTGGTGATAGATGGTAGCTAGATTTATATGGTGATCACTTTGTAATGTTAATAAATGTTGAATCACTATATTGTATACCCAAAAATAATATAATATTGTATGTCAACTATACTTCAATTAAAAAAATGCCTTAACAAATACAGGTTCTCATTTTTCCATCACCCCAATCCAAAGATCCAAGATGCCTTTCAACCAGGCCTGCACCTTACCCCTTCCTAGCCTCTTTCTCTCTCTGTTCATCTGGCCTTTATCAATTATTTTGCATTCTGGCTGTATAATTTCATGTAAACTCTCATTTGGACCTGTGTTAAACAATCCAGGGAGTTATAATAATTCTCCCCAGTTTAGGCATATCAAAAAGTTTAAGAGATTGTACCCAAGTTCACTTAGCCAGTAAGTAGAAAGCTGAGTGCTTTGATTCCAACTGTCATGCTCTGTTTTTCTTTTTTTTTTTTTTTTTTTTGAGTAGTCAGATAACAGGCAGGAAATTACACAGGACAGGACTGCCCTCTCTCACTGATGGTTGCCCCTCCAGAAAGTTACTTTCTCTCTTCCACTAAAAGTTACTGTACATTTCCTTCAGTTTATCCAGAAGGCCAAATAAAGCAATGGCATCAGGCAAAAGTGGCTCCTGGAATTTTGCATCATTTCTGCTTTGACTTCCTTGCGATCTGGAAAAGAAGTTGTTCTGCTGGCAGCATTGTCATCATCACACGATTATAAAAGGCATATGTTTATCCGTTTTTCCTAGAGAGAAGGGAGGCAGGGCAGCTTTCCTCCATCGCAACCCTGTGCTGCAATCTGCCAATTCATTCACACCTATGTCCCACAAATCATCAGACAGAGATGGCTGTGTGAGTCTTCACTGTGAACATCAAAAATACTGCCTTAAAAGTTCCATGAGTAGGAGCACCTGGGGGCTCAGTCAGTTAAGCGTTTGACTCTTGATTTTGGCTCAGGTCATGATCTCAGAGTTGTGAGATCAAGTCCCACATTGGGCTCCACACTGGATGTAGAACCTGCTTAAGATTCTCTCCCTCTGCCCTTTGCCCCCTAAATGTTTTTTAAAAAAAGAAAAAGTTTCATGAAGAGATCTGAATGCCTTTTTTTTAATGTGGTAGAAAAGACTTCTTAATCCTTGTTCAAACATTTTCCCAAATCCTCTCATATTGATATTAAAATGTCCCCAAATTTCACCTAGGAATTAAGTCTACGTTATTTAAATTGTGTGATCAGAAGTTGACATTGGAGCTTAAATAGATAGTGGCATTAGTGGGACTGTGATATTTGCCAATTCTTTTGGCCACATTTTGAGGTAGAATTCTAAAATTCAGGAGCTAATTATATAAGACGAATAATACAACTTCTGTAGGATTCATGGCAGAGATCTGGGAGTGGAATGCCATTGGTTTGGCACATTATCAGTTAAATGTGGAATTGCCATGTAAACTCCTATTCCCTGCAGAGACAAATTATCATCTCATGGTCCTGTTGCAAGCATTGATGAGATGCCCCCAGGAAAGAAATAATGTCCAAATATCTCCCTGATGGAAAAGTTCTGTTCCATGCATTGCCAAAAATCAGATAAAAATGGAATCTTCTCCAATCAGAGAAAGATACTACCCCCCCCACCAGCTTCATTAAGTGAAAGGAAGTCCATTCAATTCATAAAAGCTAAGGAAGTAACACCAAACCACTGAAAGATGAGTTTGAGTAAAGAAGCCAAGATGAGTTTGACTAAACAAGCCAATAGGAAGCTATCATACCTGTACCCAAAATACATTCTAACATTTGTGATGCTGACTTTTACAAATTATTTACCAAGACCTTCTTTCTCTCATTGAACATTATTACCTTTCTCCCATCACTCCCTGCAGCTGACCTCATGCCCACCATTACACAATGCCATGTTGACTGGTGACAGTGGAACACTCATTGCTGTGGAGAGTTTGGTTTTCCCCAGTCCTCCACCGAACACTGAGATGAAGTGAGGCAGAGCGTGTGCCATGCTGAGGGGCCCTATAGGGTTTACCTTGATTCTTTGCCATTTGGGACCGCATAGTTCTGTCCTATTAGATGGTAGCTTAAAATGGGCCCTAGATTTCAAACTCAGTTCTAGTAAGTATTGATTTAACTTCGATGTATCATTTTCCTCTGAAACATGGGATTAAGGAACAGCACTAGCCTCAGTTGCTGGAAGAATTAAATGAGGGAAATCATGTAAAGTGCTTAGCTAATGCCCAGAACACAATTAACCATTGTAAATGTCAACTAGCATCATGGTCTTCATGATAGTCACTATCATTATTATTGTTATTTTTATTACTAGCTATTTTTATTGTAGCATGGTGCCTGATATACATGGATATGGATATGTGTGTATGTATGTGTGTATATATGTATATATACATGTGTGTATATATACATATATGTAGTATACATATGCTAATTTTTATATATTAACAAAAAGTATTGATATTTGTTATTATCTTTCTTCTTCACAATAACTCTCTAAGTTTTATTATCCCCACTTCAAATGGAAACTAAAATTCAGATAGGTGAATAAACCTGTCTAAAGTCACACAACAAGTAGGAAGTAGATTCAGGATTCAACGTCAAGTTGATTTCACTCATGTGGACTGGATAAGATTCCTTGGTGCCTTTTCTACTCTGCACATGCCTCTGTTACTTCGTGTGTCACATGGTGTCTATCATTGCTGGCATTCCCCATCACCCCATACTGTTGGCTCTTGGCTGACTCTTTCATCCCCAGCAACATCCACACCATCTGACATATGATAGGAGCCCAGGAATTGTTTGAGAGATTGTTTTGAATAAGTGCAACACTGTTAATGAGCTCTGTGTCTAAAATGAGTCTGTCTGCCCCATCTTCCTTCTGATCATCTATCAGTTTGTCATTTGAGCCTTTGGAGTCTAAAGATCCTTTATCTGAGTGGGGGTATCTTTGTCAGCCTTTACATGTACCCACTTCATTCTCTATGGGTAAAAATGCAAAGACAGAAAAGTAGATGGCTGACAGAGCTGTTAGCACTTTCAAATGCTATTTTTCAAGATGTTCCAAAAAAATCGCTCAGTGTGGCTGAGCATAAATAACCGTGTTGGGAATTGTCCTTGGGAGGCCATCCCCATTGAGGAATGTTGTCAGTCCAAAACAAAATAGATGGACAGCAGAGATTTTCTTTGGAAGACTTTGTCCATCTATATGCTATGTCTTTCATAAAGCAATATGAATAAACAATGCTTTTGTCAAGGCTAATTTGCTTTTATGCTTGGGAAAGTAGCAATCAAGATGGACGACTACATTTTCCTTATTTTGGCATAACTTCAGCTTTGAAATGTGTTTGTAATGGGTCTGCTGCTGAAAACTCCCCTCAAGAACCTCAGCCTAGATTGACAGAATGCATTTCTTCTCAAGGCTTTAGTACTTAGGGCAGAAAAATGTCCTTGTTTTCCCTTGCAGACTTCAGTTTTATGAGCCTCTTTTTATGATGTCATTAGGAACTGTCTAAGTTCTGGGAGGAGTGATCATTCTTTGGATTTTTCCAATATTCTGCTGCATAAAGTTTGTTGGACTCTAACTCTAGGCTAAAGAGGTATTGTCTATAACCACTGGGTCTTCTTGCAAAACCTCAAGACTACGGAGTTAAGAGGCATTGAGTGAGTCCTAAAGGTGATTGTGATAAAAGGGACTGCACTTGATGGTAAGGTCTCTCAGTGCTGATTAGCAGGAAAGAATCTACTACACAGACATGATGGTTTTTCTCTCCATCTCCATGGCAACTGCAAGGCCAGCAGCTGCCAGTAAAAAATGAGAGATATCACTTATCCAGTTTCCCAAGAATCCCATGTAGTTATGAGGTTGGAGCCCCAACATGAGGCAGAAAGAGGTCAGTGTAACAGACCTCAGGGTGCTGATATGTAACCTTTGCTGCTTGGTATCTTCTAACATGGCCTTGAGGACCACTCTTCAGCTATGAATTAACTTCCCTCACTCTTTCTTTTGCTCTCAATAAGGGCCGTGTTCAAATGGAGATGAGAATATATTTTGTGGCCATGTACAGTTATACAGATCTTCTTGGATTCATGGTTGCTTGTTTCTTTTCCATGGAAAGGAGAAAAGAACAATGATCCTGTCCCAGCAAACTCAACCTGATGGCAAACTGCCTCATCCATCAGACTCTCAGCCTAAGGATCACCTTCTCTGGAAAGCCAATCCTGATTCTCTCAGCAAGTGTCTCATACACTGCTGTTACAGCATCTGCCTTGATGTTTCCTCAATAGATCTTTCTCCCCAGTGGTTGTAAGCTTCAGGGAAATAGTCCACATCCTTTCATCATGATCCTCTCAGTGCCTAACACTAAACCAGGCACAGTGTTGGTGGTAGTAAATATTTTCTAAGTTATGGTGGACCAGCAGCCAAGTTCTCACATCTCCATGGCCTTTTCATAAAGTCTACCCAAATCCTATGGCTCATAGTTATCCCTGATTGAGTCCAAGAATGATAAGAAGCAAAAGGAAGCCCCCTGTGCAACAGCTTTGAAGAAGTAAGATTCTTTCCTTGATCATTACTAGCTCTTATTGAGCTCATCAACCTATCGTGTTATTTCAGAGGCTTCCGTCCTGCTTCTCCTCCTACTTCCATCCACAGTGTGTTTAGAAAGCACCTCATGGTGGACTGAACCCAGCCAAAAACCAGGAAATCATTATACTAAGAGGCTCCAGAAGGAACCAGTACTCAAAGGCTGCTGGGTAGATTTCCACAACCTGTGCTCATTTACATGGAAAAATAGAATCTCACTGTTCTTCCAGAACTATTTCATCAACTGTCCACTGCCACCTCATGACTGAGTTTTAGCTGCATTGATACTTAATATGGACATTTTGACAGGCCATCCATTATTCACTCAACTCACATATATTAAGTATTTACTATGTGCCAAAAATTATTCTAGACGATAATAATTCACTAAGGGTATTAAGACAGACCTCATAGCCCAGCAGGAAAGATAAACAACAAACAAATAAATTTCACTATTTCCATTAATTGTAATAAATATCACCATGAAGTTTAGCTAGGTATTATAAAAAAGTAGAACAAGGGGATTCAACCTAGGGAAATAAAATTTTGAGGCTGAAATATAGAAGATGACAAGATGGCTGAGAAATACTTAGGGAGCAAGGGGGTAAGGGGAACACTTATGATAGCCCCTAGATAGGAAGAAGACTGACATAACACAAAGGCATCTCCAAACTCTATTCAGAGAATTTACTATATGGTAGCAAGAAAGAAATATCCTTCTAGCTAACTAGTATGTGTGTGTGGAGGGGGGCAGTTATTGAAAGGAAAACAAAAGAATCTCAAAGTAGCCAATAGGAGGAATAGGTGGTCTCTATGAGAATTGGAAAACCAATAAAAGAGTTTCTTTCTGTGACTCTAAATAACTTCTTTTCTCTTCTTCCCTTCATCCTGCCTTCCCATTTTTTCTTCCTCCCTCTGCTAGTCTCTACCTCTATCCTTTCTCTACCTCTATCCTTTCTCTATCTCTTTCTCTTCTTTGTCAAATGTCTTATTCTTTCACCTATTCCAATATGGCAGCTACCCATGAGTCTACATGATCTTGCTATTTCACTCCACTGCTAATTGCAATCTCAATACCTCTCCGTTCATTTGCCTGAAAGAGTAAATCTGGTTGATCATTGGCCACTGAATTGAATTAGTTGGTTGACTGGGGTCAGATGTCCATGTACTACACATCTTTTTTTTTTTTTTTGCCACCCAGAATTGGCAAACCAACTCATGTCCCATGTGATCCAGGTGGAATTCTACCCTTACCCACTTGGATGAAGGATATAACTCATACCTAAGCAACTCAACATAACATGTCACCAGCCATAAAAGGTGGCTCAGGTTATGTACATAAGTCAGACTTTGGGTGAGAACTTTGAGATAAAAGACATTACAAGAGGAGATATTCACCGTCCTTTAGATAACATGATGTCATATGATAAGGTAGAGATCTCTAGCAACCTTTTTGTGACATTAAGGGGAGCCAGAGTGAGCATGGGGCTAGCCCAAAGGAACCCAAACCAAGATTTGGAGGAAAAATTCAGTTGTGGTGGTATCATCTGAGTCCTGATTCCAGCCTCGCTGGAAACTGGTCCACCCCAGGACATTTCAAACCAATAAATTCCCTTCATTGTTTAAATCAGTTCCAAGTTAGATTTTTCTATCACTTACAAAAAAAAAAAGAAAAAAAAAAAGCCAAACTGATATGGCTTGCCCCTCACCTGATCAGTACGGGCCAAGGCTAAGGAGGGCAAGTTCATGTTTCAAGTGAGAAATGATTCTTGAAAAGGTGATCAATTCAGAGCCTATTCAAGGCAGTCGGGCAACTTAGAGGTTTAAAGAAGCAAATAGCATGACTAAAGCATGTTACTATTACAACCGAACTCATAAGCAAGGAAGGAAAAAATAGAGGTCAGTTCTGAATTGCTTTATCTTCTTTTCTAAAGAATTTTAATCATGTTTTTCATCACTTCATTAATTTTTTTCAATTTTTCTTGAAAACAGTAACTATTCTTTCTACTATTCCTTTTAGAAATAGCTACAGGCTATGTTTGAAACATCTCAAATGAGCTCCTCTTGAATTATTCATGTGAGAAAATCTCTACGTATCCAGAAATAGGGTGTCTTTCTGTCTCCAAACTTAAAAACAACTGATTGCATTTTGCTAAAAAGAAAAACCATTTCAACTGAAACCAGATTTTAAAAAAATATCACCCCATTTTTCTTTCCACAAATCAAATTTGCTGGAGAAAATGGGGGGGGGGGCGGTGATTGCACTACAATAAAACATTTGACTCTTTCTTACTATATGTTTATGTATATATCTCTTACCTGTCAGAGATTGTAAATAACCAGAAGGCAGTCAGCCATCTACTCAACTAAATTGAACATTTTTCTAGCACAATGCCACAATATCTGAGCCAAATTTCACTAATGGTAGATATTATTATAACTCTGGGCTGTAAGGTGAAAACCTTCTGTATAAATCAGGTCTCTATTTACTCCTCTGTTCATACTTTTCTTTTTCTTGATAAGGAGCGCAAATTTCCCAAGTTTGTATCCAAAGAAATGGAAAACATGTACATTGAGGAGCTGAAGTCATCAGTCAACCTTCTCATGGCCAATTTGGAGAGCATGCCAGTGTCCAAAGGCGGCGAGTTCAAGCTTCAGAAACTCAAACGCAGCCACAACGCTTCTATCATCGACATGGGCGAGGAGAGTGAGAACCAGCTCTCCAAGTCAGACGTCGTGCTGTCTTTCTCCCTGGAGGTAAAAAGCCCTAAACCCTTGAAAGTTTCCTGCCACAGCCCACAGGATTTGGGTGATTAGATCAGCTTGCTTTCCTCCTTGCACCCCAGGAGCAGTTATTAAAATAACAGCTTGCTAAGCATAGGTCAACTAATCAGCAAGTGATTCCCCATCTCCCATGCTTTCCTTAAGGAA
Organism: Canis lupus baileyi; assembly: GCF_048164855.1. Classification (NCBI taxonomy): domain Eukaryota; kingdom Metazoa; phylum Chordata; class Mammalia; order Carnivora; family Canidae; genus Canis; species Canis lupus. The sequence continues at coordinate 30,030,086 of NC_132856.1, forward strand.
ATGCAGTCTTAAGAATCACCTCCTAAATTTAATCTTGCATTATTTTCCATCTTAAAGTAGCGCTCAAGGATATTGTGAAGACCTTATACAATTTAGAAAGTTTAAAATTTTGGCATCCTGTGTCACAGTTATGAGGGGAAATATCTAGCATCATTTGGTGCATTGTAGATTTTCTTTCTTGTCATCTCTCCTGTTGGCTACATGATAGAGGTCCTCTTGTTGCAGTGGAGCCTTTTCAGTTGACTTCATCACTCAAAGAAAGAACCGGTTCAGACTGGACTGTGGCAGAATGCTCCACATGTCAATAAATTTCTTTATAACTTCTATTCACACGTTTGCCTTTCATACGTATAATTTAGGGAGTGGATCTGATCTGGCTATGTTGGAATTGCCCGGGAAGCTGGTTCAGTGTGCAGATTCCTGACATCACCCAGACCTATTGATTCAAATCTTAACGGGGGTGGGGGAGTACAACATGGTCCAGTCACTTTGGAGAAGAGTTTGTTAGTTTCTCAAAAAGTTAAACATAAAATTACCAGGTGTAGAGTACAACTTTACTCTTAGATATCTACCCAAGAGAAATGAAAACACATTTGCCCATAAAATCTTGCTCCCAAAATGTTTATAGCAGCATTATTCTTACTAGCCAAAAATAGAAACAACCTAAATATGTATCCAAGGGTAAATAGACAAAATGCAGTACATCCATACAAGGGGTTACTACTTAGCAATTGATAGAAACAAACTACAGATGTATGCTTTGATTTAGATAAGTCAAAAACATTCTGCTTAGTGAAAGAAGCCAGACACAAGAGACACATGTTGTTTGATTCCATTGATATAAAATATCTAGAAGACGCGAGTCTTCAGAAACAGAAGTTAGATTAGTGTTGCCTGGGGCAGAAGGTAGAAACGGACATTAGGGACATTACTGGGGGAGATAAAAAATGTTCTAAAACTAATTTATAATGATAGTCATTCAACTTAGTAAAGTTACTAAAATCATTGCATTGTACACTTGAAATGGGTTAATTATAAGATATGTAAAATATGCTTCAATGAGGTAAAAAAAAAAAAAAAAAAAGAACCTCTGGGTGGAGTTTACCATGAAATTACCATTACCATTACCATTTTAATGAGCCACCCAGGTGCTTCTTATGCCCTCCAAAGTTGAGAACCATTCACAACTTATTAAAGCTCAGAACCCCACAAGGATTTTATGATAGACCTAGATTTGGGGAGACCAAGAGAATAGATCAAATTTCTGTAGATTTAATTAGGATTTGTAAAGACTAAATTAATTTTCTAGAACATCATTAAGGCTTGCTGTGAATTAACTGCAGATAATTTGTTTTACTGTGCTTAGTTCGGATCAAGATAGTCATAGTGTTTTCAACATGTATTTTGCAATTGGAAGTGGCAGTATTCAGTTAAATATAGAGCACTTGGTGTGTGAAAAAATCATCAGTGTAATTTCACAGAAACTTCCTTTCTTTCTTTTTTAATACCGCCACCTGAGGTACTGAGTGCTTTTTTCTTAGGTGTCTTTGAATTTGATTATTGCCAATTAGAGGTGGCAATTTATTCCCTATTGCCTCTTGTCTTTCTACAGAAAGTGGGAAAAAAGTGGTTTATTGATTTTCATGAAGTTTTTAAATCTATAATTTCCTAATTCTTTATCACTACTCAATATTATACAGCTGATTATCTGAAATATAGATGTGAGTGAGTCCCCAACCATACTCCCATGTGTACATGATTCAAACAGGCTTTAACTTGCAAGCATAAGCACAGAATGAAATGCCCTCGGGTTCCCAAATACTCTTTACTTGGAACACTAAATTGCACATATACTAAAACTGTCAGCAAACTCATTGTGCATCTGTATGTTGGGTGCGACAGTGAGGGTGGCAAGAAGAGGGAGATAGAGGACCATCATCTCATCAGGGCAGACCGGGTTTGAATTTGCAGGTTAGTACAAGACAGGTTTCATGTACTTACAGAATTGCATGGCTACAAAGGTCATGATAGAGCAGTTAACTGCAGCAAGAGAACTGAGGTCCAGGCTGCCCAGTGGCCCGGCCTTGGCCAGGGGAGTACGCTGATGAAATATAATGGGCACGTGTAGAGCACCATTATGCCTGCTTTGCATCATTAACTCCGTGAATCGTCACAACAATCTTTTGAGCCATTTGCAGATGTGGAAACAGCCTCAGAGAGGTTAAGAAACTTGCAAATGATTAGGCAGCTGTTGAAGATGCAAACGCAGGATTCACACTTCGATCTTTTAAATCACACACACAAAAAAAGTCTGTTTTCTACAATGCCTCCCATTTCTTTTCATGTGTATGTTCTTCCCACTGTGAAAACTTTCAATTACATACATCATCTTATTTGTTCCTCACACAACAGCCACAGAGAGATACAGGACATATATTATTCACATTTTAAAGATGAAGAGACTGAGACTGAAAGAAAAGTGGAGTGACTTCAAGGTCAAGTCATTTGCACAATGTCACATGAGTAATACAGTGGTTCTCAAAGTATGGCTTCTGGATCATCAGCATCAACATTAGCAGCACCAGGGAAAATATTAGAAATAAAAAGTCTTGGGCTGTTCAGAAAAGCTCTGCTTATTAGACACTCTGAGGGTGGAGCTCAACAGTTTCTGGATTTAATAAGCCCTCCAGATATTTCTGATTTGCACTAAGTTTGATAACCACTGGGCTAGTAAGCAGCAAAACTGACTTGATTCAAGGCCAGCTCTATTGTACTTCCTTGGATCAAGCCACTGAAGCAGTGTACACACTGGGTGTTGTATGTAAGTGATGAATCACTTACATACGACTCCTGAAGCCAATATTGTACTGTATGTTAACTAACTAGAATTTAAATAAAATTTTTAAAAAAGAAAGAAGTATACATTTTTTGCACAACCATATCCTTCTCTATGTGTCACGCCATTACCTCTTTTGGAGTACAATTGAGTGATATTTTTATGTACCTTGCTTACTATAGATCCCTGATACAGGTCATTTGTTTCAGATTTTTGAATCAGTATACCTGTCCCAACCTCCCCTCCTGCCCTCTCCCTTCTGACACATTATAGGACATACCACTAAATATGAGAATAGCGGGTGACTGAATGGACTCTAAGGGTAATGGTGGGAGGTGCCAGGAATTGTAAATGATATATCTTGGTCCAGCAAAACACTAGCTTTTTCCCTCAGTCTAGAACAGAGAGTGTGCAGCTGCAGGCATGTTTTTGTTTTGATTCAGCAATGTTGGCCTGCACAGAGTTTGTGTATTTTATTCCTCCCTTTTTGGATTACTGTCAAAATTTCAAAATCAGATTACTGACTTTGATTCTGATTCAGATTTCCATTTTCTGGTAGGAAAAATTGCAGTATCTGGCAACTCCAGACTAAGGAAAGACAAGGCAACAATAGGCTGAAACTGGCTATGGACTGTTCCATTTAGATGGAGCATATGCTCTCTTATTTTGCCCCTGACCCCACTACTCCCTGCTGCCTCTCTGACTCTAATGCTGAATGGTGTTTGCCCTTTATCTTAGCATTTGTCTTATGACTTATCTCATTGTAAAGAGAAAAGTGAATCTCTGGGCCTTCATCTCTATCAGGTTCTGAATTCAAAGCTAGACTATTTTTTTAAAGAAAATAAAAGAGAACCTATTTCTTTGTAGAAATTAAAAATGATCCTATGCATTCAACCCAGGAAAAAAAGCAGACTATTTCACATTACCTATCTGGCCCCTGTGAGCATCTGAGGTAGTGAGGGTTGTCTTTCCAGCTGAGAGGCAATAAGTTATACTGTGAAGAATTGCATCTTCATGTAAGACTGGTACCAGCCTAGCTGAAAGAAAACTGATAGAAGCTACTAGATACCTTTTGGGTTTCTGTAACTTCTTCCCATCTATATATTTTCTTCTGGGTGATGCTACCCAGGGGCTTTGGTAATAACCTCCACCATGTGTGATTCTTCTTCTAGGTGGTGATCATGGAAGTCCAAGGCCTCAAGTCCTTGGCTCCAAACCGCATTGTATATTGCACAATGGAGGTGGAAGGAGGAGAGAAACTCCAGACTGACCAGGCCGAGGCTTCCAAACCAACGTAAGTTCAGCTTCTCCACAGTTCATGTTCCAGAAGGCTGTTCTCATTGGCACCATTTTGTCTAGCTCCAAGTTAAAGGTCTGGTTTCCCCAGAAGGTTCTGGAAGGCATTTTCCAAATGAGATGACTCAATTAGATTTTTTTTAAAGATTGTATTTATTTATTTGAGAGAGAGAGAGAGCATGAGCAGGCGCAAGCAGGGTGGGGAGAACCTTGGGAGAGGGTTCTGAGCAGGGAGTCTAGTGCTGGACTGGATCCCAGGACTCTGGGATCAAGACCTAGACCAAAAGCAGACACTTAACCAACTGAGCCACTCAGGCACCCCAATACAATTATATTCTTATTTGGCAGCCATAATAAAGATTCCAGTTCCTTCAGAGCAGAGAACAAAAGGAAATTAAAGAAACAATCTCCATTCTGGAAGCTTTATGTATTCACCTTAGAGAATGTACTCACAGCTTCAATCCTTTGATACAATATACAGGAGTTTGATATAAATTTGTTTTATTAGATTTACTAAATAATATTTGATTTGTGGTATAAGCAATTTTTTCAGAATCTTTCTCTATGTGCCACAGTTATGACTATGTCAGTAAAGCAGTGAGTTGTATTAGATACACTACATTAATTCGTTCGGTCAACACATATTTGTCAGATGCTCACTGTGCGTGTACAAGGTGGTGTTGCCCAGTGGAAAGGACGGTAGTCACTGCTGTAGCCCTACAGAGATTACCGTTGAATAGAAAGATCAGAAATATAATCATGTAAATATGTAATTACAAACAGTTATAAATGCTGAAAAGGAAAGAGTGCTTCAAAAGGAGGTAGCAGGGGACCTAAATCACTTTGTGGGGACAGAGTCAGAGCAGGCCTTCTTTAGAAGTTATAAGATATTTGGGCTAATAGTGTAAAAGTTGAGCGAGGTGAGATGGGAGTAGAAAGATCATTCCAGGCAGAGTCAGCTTGAGTAAAGACCCTGTAGTCAGCAGATGCCCTGTGGGAAAGCAGAATTTAAAGGCCACTGCTGGAGCTAGAGTTCAGAGAACAAGATGTGCCATAGGTTGCCAGTAAGGCAAGAAGGGATCACACTATTAAAGGCCTTGCTAGACCATGAAAAAGAAAGTATAGGGATAGGTGATTAGATGTGTATTTTAAAAAGATCACTGTGGCTGCAGTGGAGTGAGCCAAAGCTGATGCGGGAGACCAGCTAGGATTCTATGGCAGTGGTTCATAAGAGTGATGATGACCAATTCATTTGGGTCAGTAGACTCTCAGGCCTCAACAATTCTGGAGAAGTCATTGCTTTTTTCCCCTCCCTATCCACTGCTTCTTTCCCTTCTTTTTCTATCTCAACTAAGCCAGCCTAGACTAATGAGCATGGTTTTTTTTTTTATTATTGTTAATTCATAAAAGTCATAAAAAGGGTAACCCCTGATACCAATGTATTACTACCTCCCCACTCCCAGAGCATTATGAGCTGTTGAGCAGAACATGTTCAAACAAAATAGTTCAAAGAAAGCACTGAATGTTTCTCAGACTAGAGAATATCTGAGGGCATTGTATGCCTTCAAGTGGTTCTTTGCATGAATAGGCAAAGACCTCAGATGCTCGGAAGCTGGGCAAAATTAACGAATGTAAGCAAGAAGCAATGGAAACCAATACAACTTGTCACACACTCCCCCTCCCTTTTTTAAAACTTAGTTTTAGACTGAAGATGATGCCATTTCTTTTTTACTGCCTGCCTTTGATAGAAATCCTAATTTTTCCTGCACCTCTCACCATGACCTGATCATTATCAATGCTATTATGTTATGCTGCATTATTTATACATGCTTTTAAAAATGTGTCATGGAGCGGGGGGAGAAAAACCTATTTGGTGTTACTGCAAACTTTTTAGGTGTTGGGCCCAATATGGTGTCATATGACAGAGAAGAAAGGAGAAAGCTCTGATTATCGTAATAGGCTGTTGTTTCATATGAACTATTTTAACTTAAAAAATAATTCATATCATTTTATTGGGTTTAAAGGTTTCAGCTGCCAGGGTAAATGATGAGCTGATTTTCATGTGCTTATGAATGTTTAAAACAGTTTCAGATTACAAATAAATATAGAACACTTCAGTCTACCTACTTGAAATACTCATTTCACATATATATTTACTCATATCCACACATGTGCATTATTATGTCCATATTAATAAACATTTCACACTGAAACATTTTGCTTTTCTAGACAAAAGTATATATTTTTTTCTATTCCATCAGTGAGCAGGTATTACTAAAACCTCACAGAGGATTTGCTTGTTTGCTTGTTTGTTTTTAAATATAATAGGAATGTAAATTTCGTGTCTAAGTTCAAGTCAGATCAGTCGAGTGCTGTGTGAAGAAGGGTTCTGAGGCCAAATCAATATTCAGAGGAAAATAGTACATGATGAACCTGTAATGTCTGCCATAGGAGAGGAAGAGATATTAAGTGCCCTGTATTTGCCATTTCTATAGTATCCCAAAGTGATATACCCAGAGTTTAAAATCTAGCAATGCTTGTGTTTCTTGCTGTCTCTTCTTTTCTTTCCCCAATTCTCTTCTTTACCTTTTTCTTTGTCATAGTTCAGTTCTGGAAGTTTTTCTCTGCTTCTGGCTTTATCTGGTAGTATGAATGACTGCTACTTGATTTTGATTACCCCAAAAAGTATCCTTTTGAGGGTTATCTTTCATCTATAATGAAAAAATCCACTTCATCATCTGACAAGGTTAGCCCTTTTCCTGCCTTACTCATCTTCTGAGTCTTGTCTTTGACTATTCTTACAGCCTGCTGATGCCCCTAGTTTATTTATATATTCTAAAATCAAAATTCAATTCAAGCCAGTTTTGTTACTCATTAATTCTATTGTTGCTACTACTAAGTATTTTATCCAATAACTGGAAACCAACATCTTATCCCTTCATGTGTCTACTAGGAACTCAACTTTTGTTTTGTTTAGTTTTTACCACATACAGTTACAAATCCAGAAGTACATTGCATAACCCAGTTTGTCCAGGTGTGGCTTTTTTTTTTTTTTAACTCTAATGTAGAGACAATTCTGATAAAAACAAGGGCAAGGAGAACAGTACCATGATTAAGCTTGGGAAATGCAAGACATTGTATCTTTTTCTGAGCTATTCAATGTTCATAGGCATTTAAAAACCTTTGATGATTTCCAACAGTACATAAACCTATTTAGCTTTGTTTACTCATGAGTTTCCCAAACTTATTCCAACTAATACCTATTAGCATCCACTGGAAATGCTAGTTTATATTGTTCAAACCTAGTAGTGGAGGCTCCAAGCTCTCTCTCACCTCCTTAGCCAACATTCTCTCTTCACTTACAACCAGGGCTCTGCCCGCCATGATCATTTTGGATGGAAAAGTGGAAAAGTACATAATATACGAATTCTGTGTTCATGAGTTAAATATACTTTGTGATTGGAAAACTTGGTGTATGTGTGAGCATGCACATGTGCATGTCCTCTGTTCATCCTTCATTTTATCAATCTGTGAGCTTACATGTGGGATGTTTTCAAGCAGATTATATATCCTCTCAATTCAGTTGTCCTCCTCTCCTGTGTTTTAACGTGGAAAAATAGGAAAATATGCTATCACAAGTTTTCAAGCAATATATTTATTTCAAAGAATATTGCCTCCATTTGTATCATATTGTTTCTGCTTCTGTGGGGAAAAGCAATGGAGCTGCTGAGGCAGAAGTAATTGAAATCATGTTTTTAGGCAGGCAATCTCAGGAAGACACGAAATGGGTGAAGAGAAATACTTTGTGGATTCAAGAACTCAGATGTATTTGTCCAACTCCTATGAAACAGAGCAGAAGACTTTTCTTCCCATGCCAGGTGTTTTTCAAAAGACAGCACTCTTAGCTCTGCTGATAACAGAGATTATGTTAGATTTTATCAAGACATGGCTTTGAGTAAAATCAAATCATGTGATAAGGAAGTAACCACTTTTCCATTTGTTTATCAGTTCTTCTGATCAGGACAAGGAGAACATTTTTATTTGGTTCTAATAGATCTTTAACACCTGCTCTGGGGCTACAGCCATGCGTGACATCAATCAAACTTTGGCCTCATGGAGTGTACATTCTGGTAAAGGGCATAAGCAGTAAATACATGAACAAATAAATGTGTAAAGTAATAACAGTTTCTAATTTGTGTTACTTTCTACTCATGGCTGATGGTACTGCTTTGTCTTCTGCTTCAGTGACATAAGTGTTCTTTTTTAAAGAAATATATTAACATTTAAAAGTGAATTAATTTAAATAAAATATATTAAGTAAATTAATAGCCCAGGTGGTACCTGGGTATAACAAAAAAAAAAAAAAAAAGATCATGGAAGTATCCTGTGTTGATATGTGGGAATAGAAAAGGTGGGGAAGATGGTATGCAAATTACTTTAGTTTGGGAAAATTAATGTAAGGAAACCGAACATATTCCATGAGTGGAAGATATACTCCAAAGTGACTTACTCAGTGGATGTGTACAGTAATAGTTACCTTCTAAAGGAAGCAATCCCAGAGGGTTAAATACCAGAGAAATTTAAGTGATCGGGCTAAAAAGAAAGGTACTTTCAGTGAGCAGTCCAATATTGTGCTAAAATATCCAAAATTATATTCTTCTGAATGGAAACCAAGGATGCTACTTGACATTTGGTTATTTAACTAGTTTATTATTCCCTGACAAGCCATGGGCTGTGTGACATATGGATTTCATTATTGTCAGGAATTAGAAAACACAACCAAACTGTTTCCTGCCTCTTTCCAAGGGAAGAAGAAAATAAGATGCCCTTGCTGGTAAATCTTGTCATAGCCCTAGTGTTTTTCAGTGGTACCTTATCTACTGAGATCACATTAAAGCAAAAAACAAAAACAAAATGCAATGACTTCCTGTAACATTTTTCTTCTGTGAAATATATTATTTGTCCTAATGGCAACTCAAAATGGGCCAGGCTTATTACGCTCAAATTACTCATACAAATGGAGCTGCATTAAAGTGCCCCCACAGTAAGTCAGTTACAAAGTCAGAAAAGGAAGTTGTACCGGCCAATTCTTTGCCTCGTGTATCATCTTAATGGTACTTCCTGTCTCAGTATAACCAAAGATGTTTTCAGTGTACTGGACCTTGGAATGATTTAAATGGAAAAATAATATTTTTCCTGAAATGCTTCTTTAAATTTTAGATGCAAGAGAATGATATAAAGGATAGGCACTTGCATTCCCTTAACAAGTGTACATGGGTTTCTTTCATTGTATCCACCTTGTGCTGAGGCTATAGCCATGAATGACATAGATCAAACTTTGGTCTTGTAGCATGTACATCCTAGTAAAGGACTTAGGCAATAAACAAATGAACAAATAAATATATAAGATAATAGCAGATTGCAATTTGGTTCTAAAAGAAATGAACAGGCTGCTGCAGTGAAAAGTGATGAGGAGGTAGGGTACTGCCATGCCCCAAAAACCCTGCTCAGAATAGGTAATGTGCCAATTAATACCTGAAGTATATGAAGAAACATTTAATCCAGTAATTCCACTCCTGGGTATTCATCCAAAGAAAATGAAAACACTAATTCAAAAAGATATATGCACCCCTGTGTTTACTGCAGCATTATTTACAATAGCTAAGATAGGGAAGTGACCTGAGTGTCCACCCATAGATGAATGGATAAAAAAGATGTGGAATGTGTGTGTGTGCATGCGTGTGTGTGTGTGTGTGAATATTACTCAGACATAAAAAAAGAATGAGATCTTGCCATTTGTTTTTTGTTTGTTTGCTTGTTTTTATTCATGAAAGACACAGAGAGAGAAAGAGACACAGGCAGAGGGAGAAGTAGGCTCCATGCAGGGAGCTGGACATGGGACTCCATCCTGGGTCTCCAGGATCACGCCCTGGGCTGAAGGTGGCGCTAAACCACTGAGCCACTAGGGCTGCCCAGATCTTGCCATTTGTAAGGCAACATGGATGAACTTAGAAGGTGTAAGTGAAATAAGTCCATCAGGGGAAGATGAATACTATGTGATTCCACTCATATGTGAAATGAACAAAGAAAAAAAAAAAGACAAACAGAAAACCAAACTCTTAAATACAGAGAACAAATGGGTGGTTTCTAGAGGGGAGATAGGTGAAATAGATAAAGGGAATCAAGAGTATGAGCACTGAGTAATGTATAGAGTTGCACAATTATGTTGTGTACCTAAAACTAATATAATGATGTGTGTTAATTACACTTCAATTTTAAAAAATGATAAAAAAGAAGAAGTACCAAGGAAAATATGCCAGGCACAGGGAATAGCAAGTACAAAGGCTTTAGATTGGGAAGGAGCTCCATGTATTCTGGGACCAGAAAGAAGAGCAATGTAGATTAGTCAATGATGGGGAACATGCTACCAGAAGAGACTAAAGAGCAAAGCAGGGCCAGACAACTCAGGGCCTCACAAGGCACATGGAGGGTTCAAACTTTATTCTAAGAACATGTGTTACAGGATTGCAGGGTCCTTGTCTCACGGAAAGGATGAATCTTGTGGACACAAAAGCATAAAGTGAAGTGAAAGTTTATTAAATGAAAGTGAGACCAGAAAGGAAAGAAAAAGCTCTCTAAAGTGAGAGGGGTTCCAAGTGGGTAAATGGGTTGCCACTAAGGACTTCTTGGGGCTGGTCTTTTATTGAAAACTTGACTAGGGAGCTTGTAGCCTTAAGATTCTTGTGCCATCTTGGTTTGAGCAAGGGCTACTGATAACACCCTTAATGACTTACTTCATTGAGGTTTGGTCATTTTCTGTAATTACACTGTAGCCACCAAAGAAAAACACTCCATGACATCCAGGGCCAGATAGTCTGGTCTATTCTTTAGTCTCTTATTCACTCTGTCTTAGTACTTCTGCCTGCCAGGAAGAGTTTCAGAACCTGGTCTGGGGCCCCCTATCTCTCCTTGCCTAGACCTTAACCCTTTCCTTACTCACATGGAGAAGCTGTCAGAGGGTTTTAAGCCAGGGAGAATATGATTGGATTTCTGTCTTGAAAGCTAAAGTGTCTTTAAGGATCAGAGTTAATTTGGAATGAAGGATATATTGGTCAACAAATATGGAGCATGTACTATTTCCCAGTACTATTAGGGTTGGGGAAATAATAAACAACTGACCCTTGAGATAGAGCCACAGAGCAAAGCTGGTGGGAAAAATCCAAGTGCCCCAGGCACAGAGTGATATATTTTTCAGGAGTCACTATAGCTTTCAGAACTGCAAAGGCCACCCCATGGCAAAGGAGTGAGGCCTCCTGAGAATCACCTCCTTTCATGTTTACTCTCTTGAAACTCCATGTTCAAGATCACAGTCCAGGAGACATTTATGTTATACTGAGTGGGCACTTGGCTACCATTTCTCTTGTTTTTCCTTTCTGAGAAAGAGGCTTAGCTTCTTTCAGAGTTAATTAAATCATAAATGGTAAAGGCCAACACTGACCCAGAAATTCAATTTTGCTAGGCTCCCAGAAGATGTGTGGGTTGGGAAGAAGCAAAATTATAATTACAGTTTTGGATGCTCAGAGGCTGCCCGGCCTCCCAACCCAGAAAGCTTGGTCTAGAAGCCACAACTTTTATTGAAAACCAGTTTGTGTTTGCTTGTGAGCTGGAGAGCAAAAGTAGGCTGGCTGATAAAATAAGAAACAGTAGGGTAGATGATGGAAAGGAATGGGGTGCTATAGAGACCAGGCTTCAGAGATGGAGCTCCTAATGCTACTCTGTCATAAATTTGCTACCCCATCTTATACAGCTTACCAAGCTTTCCAGCTTCACCATGTTCTGATGAGTGGTATCCAAGACCACTTCTCCCCCACCAATTCTATAGGTTATTTATCCAGCTGACCCAGGTAAGAGCTATAACGACAGATCTTGTGGCAGAATTTTCAAGAATTCCAAGTAACATGGAGGTGATGACATTTCTAAAGTTGGTAGGAGTTCAGAACTGGATGATTGAGTAGTGGCGAAAGTTTGACATTATACAGTGATGCTCTATCTTAATGTGAGAAATTCATGGAAGTTCTGATTTCATAGGTAGTAGGTATAAAAACAAGATGTATTTTTTCCCCTAACCCTTTAAGGACTAAGTGACACAAAGTTTATTTACTTTCTGGTTCAACTCCTTGAATACCTTGCCTGAACTTACCTGTCACTTGTACCTAATGCTGGAGTAATCTAAGATCTGGACTGATCACCCATTACTGTGGAAATCCCAATACATTTATCCCAAATGTGAAAAACCACTATACTTGTTACCCAGTGATCAGCGAAAATGTAGGAAGAAATGGCATATTGTTTCTTGTATGTAATAATGGCATGCAACCCAGGAACTCAATTTATCCTCACTAATAAGAAAATAAGAGAGGCTTGGTCTAAATTCATCAATGCATAGAAGCAATATGGCATCTTGGACGAGAGCATAGAATTAGGAGCCAGAGTGCTGGGTCCATATCTCAGCTGCATGATCTTGGACCTGTTACTTAACTCTTGTGCCTCAGTTTCCACATTCTTGTGAAAATTAAATTAATTAGCAAATACAAAATATTTAAAACACATGCCATTATCATGGCTTCATTCTTGTTTGGAAGGAGGAGAGAGAGATGGGGAAAAAATAGCCTGAGTCTAAAATAGCAATTAACATTGATGCAGCACCTTCTAAGCGCCACGTGCTGTGCTAAGTATTTCATAGTCAATGTCTTGTTTAATGCTCTACTGACACACCTATGAGGTACTATTGTAATTGCCTAAATTTTACTGATGGAAATATTGAGATTCAGAAAGGTTAAGTAACTTGGTCAAAGTTGCACAAATAATAAATAGCTGAGCCAGGAGCCAAAGCCAAAATATGTACTTTTAACTCATTCTGCCCTTCTGAAAGATATTATGCCACTAAAAAGTATTTTTTAATTAGCATTGACTACTCAGCAAAACTATCCAATAAGACTCATTTCTTTTCCATAAACACAGTTATTTCACGGGTTAAATCACTGCCCCAATTTAAATGTTGATGAATGTGCCGTCACACATTAGCACTAACACAGGTGTTCCACCTCACAGCAGACACTCAGCTCAGCAGGCATCCCTCAACCCATATGCAGCAGCACTGTTAGATGCTACATACATGAGTCTACAAAGATAAACCAGGGGTGGCCCTGGCCCCGACCTTCAAGGTGCTTTCAAAACCCCAGAAGAGCCACTGATAATAATAATCATCATCCCTCTTCATGGGAATCATTATCAATAACAATGCCCATACCATTCATTGAAATCTGCTAGGTGCCAGGCAATGCACTAACTATTATATATTTGAGTCAGACAGTCCTGGGTTTAAATCCCAGCTCCACCACTCACAGACTGGGTGACCTTGGGCAATAGATTCTTTTTTCTGAGATTCCATTTCTTCAAATTTGAGACAGAGACAATAATACAACCTGGCCTATAGGCTTGGTCCTGAAAATATGCTCCATATTAGCAGCTGAGTTCAATGCGCAGCACATTATAGCCTCTCAAGAAATAATTGCCAAACATGGACTATAATCTCACTAAATCCTACCTGGTACTGTAACAAATAGATCCCCTCTATGCCTCATTACACATAAGGAAGAGGAGGCTCTTCCTCAAGGAAATTAGGAAGCCTGCCCTAAAATCCTACAACTCCTTAAATCCAGGCTGTATGACTCCAAACACATGGAAAGCAAAGAGTCAAAACTGCCTAAGGAGAGAGGGCACAATGTCCAAACTTCTTTCCAGAGCCAGAGTGCAGAATCCTCAGGGAAGGCTGACATCAATTTGATGATATAAGAGCTGGTTCCCAAAGGCAAGAGGAATGCAAAAAGGCAGTGGTCTTTGCCCATTCCTCACCCAGAGTCATGCCAAATCATTCAGTCCCCTAAGCCTGGGTTCCTACAAGCCCATTCTTCCAGCTTCTTTCTGGATCAAAGCCTTTGTTCAAGAGAGGCTAGAATGCTACCAAGATCATCTTTCTCTGTGTATATCTGTTTTTACAAAAAAGCCTTCTGTGCTGTGATATAGAGCTCACCTCACTTCAGGAATGCAGATGAGTGTGGCTTCTGGAGAATGCAGATGCTCTTCTTATCATAATGCCAATCATCATGGTATTTGGAAACTTCTGGGACTCCTGTGCTTAAACTCTAGTCCCAAAATTCCCTGGGCTCCTTCATAAGGATTTATAGGTTTCACCCTACCCCATAGCTTCTGGTTCAGAGAGTTTGGGGTGAAGCAGCTATTTTGGGGAGCCTTTCATAGCTGGAATCTGGTTGGAAACATTTTGGTGAAAATATGGAAAATAAAGGTTCAACATAAGCATAAGAGCAAATCCTTTGGGGTGAGACAATCCCTAGATTGGATTGTGCCAATGACTTCGTTACAATGGATGAATGACTAACTCTTTCTAAACCTATATGTCTTCAACTATAAAATGAGGCTAATGATACTTGTATTATACTTGTTGATAAGGATTTGAATTTGATAATATATCAAAGCACTTGGCACAAATGTAAGAATTATTATTCTTATATTTATAATTTATTATTGTCTTCATTGGAGACAGAATAAAAGGGAAACAGGTAACAAAGGCCATCAGTTGGGTGCCTTTTTTCAGTTTAGATGCACTTTTATAGTTTCCCTTGAAATGTGTTCATTTACATGTAGATGACTTACTTGTACTTGGAAAAATCTGTGTATCAGGCTGGTTTTCTTATAATACCTTACCTGTAACCAATTATCATTAAGTGTTGATCAACTCAAATATATCTTAATGGCAAATGGCTCTGGAAGAAGCTGAGAAGAAGGTCCCTGTGATGGACTTGAAAACTTCTGTAGAATACTAACGGTCATAAAGCAAATCTCTCTAAATTGGGGTGTATCGTGTCATGTAGCAAATAGAATATCATGCAATCTAATGAAGGTAGAGTTTTGTTGTTTGGGATTTTCTTATCTTCTATAAATTTACTAGAGAGACAAAAGGAATAAAAAGAGAGCTCTTGTCTACCATTACTTTAAGTATCAAGTAGTACAATAGAGTTGCAATATCAGTAATTGAAGGCTATTAAGAAAGAGGAATTGGAAGAGGAATTTTAGATTTGAAATCCCAGTTCTGCTCTGCCATGTGTCATCACCTTGTTTTTCTCCCTGCTGCATCAAATTACACAAACTATCTCCTCCAAAGCAGAACAAAGTGATTGTCTGCTGAGCCAAGTGTATCAAAATTTGGGGCCTGGAACATGCTTCTCTCTTTCTGACTTTTCTACTTTAGAGAGACCCAAACAAAATAAATCTCAAACCCAAGCTGGCCTCTAGAAATGGCAGCCTTTAGGACTCATTTTGCTCTTTGGGTCACCTGTGACCAGAATTCATACCATGGGCCTGTTACCTACTGATCCACAGATACTTGTAAGTCAAGGGAAGCATCAAATTGCAAAGAGAAAAGCACAAGTATGAGTACCTATTGTATGCTAAGCACTATGCATCACTGCGCATGGTGCTGAGGATAGAGCAGGGAACAAAAGAAGCAAAAATCCTGCCATTGTGGCACCTACAGTCTAATAGAACAGACAATTATTAAGACAAGACCACTTTAAATTATTGGGTAGAGATGCATCAAAGTTTGGGTTTGGCCTTATTATTTAGTGAAAATCTAGTAACTTTGCTTCAATTTTGTCTTTGGAAGACCTGATAAATGTTATTTCAAAGTCATTTCTGTCATCACTGCACTTGTGTGTGCTCAGTGATCATGTAATCACATAAATAACTACCATAGCCAATCATGTGATAATACCTACAATACAGACAAAGTATATCATTCTAGCTTATTGTTAATATTTGAATATTCATTTTGAAATTTAAGTGAATATTCCAAATGCACATGAGAGTCAAAATCTTAATATAAGCTTTATTTTTTTTTAAAGAATTGATTTATTTATTCATGAGAGACACAAAGAGATAGCCAGAGACACAGGCAGAGGCAGAAGCAAGCTCCCTATGGGAAGTTTGATTGGGGACTCGATCCCAGGACCCCAGGATCACGACCAGAGCCAAAGGCAGACACTCAACCACTGAGCCACCCAGGTGCCCCCTTAATATATATGCTTTATATGTTGAATTTGGTCAGTGTTTCTGTACACACACTAACATACATATTTGTTATCAAATTATCGACATATGTAATAACTTACAATTATAAAACTGTTTTATATGAAAAACCAATTAAGATTTTCAAACAGTTAAGTAAGTAGGTGAATATTAAAATGACACATTAGCTTGATATCTTGAGGAGCACTAAATCATCTTGAGCCAAGAAATCTTTATAAAATTTAAATCATAGCACAAGGCAGAAAAATCAAGGTGAGGCTATATCATAATTCTAATCTTTGTAGACCCATTTGTGTATCAGCATTCATCACATAAAACAAAATATGATAGCTTACCTTAATTTGTTTCTACACAGGAAAAAGAAAAACTTAATAAGTCATTGTCACCAGTGTCAGTTCCATACCCTGACAGAGCAGGCCTCCCAAACATTTTACTTTTCCACCAACCTCAAAGCGAAGTAATTATCTATTTGGCATCCATCCTAAATGTACCATATAGAGGCACCGAAGGGAAGATTTTAACTGAGAGTGCTAAGAAATTCTTATTCCTACAGCATAATAACAGAAGTTTACATTTTAACTATTAAAATTTGAATAATAAAATTATTATAATGACTGAATTGTTAATAACTTTATTGGATTCTTGTATTCCCAGAAGGTTATTTTGTGATGTCAATATTCAGCCTTTTCTAAATATTTATTGTAACCTCGGTCCATGTAATATTCAGCTAATGTGTGGGGTCAGGCCCCTCCAGCTTTGCTGGGAAACAAAGATGTAGGGTGATTCCGTGGAGATTAGCCAAGTTGGGAAGAAGCTGTTTTAATTAGCTTGATCAGAAAGTCTTCCCAAGAAGTGACAATTGAGCTTAAAAGTAAAAAATGAAAAAAAAAAAAGTAAAAAATGAAGGAGCCGGTTCAGAAAAGAGCATGCTGGACAGAGACAATAGAGATTTCAGAGACCTTGTAAGGAGGAACCTGGCATGTTTGTGGGGCAGATAAAAGGCCACATGAACTGGAGCAGAGTGAGAGGGAAGGGAGTTAGAAGTGAGTCAGTGAGTCTGGCTGAAACTAGATTTCACAGGGTTGGAGATCAAGGTTCAAAGTCTGGATTTTTAAGCCTGAAAGTAACCTGATGGTGTTTACATATCTAAAAGAGCCTGTGGCTGCTATATGGAGAATGACTACATGGGAATGGGCAGTAATGGAAGCAGGGACACCAGTTGGGAGGCTGTCACAGTCATGTGGGAGATGATGGTACTCCGTGGTAGCAGAGAGAGGGGAATGAAAGGGCAGGTTCAAGAAACATGGGGACATAGAGCCCAGACTCTCCTTTCGTTTGTTACTCTTCCCAAGGGAAGTGCTATACACTCTGGAGGTTACATTCGAACCCAATACAACCCTTGGCTCTTCCCTTATGATTATATAGTTCTTTATTACCACCCAACTTTGCTTTGCACACACGGCTGCCAATTTGCAAGTTGTACTTCTGTGTCTTGGTGAATGACCTTGTGCAAGTTGAAGCCAGCCTGGCATCTCATACAACCTTGTGGGTAATGGATGTACACCTAGGAACTGGGGCAGTTGATTCTCCAGCTGGGTCTTTTATTCCCTGCAAAAATTACTCTACAGCTGTACCAAATTTGTTCTTTCTCCATGTTAGCCAAGACGTGTCTTTTACAGAATGTTACATGCTGACATTAGGGTGACATTGACACCAAACTAAAAAAGAAAATTAATGAATTCACTTTCCCCTCAAGGTTTCATTTTGTGCTTGGTTTAAAAGTCGGATTGCACTGTGCTTGTGGTAATACTTGCTGCTGGTAGGGAGGTATTAATGTGAAAGGATTTGAAGAAATAACCTACGATGGGTCCAATCTCACATAGCAAGGGAGCAATTTTCTATAGATAATGTGAGTGTTGGGTACTTGAAGTCTTTCATGAAGATAATGTTTAATTACATTTAAATAAATCAGGCTTGAGTCCAACTTCACAATGCAATTGTAGAGTCAGGACTCTGCTAACAGATGCAGCTGCTGAAAAATCTGGGCAGGAAATACATATTTTATACATACACTTCAAATAATATTTTTTAGCATCTATTTTGTATGAGGCACTATGGTGAGCCTTATTATTGGCTTAGTTTTTAAAAGTAGATATGGTGGCAGTCCCAGTGGCTCAGCAGTTTAGCACCACCTTCAGCCCAGGGCATGATCCTGGAGACCTAAGATCGAACCCACGTCAGGCTCCCTGTGTGGAGCCTGCTTCTCCCTCTGCCTGTGTCTCTGCCTCTCTGTGTCTCTCATGAATGAATAGATTAAAAATCTTAAATAAATAAATAAATAAAGATAGATATGGTGTTTTCTGGTCAAAAAATTAATATGTCTGTTGCCGAAAATTGAGGGAGAGTGTTAGGAAAAATTTTAAAATTACTCATGATCCCAATACCAGCAATAATGATTGTAAACATTATGGTGTTGTTTCCAGTTTGCTTTTTTGTGTCTGTGAGTGTACATACACATCCACAGATATATGCACATGATAGATAACCTTGTAGGGAAATCTTTATACTCATCTATGATTGTTTCTTCAGGAGAAATTCCTAGGAATGGTATTAGTTCACAGCTGGTTAGTTCCTACATACTGTTGAGTAAGGTGACCAGTGCATCCTGGTTTGCCCAGAACTTTCCTGTCTTAGCGCTGAAAGTCCTGTGCCTGGGGCAAAGCGGAGCAGTTGATCATCCTCTGTGAGTGAACACTTCTATTCAACCTCTGTCATCCTGTGTCCTGGGGGAAAGTGTGTGACTGATAATGACTTGCTGAATTTATTTGTTGGGGGACCTCTGTCTCTTCAGCTTCCACCATCAGGATACCATCTTTGTCTCTGGCAGCCTTAGAGCATTCACTGGAGCTTTCAAACCTGAGCCTGGAATAAAGATACGGTTCAGCTGTTTGTATACAAACAGCAAACAAGTCACTGTGTTCAAATGAAGGTCACGCTCTGGCCTCACTGAGCAATCTCAATTTGCTCCATTTGTCTGAATACATAAAAAGCTTCACAATTAGAATTATTATGTAAACAGCAGAGTGAAACTTCATGCAAGCAGATTACATTGTAGTGTTTGTACATTGAAGTGAGAACAAGTAACATCTTAGTTATATTTGTGTAGGATATCCTATAATCATTGCACCAGGAGAAAACAAAGTCACAGATTAAACCGGATGGGGAACAATGCAATACAAAGAAGTCATTATAGGAGTTGTCCAGATCTTTTACAATAACCACTAACAACATAAATCCTTTATCAAATGGAGTATTTTTGTTAGTTCCTTCCTAATTTTTTTTTAACCTAGCAGGGATCAGGACACCACACCCATATTGTAGGTGTAAAATTCAGGTGTCGGCCAAGCAAGTCTTAGGACTAAGGTTAATACCACTGGCTTTAATTAAAGCAACCTTAAATCAGCTACCAACTTCATTGCCTAATAGCTAAATTTTGCTATCGTCTAAGAAAAAGTATTATATATAGAAAAAAATGGATGTGTAAATATAAAATCAAATATAAATATAATTTAAGGGAATTTTTATATGTATATATTTTTGAGGAAAGTATTCTTTCTTCTTTTCACTTTTATTATCTCTTTTTAATAAGTAAATTAATAAAAAGTTTTGACCTATGTTTGAAATATAAAACACCAAGGCACTTAAGAAGTAAGAAACCATGGGACCCCAGTGGCTCAGTGGTTGAGCATCTGCCTTCGGCTCAGGGCACGATCCTGGAGTCCCGGGATCGAGTCCCACGTCGGGCTCCCTGTATGGAGCCTGCTTTTCCCTCTGCCTGTGTCTCTGCCTCTCTCTCTCTGTGTCTCATTAATAAATAAATAAATAATCTTTTTTTTAAAAAAGGAAGAAGAAACCTATATAACCTTGAGGACGTTCTAAATAGAGAGGCAGTTAGTAGGGCTTAATTCTAAACCTTCGATGCCAGGATGACTAACACCATGTGAGTCTCTTGAAACTGATGTCAGATATCTTGTTTAAAGTGGGAGTAAATCACACAAAACTCCAAACCAGCAGTATTTGCCCTGATTTTTTAGACCCAAGACTGAACAGAAGTACCTACTCTCTCCACATGAGGTTAAACCTAATCAAGGGACAAGTAATTAAAATTTCTTCAGAGGAATACTTATTTTAAAAAGAAAATGGGAGAGCACAGATCCAAAAATATTGTCAGTGCAGCCAAACCGAAGACTGTGGTTTCATTCAGCTCTACTGTCTTGTCTGGTTGTTTTAGATCTCCAAGTTCATCTTGCATCCTGATTTATTCTATTAACTCTGCATCCTTTTTCATTCCTGTCTCCTTATTCCTTCATAAATATTCACATAAAACTATGAATTAGACATCACTCTAAGCATAAGGGATACAGCAAAGAACAAGAAAGGCATAGTGCCTGCCCCAGAGGAGCCTATATTCTAGTGAGAGGAGACATAAAATAAGTATGTAAGCAAACAAGAGCATTTATGAGAGCAGTGAGTACTATGAAAAAATTTGAACAGGGCACTATGATTGGGAATGACCAAGGAGGAAATGCCCTTTAGATTGGCTGATCAGGAGCCCTCCCTGAGGATGCATTATTGGAATTGAGACTCCCATGTCAGGAATCACTTTGTCAGCTGGAGATCAAGCAGAAGAACATTTAAGGAAGAGGAAAAGGCAGATTTAAAATCCTCAAAGTGGAAATACGTTGTGATATTCAAGGAACAGAAAGAAAAACATCATATCTGGAGTAGGTCAGCAAAGGGAAAATAATAAGAGAGATAGGCAAGTCTCATATTGGGTAGAGCCTTGTGGACCATGAGAGCACTTTGAATTTAGTTTAACTGTGACAGAAGCCGTCAGAAAGTTGTGAGTGAAGGACAGTCATGATGCCAGTTACTAAATGAGCAATGGATTGGGAGGAGAAGCAGAGCACTAAAGTAGCTTTGTAATATTCTAGTCTGAAGTTGAGTGATGGCTTCCTGGGTGTTTATTTAATTACTATGCTTCAAAAATTACACATGCTTCAGGGTAGACTATTTGGCAATAAAAAAGAATGAAGTACTGATGAATGTCACAACACTGATGAGCCTCAAAAACATTATGATAAGTAAAAGAGACTAATATGAAAGATTCCACATTATATGATTCCACTTATATAATATGTGCAGAAAAGGCAAATCTATGGAGACAAAAAAGTAGACCAGTGGTTGCCTGGGATTGTGGATGGGAGTGTGATCAGCTGTAAGACAGATACAAAGGATCTTTTTAGGGTGATGGTTGTATTCCAAAACTGGATCATAGTTATGGTTACACAATGTTGTAAATTTACTAAAGGTCATTGAACTATACACTGAAAGGGGACAGGTTTCATGGTCTGCAAATTATACTTCAATGAAGTTTTATTTTAAAAATTATTAGGAGAAAAAAATTTTCTGTATGTTCTAGAAGAAGAAGAAGAAGAAGACGACGACGACATAGGGAAACTAGTAGAGAGCTGTCCAAGCAAGAGGTGATGATGGCTTAGACTGGATTGAAGAACAATAGATATGTTTTGGAGAGGGACGCCTGGGTGGCACAGTGGTTGAGCATCTCCCTTCGGCTCAGGGTGTGATCCTGGGGTCCCAGGATCCAGTCCCACATTGGGCTCCCTGAGGGGAGCCTGCTTCCTCCCTCTGCCTATGTCTCTGCCTCTCTTTCTGTCTCTCATGAATAAATAAATAAAATCTTATTTTTAAAAAAGATATGTTTTGAAGAATAATCCAGAAAGAAAGGCTCATAGTTGAGTTAAATATGTGTATGTGGAAGTAGGTAAGGCAAAAGAGGAAGCCAGGAGAGTATCTAGGTCTGTGGTCGGAGTCACCAGACAGTTGTGGTGCCATTTCCTGAGTAGCAGAAGAGCAGGTTATTCATTTTCACCACATCTGGTAAGTCACCATCAATAGGAAGCACGTTGCTAATAATTAGTTACTAAATGTTGCATGTGCACACACACACACAACAATGTCAAATATATAAGATTTATAGGAGCTGTCCCTATATTAATAGCTCTCTGATTCTCTTGTGCTTTTATATACTTTTTTTTTAGTCTGTAAGAAAACAATTACCTAATGGCTAAAATGTACAGGGAATTGTATCTAATCCACATCCTGCTTCTTTGGTGTCATGGCCCTGGGTGAGTGAACCCAGCTCAGATGGTGTTTATTGTTGCAGCAGTACAAACTGGTTTAGTGCCTTACTCCTCTGCCTATGTCAGGAAGCATTTCTTTCCAAACCAGTTATGCCCATGGGAGAAAGTCACAGAGCAGAACACCTTCCAAATTTGTTTCTTCCTAATTTGAGAATCTGAACAAAGAAGGAGGAACACTTTACTTCACCTGTAATAGAAAAGCCCTAAACATTTAGACATTATTAGCACGAAAGATTGTACCTGCAAAAACTTCCTCAAGGCAAGGGATAGCTTAAGTGATTTATGAATACCCTGTTTACTCTGAGGCTTCTTAATTAGAATTTCATATGACAGTTTGAGGCTGAATATATTTGCGACCTCAAATAATTATGGCTTTTTAAGAATCCAGTTTCTTCCCATCGGTTTTTTTTAAAGTGGTGGTAGTGAAACAATTCTGACAGGGAAGGGAAGAGAATAAATGTATACTCGAATGATCTCCAGTCACTGAACTAATTTACAAAAATCCTCGCAGGTTAGAGTCTTTTGCTGCTGCTATAGCTTGCTTAAACAATTGTTTAGATGATAAGCATATGTAGTGTGCATATATATTTTTTAAAATTCCTTATCACCATGTAATTTAAAAGGAAAGCATCAAATAATGGTTCGTTTTAAAGATTCTCGGATTACCCTAAGAGCATTACTCTATTGAGCAATTTCTATAGTTTATGGCATCAATATAGTTGATGTCTTTTAAATCCCTTAATTTGAAAATTTCAGCTTAGTAAACAGGCCATAAAGTAGGTCTTATTTGCTTTCTAACAAATAAAGCAGAACAGCTTGTCCATGGGGATTTAAATCATAATTTACATTTAGGTTTATTTTTATATGTAGGCCATAAGTACAATTTGCAAAGCTGGGTGAAACTAAGGCACTAGAAAATTAAAAAGAGAGATTTATTTTTTCCCCCTTAACATTGGGCTCAGTTGTAATTTAAAACTGCTTTAATTATACAGAATAATTGGATTAGGCAGAGGTTTGCACAGTTTGTCAGGAGCAGAATATGACAGTTAATGTTTGCCGTTCTGTTCTGTTGAAAGCAGGATACACACATACAAACTGGAAAGAAAGTGAAATGTAATATGGAAGTGATTCAGAGGAATTAAGGACTTAACATTATGTAAAAATAAATCCTCATATATACATATTAATGATGAGATTTCATAGAAAAAATCTATTCCAAATGTGGCTTCGAGAAGAATTAGGACAGATATCTCCTTGTAAGTCACCCTCCCTTAATCAAATCTGACATATTTTTAACATTCACACAGTTAAACATGCAGTGTACAGCACATCTTTCTAAAACTTCACTCTTCACCACCCTCACATCACACCTGCACACCACTGGTGCAATTATTTGCTTTGTATTTTTCTTCAAATCTACTCTTATTTTTTTAAGATTTTATTTATTTATTTATTTTAAGATTTTATTTATTTATTAGAGAGAGAGAGAGAGCACACGCACAAACGGGGAGGGGCAAAGAGAGAGGGAGAAGCAGACTTCTCACTGAGCAGGGAGCCCGATGTGGGGGCTCAATCCTGGTTCACAACCTGAGCAGAAGGCAGATGCTTAACCCATTGAACCACCTAGGTACCCCTACTCTCATTTTTAAAGTTAGGTTTTGAAGGGAATCTTTTTCTATCTGCTTGTAAACAAGAGTAGCCATAAAAATAACTTCAATGACCATAAAACGATGTTAGTGAATTCTAGATTGATATTGTTCCATGAAGAAAGAGGCTCCAAATATCAACAAAACTACCCTCTCTTTAAAACAGAAGGGAATGAGGTAATTTAAGACATTCTTCTGCCACATTGAGACTTTCTTCCTGAGATAATCAGAAGGAATGGAAAAACATGACTATCTCACAAGGCCATTTGGTGCCCACCTTTGTGCCACCTTAAATCATCTCTAGGATACAGGACTTTTGAAGATCACAGTATTCAATCTCTGTTGAATGGTTTAACTATACTCTAAATTTCTCTGGTTTACGTTTATCATCCTGGGTGGTTTTTCTAGAACATTCCATTGTTTCTTTCCTGCTTAGTAAATCTTTTCATGTCAGCTTGTAAAGTACAGTGAATGGGAAACACTTAATTAATGAAATTGTTGAATGTGGACAGTCATGACCAAAGAGGGAAAACATTTTTCTCCCCAGGTGGCTTTATCTCTTGAATTATCTTACTAAAATATCAAATGAAAGTGTTAATTCTTGAGGGGAAACCCAAAGAAAGCTCCACAGAGAAGAAAATATTTGAAACAGGCCCTTACTTTTCTCTGAATTTTATCTTAATATACATTAGCATGGTATTACAGCCTTGAAAAAGAAGAGATAACTCGTATTAAAGAAGTTCCCAGGCCACAAATAAATAAAATGAGTAATTCATTAATTTGATAAATTTTAATGGAATATCTACCATGTGTAAGATACTAGATACCAAAGATGAAAAAATGAAAAACTAAGACCTGGCCCTTGGGAGGCATGCGCACTCACAGGAAAATAAGTGGTACATATTAATAATGAATATAAAACAGAAAAGATTCTATTCTGAGGCAAACAGCAGATTCCTCCTTTTGGAGAAAACCAGACAGTCCTGGAGGAGATAGCTTTTGAAGTGGCCTTTGAATTTGGCTATGAAGTGTTTGCAAGTGCAGGCTGGGTGGGAAAAGCATTCCAGCTAACGGAAGCAGCGTCCATCAAACGCCCACAGTATGGAGGTGCAGGACAGTGTGGGGAGTGTAGGTTCTAAAAAGGTATAAGAAGAGGAAGGGAAGAGAACAAAATCTACAAATATCAGCTAAGTCAGGGCAGGAAAAAAAAAAAGAGTCTTGAAAATTAAACTTAAAGAAATAAGTAAATTTAGAAGACATAATATGAAGCCTGGAGAAAGAATGTTCAGCAGCTGACTTCCAAAAGACCCAGCTCCAGCAGTTGCCTGTTTGTGGGCCTCCTCAATCCACTGTTAAACTCTGGAGTGAGGGAATCTGATTGGCTCAGCCTGGGTCAGGAGCTCCTCTCTGGATCAGTCAGGTGTGGCTCTGAGGGCAAGATCACATACCACAAACTACCGGAAGCCAAACTAGGGTGTGGAGGTGGGACCAGAGAGAGAGAAAAGGTCATCCTGAGCTGGACCCTAGCATACGGCCACCTCAGAACAATTCTGTGAAAGGAGTGTTGTCATTCCCATTTTATAGATAAAAACTGAGACTTGGTACCCTTGAATGATTTGCCCTAAGGAATGGGAGGAAACTTGAAAATACAGAGGAAAGAAGTTAAATCAATTTCTCAGATTTCCCAATATTTCATGTAAGCAGGAAACAAGTTCATTGAAAAGAGATGGGCAACTTTCTCTCAACAAGAGATTTTTTTTAAAGATTTTATTTATTTATTCATGAGAGAGAGAGAGAGAGAGAGGCAGAGACCTAGGCAGAGGGAGAAGAAGCATCCCTAGGGGGAGCCTGCTGTGGGACTTGATCCCACGACTCTGGGATCATGAGCTGAGCCAAAGGCAGATGCTCAATCATTGAGCCATCCAGGTGCCCCAAGAGATTTTTTTTTAAGGGACTCTTTAAGAGGCTGGAAAAGGTTTGGAATAGTTCCCTTTAAAAAAAAAAAAATTAACCAGCCCTAGTTTAAATGGCTCTTTGCACAGCTGTGTACTTAGCAGAGAACAAGTCATTTGCATTTCTGGATTATTTTTTCTTGGAGACGGATGGTCTCCTGAAATTCACAAACAGCTGGATCTGGGAAGGGAGTGCAATGGGATGGAGATGAAGAGAAAAGGCAGGGAGAACAGAGATTCGAGGATCAAACACTGGATCTGACCCAAACAGCCAGAGACATCCCCATCCACCCTCTTCCTATCTAAAATTTTTAGTAATTCTTACCTAAAATTTTGTACCACTGGATGAAGGTGAGAGGTTTGAGCCAAGGTTTCTGAACTTCAGCACTACAGACATTTGTCAGTTCATGGTTGCAGAGATTTCCCCTGTGCATTGTAGGATGTTAAATGGCATCTCTGGATGCCAAAAGTTCTAAAGAGTTCTTTAAAACTATAAAAAAGAAGAGAAGAGAATGAAGTCTGTAAGCATAAGCTAAGTAGATGCCAGTAGCACCCCTACCCCTGGTTGTGACAACCAAAAAGTGTTGAGACATTGCCAAATGCCCCTTGGACAGGAAGGGTAAAATCAATCACCCTCGCTGAGAACCATTGACTTAGCTAATAATTCTTTTTATCTGTGCTATCAAACCATTTTAATTTATTTCCACTGACTGAAACAAGGGTTTAAGGAAAGGATAGTTCAGCTCTAGGGAGTTAGTTTATATTCATTGGCCTCGTGGGCAGTATCATTAGTTAAGGACTGCATCATAGACTCTGATTGCCTGGTGACTAAGTCAGAAAAAAATGGTCAGTGCAGGATCGAACACTCCTCTTATTAAGGCCAAATCATGACCAAGGTAGATTGTGAGCAAGATGGCTAGACCTTTAGTGTAAATCAATTTATGGCTTTATTCTCAGTCATATTATCTTCTAACACGCCAAAAATAAATAGAAATCCATTTCAGTCTAGTCCATTTCCTGATGGTGTCCACGGATGGAACCGGATTCAGATGATTCAATCAGAGTAAATGGAGAGATGTATTTCAGTATTAATTAAATGCTAAGGAGTTATCAGCCACCAATAAAGAATAATTTAATGGCACTTTTCATTCAAAAATTCAACTCCCACCTCTCTGTCTCCCTGATCTAGGTATTAGAGTCTCCAAAGTATGAGACCAGGAATGGCTCGGTTTGGACCTTGGTCTCCCATGGGCTCAGTCAGCTCTAGACAAGGGGCAAAGCCACATGGTGTAGACACAACCACTAGAACCCCATCTCCACCCCACATATGGGGGTCTACTCCCAGAGAAGGGAGATAGAATTTTCTTGAGATACACTTACCTTCCATACCGCTATTATATGTTTTCAAATAAAGTAGATTCTAATTCTGTTGTTTTAATTAATCCAGGTGCATTTTTAAATTACATTTAAATGTTAACCCCTAGCTACAGATCCTCTTTATTAATCAATTAACTTTCCTTGGTTGAATCAACAAGATAGTTAAGAATGCAGAGGACTCAGTGTGTTCTTGACCATTTCCAAATCAACTGAAATATTTCCGCAGCAAAGGGAAATGTGCTTGGGAACGCAGGATAAAAATGTCCCATGGCTGAATTTTAGCAACGCTCTTTCAGAAGTCCAATAATCACAAAATTGGGGAAGCATTTACAGCCTGGGATTGCCATCTAGTGGCTAAATCCTATCATAACTACCCTTTTACAGGATTGGGGGGGGTGCTTCAAGAATCTCTTCCATGTCTCAAAGTGTCTTATCAGTGAACAAATGATTAAATAGGCCAGTGTATCCTCACAGCCCAGCCCACGGACAAACTAAAAAATTACATAAGAAGAAGGAAATAGGATCCTTAAAAATACCAATAGCTAATGTTTGGCTCTTTCCATTTTAAGACATTTTCATATTTCTTACTTAATCAAAGCTGACTCCCTACCTTTAAAATCCTGGCTTAAAGAGGAAAGCCTACAATTATCATGCTCTGGAAAACAAATCAGATGTGCCTGATGCATCTAAGCCTGATTGTTTTGCTTTTGGACATAGTTTAATGGTGCAGAAACTAGAACAAAGGTCGGAACACAAGTAACCACATTGTGTTTGTCTTGCATTCTGTTGAATATCCATCACACCAAGAATGCAAACTGGCATGCTGTGGAAATGCAAAAAAAAAAAATTGTTTTTGGAGTGGGAGTATGCAGAAGTCCGGTACACTGAACTCCATTTCATCTCCAATTTATGCCCCAGGCCCTCTGAGATGGGGGAAGGGCATGTTCAGTACAGTCCTGACCCAACTTCCCAGGAGATACTTGAGCTCCAACCTAAAACAACACAAGGGAACCAATTAAAGAAACTATACATGATGGAGATAACTGCAGATGGAGGGAGAGGTGAGTGAGAACTAGAATTATCTGTAAGGGTACACAGAGGAGATGAGACTTCTGTGAGGGAGATAAGTAGGGTTTGTGTAAGAGGAATGAGAAGCCATTATTAATGAAGAAAGCAGCCTTAGGAAAGGTTCAAAAGTGAGTAGGACCATGGGCTTGGGGAGAATGAAGTCACCATTAAGAGTGAGGAAAAGGGAGTTTGGGTCATTGGGATTTTGCCATCCCAGCAAGCATTTCTATGCTTGACTTCCTTCCTGTAGGACACTCCTCACACCAGCCACCTCTTTATGCTCCTCTGCCACCTGCCTTCCCTCCCTCCATTCAGGTCAAGGTCCTCTGGACACAGGGATGGCCCCAAGGAGGTTTCCAGAATGAGACATTCTGTCCACTTTCTGGAAGACTCTGTGGCTCCCCCACATCCAGAGATTGGTCCATACTTTGTATTCACACAGGATCCACAGGAAAATCTATAATACCTTTGCCAGAGATGAAATGACACAAAGAGACTAGACTCAGAAGGGAGTGTTGAGTTCCTCTTGCTCAGCCCCCTCACTTTATAGGTGAGGCCACCAACCAGAGAGAACACAGGGCTTGCGTAGGGTTGCACAGGACTGGAGCAGGGGCTGGAACCTGGGGCTCTGAACTCACAGCCCAGTGCTCCTTCCAATTCCCCACCTGCCTGCTGAGAGAGCACAGGGAGGAGGAGTTCTTCTTCTATTCTGGAATTCCTGCTCAATTAGGAAGGTGGGCTTTCTGGCAGAGGTACCAGTCCAGGGGTCCAGCACTAATAGAAGAGCCACAGGGGCATTGTTTTCAGGGCATGCTGCCTTTGTCAGATCCCAGCTCCACTTCTAACCTGTAGGGGCATGGGCATTAGTACAGGGTTTTTAATTTTTACTATTATTTTTTTAAGGTTGTATTAACTTACTTGACAGAGAGCACAAGCAGGGGGAACTGCAGGCAGAGAGAGAGGGAGAAGCAGGCTCCCCGCTGAGCAGGGAGTCCGATGGGGGCTCCATCCCAGGACCCCGGGATCATGACCTGAGCTGAAGGCAGATGCCCAACTGACTGAGCCACCCACGTGCCCCAGTACAGGTTAAAAAAAAAAAGATTCTAAAGGCCACCTGTATAGGCTTGAGTCTCAGCTTCACTCCTTACTAGTCTGGTGATCTGCAGCAGACCCTAACATCTTTGAGCCTCAGTTTCCCACTCTGTAATATGGCATTAATGAGAATACCTGCTCTGTAGGGATTCTGTGACAATGAAACAAGATACTATGTGTGAAGCTTTTAGCACAGGGCCTGGCATATCGAGTGTTCCATAAATGTTCACTTTTATTATTTATGTACTTACTGCCTTCATTCCTCAGTTGAGTGATCTTGATCACATTGCTTAAAGGCTATAAATGTCAATGTCTGTAAAATGGGAGTGAAAGCCTCACCTTACAGTGATTGCAGTACTGATGTAGTGAGATCCTTCAGAGTCCATAACACTGGACATTTAGGAGGCCCTGAATCAGTGTCTTTCATGAGTTACCCTTTAGTGGTCACAGCCCCTCAGCCCCACCTACCATCCGTGCCCTGCCAAGAGGAAGGGGCTGAGTTGATATGGCTAAGTGAGTCATTCTAATAGGTTTAAATAACAGCTAATACTATGAACAGATCCCGGTTCTCCAAGAACTTTTTAAAAAAATCAATAGCACCCAATAAATAATGAATGCCTTTTTGTATCAATAACAAATGCAATGTTCCAGTCACACAGAATAATCTTTCTGCAACCAAACATTCCAAACAAATAAATAAAGGCAACAAAAGAATCCATACGCATAACCTCAAACCAGGAGATGCATACTTAAAGCAGCCTCTATCCACAAATAATACATTGATGAGCTCCAACAAAGCATCTCTAAGAGAGGTCACTAGAGGGAAGGGCACAAAGCATAGCACAATGAATAATATCTCAGTGTCTCCTCTCAGTAGGAAAACTGAAATGCTTCAAAAAAAAAAAACCTAAAAATATGGTACACCGAAAACTTTTTTTCATATGCTTGTCAATTCCCAGTATTCCAAAGAGGCACAAGGGGCAGATGCTGAGATCAAATATGAGCTACATGCCCTGCCTTTCCTGATTGCTGTCATTTTTGACTGGGGAAAGGAGGACTGTCAGGCTAGAGAAAACCCGCTCTCCTCTAAACTATGACTTGAAAAGTCCCACATTAAAGATTTATTACTTTAAAGGCAGACCATGCTTTTCAACCTGGAACATTCATGGAATCCAAAGTCCTAGAGTTCAACATCTTCTTGTCCTATCAATGTATTGCTAAAATCTGAAACATTATTTTTATATGGAACAAACAACCATGTTATGGGGCAGAATGTAAAATGTGTAAGGTTTTTAATGTCAGAATGCTTTGGATAAATGTGAGGCTTACAGAGTAGCATTTCAGACAGTGCTACCAGGCCCTTGAGTGTTCAAGCGTACCCTTTGTGTACATCCACCATTAAAAAGAACTGAATTGAAACACCAGATCCCTTGGGGTCCCATTTATGCTGCACATTCCTTTGTGAGGAAACATAGGTTAGACCATGGGTTGGCAAACTTTTTTGTAAAGGGCCATAGAGCAAATAATTTAGCTTTGCAAGCCATGCAGTCTTTGTCACAACTATTTAACTCCGCTATTCTGGTGTGAAGGCAGCCATCCGTGCTGCGTCGATGAATGAGCATGGATGTGCCCCAATACAACTGTATTTACAAAACCCGGCAGCAGGCTAGCTTTGGTCAACAGGACATAGTTTGGCCATCTCTGGGTCTTCCATCCATATTCGTCAATCCCTATGTAAGCTTAGATTATTGTAACTAATCTAGAATGTTAGCTGTCTAAGAGCAGGGACATTTACTACCTAATACTCAAAGTATCTAGTACAGCACCTGAATACTAGGTGCCAGTAAGTGAGCTGAATGAATAGATAAAGGTTTTCAGACTAGTCAGTATTCTATTAAGAACCTGAAGGAATAAAAGTCAAGGCAAGTAAAATTTGATTAAGAAGAGTTTTCAAATGTCCAAATAATGGAGTAGTGCCAAGACAATTGGAAGAGTAATATGTCAGGCTCTGAGCATGAGACAGCAGGCATTTGAGAGGAAGAGATACATAGAATAAAGGAAGAAGTAAAATGGGAAATGAGGAGGTGGGTGAAAAATACAGGTAGATGGGGCTTTGCTTTACTAAAGCCTTCTTCTGTGGCAATTAACAGAACCCTAATTCTAACTAGCTTAGACTGAAAAGAGATTGCATTATTCCCTATAACGGAAGAGTCTGGGGCTACAGGCATGGCTGGATCTAGATGCTCAAAAGATATCAACAAAAGTTTCTTCCTATTTCAGCTCTTTTTCTTTGGGTTGTCTTCATTATCAAGTAGCCTCTTTCCTTATGGGAGGGGGCTTCTAATACTTTATAGTGGCCGTTTGCTGCCAAGGGCTCATGGATTACATTCAGTGAGTATAGTAAATTCAGCAGAAAATGTTTCTCCTTCCCTGTGGTTTTAGCCAAAGTCTTATGGCTGACTCTTATTGAATCCACTGAGTCAGGTATCCACCCATGAACCAGTCATCATAGCCTAGGAAATACAGCACCAAGAATGACAACCTCTCAATTCAGGATTGGGGTCAGCTTCACTCAAACCATACGAACAAGGTCCGGGAGAGATGGTGCCCATGGAAGGATGGGAATGTTATACCTACAAGCAGGGGCAAGAATGTTGAACAGGAAAAAATAACACATGCCTGTGAGCTGCACCAATTTTCCTGGGACCAACTCTCCCTGCCCTGTGATAGCTCATTTATCATACCAAATCTACAAGTTTCTTTATCCAGCAGCCTAAGTCAGCCATCCTCCATAACTCCCAACACTTCTCTGAAAGTGAAGAACTAACTCTATGTGTGTCAGATGCTATTATTGTTACTAAGCAGCCTTCCCCTCTCTAATCCCTATATTAAATACTCTTCCACATTACATGATCTTTCAGTCCCTCTGCCTTCCCTTTCATAAATATCATCACACATGTCCTCATTTCATTTTGGGCTTCTCCATTAGCCTAGGGCTCATAAAAGCAGGGATCATGTCTGCAATGATTCCAAGCACAGTAGGTGCTTGATAACTACTTATTAATTGAAGAAATGAACACAGAATTTGAAATTTATCCTGAGAGCAAAGGGCAGTACTGAAAGATTTTGAGCAACAATTGTTTTCAACTTCCCCTCCCAATACACTCCCTCTGCCTGTCCAGATTTTATCCATTTTTAAGATCTATTCTAGTTGCCCCTCCACACACACACACTGTGATGGATTCCCAAATCCCTGCCACCACATCAGTTTCATTCTCTCCTGAACCAGTCTTCATTACCTCTATTATTCATTTATTAGCTCACTGTATTCTGCCTTAGGACATTTCTTGAACTATATTAAACTGTTTAGTTCCTCTTTGCAGTTCCTTAATTGTACAGGTAATTATTCAGTCCTTCAAATGAACTAGGGCAGAAAATGGGAGCTAGACATCTTCTTAGCACCTCAAAACTTAACATTGTAGTATACTGAGAGAAGATCATCAATTAATGTCTATTGAGAAATGGATCATACATCTTTTCCCAGGGTGCCGGAGTACCATAAAACCATAAAATTTAAGATGTCTACCCTTTTCTGCATGATTTTTCTTACAGGGTTTAAGGGATATGTGCATAAAAATTTATCTGTAATTAAAACATGGCTAAGTTTGCTCAAACAATTTTTTTAAAGATTTTATTTATTTATTCATGAGATACACACACACACACAGAGAGAGAGAGAGAGAGAGAGAGAGAGGCAGAGACACAGGCAGAGGGAGAAGCAGGCTCCATGCAGGGAGCCCGATGTGGGACTCGATCCCTGGACTCCAGGATCACTCCCCAGGCCAAAGGCAGGCACTAAACCACTGAGCCACCCAGGAATCCCCTTGCTCAAACAATTTTAATAAAATTTGGACATAATACAATATATAGATAGAACATATATCTATGATGAGTTGTCTTTGGTATTAAACATTCAAAAACTGCCCTCAGCCTTGCTGAGTCTCTGGGACACTTTACTTGTAAAAAAGAAGTAGGCGTACCTACGTCACTGGTTTGTTGCAAGGATGTACTTGCATCACTGGTTTGTTGCAAGCAGATGATGGCTGTACAGGGCTGAGCATCCTGTCGAGGATATAGTAAAATATAGTAAGCATAAATGTTGTGGACAATATACAAAGAATTATAGACAAGATGTAGAACTAAAGACAAGATGTGCTGTAACACGATCCATTATTACAAATAAAGCATTGGCCAAGCCATTGTCCCTAGACATGACCATCAGGCGTAATGTAACTCTTTATGGTAAGGTACGAATATATGCCAAACATTTAAATTGCCCTACAAATACCACCCCTGAAGAAAGGGCTAAACTATATATCAGTCACTCATTTGTATCATTTATCTAATTTTTTTGGCATTTTCTCTCACTCTGCCCCAGAACATAGCTTTGTTTTTGCCACCTTCTATGAAGAAGAAGAGAAAGTTTTAACACCCTAAACATCACCAATAATCGTGCCTGACATAAAACAGAAGGAGAAGAAAAACAAGAGTCTGTCTAATCCAAGCAGCTCTACATTTTCATGTTAGGCACATGTTGAATTTTTAATGATGCAAATAATTCATAAAAATTTACAAGCAATCATAATGGATAATGAAATTATCATTCCCCACTTAAAGCGATGAAATTAATGACCACAGTTCTATGAATTTTCTTGGATGATTGATGGAGGGAATAAACCTGATTTTATTGTGTTTATAATGAACTACCAGAGCCCAAGCTCCTGGTAGTCTGGTTGGAGGGAGGGAAGGCATTTGTAGGCAGAGAAAAAAGACACATATACTTCCTTGGGGCAACGTAGACTAGAGCTTAATTGAAAAGCAGTGTAGTATTGATTCTGCTCTTCTCCATCATGGGAAAGGAGGTGAAACTATGTGGCAGTACTCAGAAGGTCGTGAAGTTATTTTATTTATGTAAATCTGAAAGCAATGGGAGGGGTGGTTAAAATACTAATGGTTACTGAATTCTGATTCTCAACAAATTTACTTATCACAACATCTTCCTCAAAAACAAATGCTTTTCTCCTTCTCCTCCTCCTCCTCCTTCCCACTCCTCCTTTTTTCTCTTTTCTTTTTCTCCTTTCTTCTTCTTTTTCTTCTCCTTCTGCTTCTCTCCCTCACCTTCCCTCTGGGATTGACCTTATATCTGTTGGTTGCTTGATAGTCCCACAATATTGTGAGATAGTCACATTAAAGCAGACCATTCTTTCTTCATCTACATCTGCTTTCTAGGAATAGAGTGCAAATTGGTGTCTTAGACTCCAGTGCTTTATCAAGTCTTCTTGAGTTTGGCTGACCTCGTCCAACTGAGACATGTAATAGTCAACATTCATTCAACTCAAATTCAATTCTTTTTTACTAAATGAGATAGCCCGTGTAAAAGCACCTAGAACAATGACTCATAGTAAGCACTCAGCCACGGCTTTGTTATTACCATTATTTTCTAGAGAGTGGGAGAATCATGCTATAACTTCCTACTACTAACAGTCAGTATTACAACTCTTACAGAGTCATCATTCCAAGAGCCACTGTTCCAACATGCCCATTAGCCACTGACAAACTAGAAAAGACAAATTACCTGTGGTCAGCATCTCAAGGAAACTGAGTAATTCACCCTTTCTTTCTTTAAAGGGCCACCCAATATTGAGGCAAAATCTATGACTGGGAGACCAAAGCCTGTTCAGTTGTTCATATTCATGAAACTTGAAGCATTTTTGTAGGCCTGTTTGCTCTTTGCCCAGACTCTGTTGTAGACTATGTACAGTAATTCACAAACATAACCAAGCATCAAAATCACCAAGGAGAATAATTAAAAACAAACACTCTTGGACAGGCTATTCTCTATCAATTCTTATGTAGTATGTATGGGATACAGCCTAGAAATCTCTGTTTCAGTACCTTATCCATCCTCCCTGCAACGTATGATTTTGACTCCCTTCTCTTGTCCCATCAAAACTCTTTTTTGCTCCCTGGCCTCTCCTTAGTCTGATCTTTCTGTACATTCTTAACCAGTTATCATCCTCAGTTACAAGCCAACTAACATTTATTGAGGACTTCCATTGGTACCAGACACAGTGCTGAACCCTTAACATTTATTGTCTCATCTAATCTTTGCAACATCCAAAAGAGGTAGACGTTCTTATTTCCCATTTACAAATGAGAAATTTGGGGCTCAGAGAGGTTAGAAGATTTACTCAAGATCACATAGCTAGATAGCAATCTGCCATATCTCTATCTGCACCAATATCTGATACACAGAACCCAGGTATGCCTGATTTCAGAGCTCCAGATCATAGATGCTACATAATAATAAATATTACATCATTATGTATAGATTATGTACATACATATACAATAATCATTGCATAACTGCCCTGCCAAAGACTCCCTATTCCTTGCAGCAGGGATCATAAATGGAAATGCTTACAAGGGTCAGGCAACAAATGCTGTTTCCAGAAGATGATAGGATAAGGAGTAGGAGCTAAGCTTCATGCCTATCCAGGTATTGAGCCTTTTCAAACGATTGCCAAGTCTCTGGCTCTTTACCTTTGGGAAATCATCATCAACATGATCGAGGATCATTCATTAAAGTTCTCATCTTTACTGTTCTTTTTTAGATATTCACTTCTTAATTATTAGAATTTCTATATCATAACTCAGGCACTGACTTTGCAAACAGGAGTCAAAAGCTTACCTTTGGAGAAGGCTCACAAAACTCAGCTCAGCTTGGTTTTCTGACCACTGCCTGCATATTTACCCACATGTTTGGAGCCCTTGAGGGTCTAATGACCCTACCTGAGATCCTGGATCAATTCATTAGAGTAAAATGACTGAGAATAGGACTCAAACATCAGGAAGGGAAAGTCACATTTACCACTTAGCAAACATGTGACCTTTCTTAAGTTACTTAATATTTCTAAATTTTAGTTTCCTCATCTGTGAAACAGGGCTAACAACTCTCACCACCCCACAGCTTCACTGTAAGGATTCAATGAGACAGTGTAGAGGCAAGCATGCAGAACAGTGCCTGGCTCATAGTAAGTGCTCAGTAAGTGGTAGCTATTGGAATGAACTGATGACCATGGTGGTGGTTAATAGTTAAAATGGATGCATTACACAGACTAGAATGTAACAATTTAAGATTTCCCCCCAAGCCTTCTGCCTGCAGCAGATAGGGAGTTAGGATGCAGGAAAGGGATATTCTTTCAAGGTCATGCTGAATGGTGGTAACTCAGGAAGGACAGAGAGGAGTAGGGAGAAAAAGATGTATATAGGGGTCCCTCCCTTTTTCCACATCCCCCAGATCTTTTCCACCAACTGTGCCACCCACAGCAGATTGAACAGCCTTCCTTGTATCCTTCTAGCTGAGCCTTTTAAGTGGTTTGATTACTTTCTTTTACACAGTGATAATTAATTTTACTGATTATACCAGGATACTAGTATTTGGATAAGAGGAGGACGCCCTGCCCCAACATTCTTTAGAGATGACATTGGTTATCCAGAACCAAATTATTAGCTAACAAGAATTTCCTTGTTGCATTGGTCAGTTTCATTCAAAGTTTCTCAGAGTATGACCCACTACACCCTAGCCATTCATGAACCTCTTTGGGAAAAAGTTTCTATAGTTACATAAGTTTGGGAAATGTATGCTATGGTCCCTCTTGAAGATTTAGAATGTATATTAGCATAATAGAAATTCTGAGAAATCCTACAGAAAGTCACCAGTTTTGGGTTAAGATAGTATTTCCTGAACAAATTTCATCATGAGACCCTTCTTTCTTATATCTGCTAATTAAACTCCTGCTTGGTTTACGTTGGAGCTCTGAAAACTGAGAAAGAGCACTGGAGAGACAAGGAGACAGAGAAACGGAGACACAGGGAAAGAGGAAGGGAGAGAGGATAACAAACTAGACTCATTCATTTGCTCAGTGGGTATTTTCAGGATGCTGGGGTACCAGAGATAAAGTATAGACCAAGAATTTAGGTCCCCCCCTTCTGGTGGGTTTGAAGCTGTGATTCCATCACTTCATTCTCCCTTTATTTCACTAACAGAGAGAATAGAGGAGGATGGAGACCCCTCTTTTCTGGTATCAGCTCAAGCATCACATCCTGGGACAGGATATCCCCTGACCACCCACCTAATGTAGCTCTGCCCCAGCCACTCTCTGTTCCATGAAGCCTTTCTCCTATCTTCATAGGTCCTATTATTTTCAGAAATCACCATGCTTATTTTATTTGGTTATCTTCATGAGTACAAGGAACCTCTTTGTCTTATTCATTCAGTCTTGCCCTGAACTTAGAACAGTGCCTGACACATACGGTGCTCAACATAGATTGGACAGGTGGGT
Organism: Canis lupus baileyi; assembly: GCF_048164855.1. Lineage (NCBI taxonomy): Eukaryota > Metazoa > Chordata > Mammalia > Carnivora > Canidae > Canis > Canis lupus. The sequence continues at coordinate 30,068,147 of NC_132856.1, forward strand.
GAATTTGTAACTGAACAAACAGTTGAAAAACAACAACCAAAAGCAACGACAACAAATGAGCTCTTTTGCAGCTAAATTGATAAACCTGCTCTCATTCACTGGGAAATGCAAAAAGATCAGTAAAGGAAGCTGTCCAATCAATTCTTTATTGTCCCTAATTCTGTATTATTGCTCCTGCTTCTCTCATCTTGCAAGTACAGGACAAAAGTCGTTTGCCTGGCACCCAGTGACTCATCTCCATTATAAATATAATACTGCCCTTCAGTACTTAAGGCCATTATCTATTGAAATGAATTGGATTAAAATAAGTGAAATCAGAGGGCTCAGAAGCCTGGGGGACCCCAGACCTGGCCTAGAATTCTAGCTGTGGATAGATAAGAAAGAGGCAGGTGGGGACACTCAGGGAGAGTCTTTGAATTTGGAGATTAAAAAGTGAATTCTTGGTGGGTTCCTGTACAGACTAGAAAAAAAAAATCCCCGTGTACAGCCCCATTATTATCACTTCACCTGTTACTAGTTTCTCAGTGTTCTGTATGTCATGGGCATGATACCAAATACTTTATATGCTTTATTTCATTTAACCTCATAACAACTTAGAAATTGAAACTCTGATGAGTTTTCAGATGAGGCACCTGAGGCCCAAAGAATTTAAGTTGCTTCCTATGGCTATACAACATATAAGTGGCAAAGAACTGATTCCTGGTCTAGTGCATTTGGAATAGCCTGTTTATAATGAATGAAAATTATTCTGACATTAAAATTCATAAATAACACTATTTCAAAATTGATTATTGGTTAAACAAGTATTTATGAAATCCCTGCAGTGTGTCAGGCATTAGTCTAGATCTAGATATGCAGGGAAAAAAGCAGACGAAAGCCTCTGCCCTTCACAGAGCTTGGCTTCTAGTGGGAAGAGACAGGCAATAAAGACAAGAACAAGAGAAAATAAAATATATGTTGGATGGCAGCAAGTGCTCAGGGGAAAAATAGAGAATGAGGAGTACTAGGGGTACTGTTTTATTCAGGACAACCAGGCGAGAGTTCACTGATAGAGTGACTGGGCAGAGCCTGGAGGAAGCTGGAGACTGACTCATACAGAATACTGGGGCAGGAGGATTTCAAAAGATAGGAAACCTCAGCTCCAAAGGCCCTGAGGTGGAAGTGTGTTAAGAATTTTTAAAGAACAAAAAAAAAAAAAAAAAGAATTTTTAAAGAACAACAAAGAGCTGTGGCTGGAGCTGAGTAAAGAACAGTGAAAGTGAAGGTCAGAGGCAGTGAAGGTCCAACTTACGTAGGGCCTTTGAGGCGATAGTGAAGATTTTGTCATTTATTTTGACTGAGATGGGCAAACACTAGGAGGATTTTGAGCAGAGGAGTGATCATAACTGATTTCCATTTTAAAGGATTATTCTGGCTTCTGAGGGTTTGCAGGACACAAGGAAAATGCAGAAAAACACATTAGAAGGCTATAGTAATAAGTCAACGGAGAGAGACGATGGTGACTTGAACCAGAGTGGGGTCGGTGGAGCAGTCAGAAGTGACTATGCCTGTACTTTGAAGATATAACCAACAGATTTGCTGGAGCTACAGATTTTTCTAGAACAATTGAAAGGATGGAGTTGCAAATTGCTGACATGAGGAAGACTTTAGGAGCAACCAGTTTGGATTTTGGGTAGAAAAGATTAAAAGTTGAGGGTTAAACATATTAAGTTGGAGTGCCTATTAAACATCACTGGTGTGATCAATGTAGACCAGGATTTCTCAACCTCAGCATTACTGACATTTTGACCTGGATCATTCTTCATTGCTGAAGATTGTCCTGTTGATTGTAGGAAGTTTAGCAGCATCCATGGCCTTTATTCAAAGATGTCAGTCATGACCCCCAACCACAGTCATGACTACCAAAAGTGTCTCTAGGCATTGCCAAATGTATCCAGGGGATGAGAGAGGAAGCAAGATAGCCCCCATTGAGAACCACTGCTGTAGATAGAGAAAAGGAGAGGTTTGCAGACTGAGGCCTGGGTGTGATAAAATTTAGAGACAAGAGGAAGAAAAGCAGCAAAGGGGACTGAGGAGGCATGGCCAGTGAGGTAGTAGGAGGACTGGAAGAAGGAATCTGCGCTTCACTTGCTGTTTGAATAATTCTAAGTAGATATCTTGATCATAAACGTCTGGAAACAAGTCTATCAAAATACATAGAATTTAATGGTAAATAGATTATGGTTGGTCCTAACCACCCAGCTCTGCAAAAAAAAAAAAAAAAAAAAAAAAAAAGTGGTGTTGTTGTTGTTGTTTATAAGATTAGTTATGACTAAATTTGTGCTAGCCTACAAATTCAACCGCTTGGCTTCCTAAAATTCCTTTTAAATGACTGTTACTTCCAGGAGCTTATTCATAACAGCAGCTCACATGTATTTGGCCAAGCCCTATCATGTGTTTGCCTTTCCAGTGCTTTGCCTGAATTATATAATTTATTTTTTTGTAATAAGCCCATGTGGCAGGTGTTTTGCTTCTCTCCAAACTACAGATGAGGAGACTAAGGCTCAGAGAGGTTATGTCTCTTGCTCACAGTCACACAGCCCCTCAGACAAAGAGCCAAGATTCACACCAGTCCATATGACTGTAAAGCCCAAATTTCTAACCACAGCATCTTCAGATTTTCTCAGAAGCTGCACCTGACTTTGTTTTTGCCGCTTGACTTTCCAAGCACTAGGCCTAAATGAGGTGGAAACCATTAAAAGCAAAGCTGAGAGGCACTGTGAATCTGAGGAGTTCCACATGGATTTCATTGTATGCCTTGCACAACATCTCTAAACAAGGAAGGGAAGATGCAGGAAGGAAGGAATCAGGCATCCTTATGGGACCAAAAAAACAAACAAACAAACAAAAAGTCTCCACTGTGAAAAGATAACTAACACTTGTAAGAACTTTAGAAGCACTAAAAGGTTTTTACAACCATTACCCACTCAGGGAGTTAAAGAAGGCAACTTTAATACTGTCCAATCCATAGCAAACAAGAAAACTTAGTCTAGAACTGAATGAATGATGGGCCCTCACATTGGGCATTGCAGGTACGCTTGGTTGAGCACTCTCCTGTAAGTTTATGTCTCCCTAGTACTGAGACAAGGAGAGTACACAGACCTTCCAGGTAGAAGTGTGTGATAGGAATGTCTGTCCGCTTACTTTACCTGGGCAAAGGACATAAAACTGATTTTTATTAGGAATGTGTACAGGTTGAATTGAAGCAAATTATAGTTAATTCTGGCTCTTATCAATTGCTGAGCCCTCAAATTTATTATTTCAGAGTGAAACCAGAGCCAGATGTAACATTTTAGTTACATCTGGGTGCAAGACACTTGGCCTTGCAGTTATCTTATTCACTACACTTTATTTTTTAAGATTTTATATATTTATTCATGAGAGACACACAGAGAGAGGCAGAGACACAGGCAGAAGGATAAGCAGGCTCCCCATGGGGACCCCAATCAGGGAATTGATCCTGAGCCAAAGGCAGTTGCTCAACCACTGAGCCACCCAAGCATGCCTTATTCTCTAGACTTAAGTAGGTACAGTGCCTTGGCCCATGTAGTGTTCAAGAGCCTAGGAAACTATCAAAATCTCAAAAGGAAATGGAGTAACTCTTAAATAAAGATAACAGCAAAATCAAAAATAATATCAAATTAAATGTCTTTTAAATTTAACCTATATCCACTAGTCGAATGCAATTCAACTTTTATCCACTTTTTTATACATTTTTTTTACAAGATGATTTGGAGTACTTTTAGCATGTTTAACATTGTGTGATTGGGAATCTCAGAGTAAAAGTAGCTAGGCCCTGTGGAGGACTGTGGTGGCCAGTGCAAGGGGAGCCAGATTTGGCTAGGCATATGGGTGGTATTTTCACTCTACTGAGATGGTGTCAGTATACCGTGATCTGCTTGAGCAGTGGTAATAGTTCTCTACAACTCAGATTTGTCATTTTTGAAGGACAGTTCTCTGGCTCTACATTGGGCCAATGCCATACCTGTGGCTTCAAGAGCAATTGCCCCAGTGATTTCAGACTCAGTTCAGAATGGACGTTTGGCCAGCTGGCCCATTCACCATTTCCCTTTGAGACTCCTGGCATTCATGACCACTCCCAGTAGTTTCTCATAAATGTTAAACAGAGGGGAAAATAAAGAACAAATCTACAAGCCAGTCCCAGGGGAAGAGACAAGCATGGCTCGCAACAGTGTCCTCAGGGATCCTTCTCTGTGGGATGATGGGAACCTAGCCCATGAAAGCAAAACCAACAACAATTCCCATAATCCCCTCTGTCAAAGGCAACTGGGAGGTCTCACAGGATGGGGCTGGCTGCATGGAGGGCAGCCAAACCTCTGAATGGCTATGCCTGAACCCTTCAAGTACTGCCTCTGAGTGCCCAGCGCAGCTTGGGTGCCTACTCAGTCAGAGCCACAAATGCTAGGATCACTTGAATGCTGCTGAGGTTGGCTTCATGGTCATTGCTTTCCATGTGGGAGGCTTGATCGGGGCACCTTTGATGTGGTAAGGGCTTCCCCTGGGAGCACTTGACCGCAAGTGGGTTGAGAGACCTTGGCTGCCTGCCTTGGTCTTGGGAGGTGTTGACACTCTTGCTCATTAGGGGACCCAGACCGTGCTTTTGGCAGCCTTAGCCGGCACAATCAGGCCACAATCCAGTTCTCATACTGTGGAGAGACTGGCAAACAGGGAGGCTGTTTTCTGAGGACATATGAGCTGGAAACTATTTTTCTAAGGCAGCAAGGTCAATAGGCAGGTGTTTATTGAGTGATTGCAATAGACTTTTTATTTGTTTATTTATTAAAGATTTTATTTATTTATTCATGAGACACACACATACACACAGAGAGAGGCAGAGACACAGGCAGAGGGAGAAGCAGGCTCTATGCAGGGAGCCTGATGTAGGATTCGATCCTGGGACTCCAGGATCATGCCCTGGGCTGAAGGCAGGTGCTAAACCGCTGAGCTACTCAGGGATCCCCCTGCAATAGACTTTTTTAAGAGTATGAAGGGACTATAACATATGTCTGGGTTCTCCAGGATGTACCATTCTACCTGACGACTCCAGACCAAACTATTGAACATTCAGTAGAACCACAATGACGAGTGCCAAACAAAGGCACTATATCAGTTGGCTATTGCTATGTAACAAACCGTCTAAAACTCAATGGTTTAAAACTATAGTCATTTATTTCCTTCATTCATCTGCAAATTGGTAGGGGTTGGCTGATTCATGCCAGGCTCATCTGGGTGGCTCTGCTTCAATATGTGGGTCTGGTTGGTCTTGGCTCCTCACTGTGTGTTGGCCTCAGGCCTGTTCCTGCATCTTGGATGCAGGTTGGAGCGATAACAGCTACCTGAAAGAAGCTCTGCTTCTGAGGATGACAGAGGCAACAGAGGGTAAGCCCAGCCACACAAGCACATTCTAAGCCTCTGTTCCCATCACATCTGCTAATACCCCATTGGCCCACCCTCTTCCTGGTACTTTCAACCTCCCTTTTCTGATTTATTTTCCTCTATAGCAATGTGTGATAAATGTAGGAGGTATGAAAGACCTGATGATGAAGTGGATGAGGGAGGAAGAGGAGAAAACAAGAGTGAAGTCTGGGTGGCTGGCAGTTCCTGTGGCAAAGCTGGAGAAGCCTTAGAGGAACAGATGTGAGGGGAGAAAGCTAAAGCTGAGGTTTGGATACATTTGATTTCAGATTCCTGGAGAGGAGACATTCCAGTGGAAATGTCAAGAAGGCGAACCAGAGCCTTCATCTCTCTGCCTCACAGACAACCCAATTTCTACAAAGCAAATGCCTCATTTATGTAGATAAGAGGTAGTTTAGCTTTTCTGGTACATTAAAGGCCCCGAATCACATCCTATCAATTAGTTTGCATGAGACACACTGCGATGGCACAATTGATTCACTTGGCATAGAATATCATGCAGTCTGCCTGAAAAGCAGGCCAGAAGATTTTAATGCAGTTGTCTCCAGGCAATTATTAACTTTCCCTCTTAGCAACGGGACCAAGGCACTTTCATTCCCTGAAATGACAATTCTCCCTTGTTAAAGCTCACAGTTAATTTTAAGAACCACACCAATTTAACACCCAGCTCACACGAGCCATATACCTTGAATAAATGCAAATCCTGTCTCTGTGGCATGAATTATGGCCTTATGCTGAGCATTGCCATGGCAACTAATGACATCATCCCCCAAGACCAACCTGCACAAAATCCAATTCTCCAAGGGTCCTTATTTGCCTAAAGTGTATGTGTTGTCTTGGCTTATTCACATATGCATTTGTAAATATCACTCTGTTGTCAAAGGTTTGCAGTGGATGTTTACTGTCATTTTGGGAGGTATATTCCCTTTGTGGCAAATGTTTTTTTGTTCATGGGGGGTGGGGGTGGGTGGAGGAAATTCTAATGAAAATTACTGTGTGTATTTGATTAGCAACATTTGTTGATAACATATGGTCTGAGGAGGCTTCCGCAAATAAGAAGCTTTAAATAGTAAACAGAGATGTGACTGCGATGAAGCAGATGCTCTCCAAACACACAGTAGAAGGTTGCTTTGCGGTGGATTTCTCCTTCCCTCCACCCAAGCATATTCCTCTCCCTTATTTTTTCCCCCTGATCAAAGTGCTCACTTTCAAAGCAGTCGCACTATGGAATAGGTTTGGAGAAATAATGTGCTGTGACTTTAAAAATCATCTCAACCCCCAAAAATATGAATTATCTGCTACTCATGTTTATTATTTGATATTAATAATGATGTAGTGTGACTAAGTGAGTCAGCCAGCTCAAGTGGATCTGGAAGCAGCATTTGGGCACCACGTGTCTGAAATGCTATGATACACAATCCCCAATTTTCCAATACACCGAGAGTGCTGCAGAGAGCTCCATGAAGAATTTAGAGCAGCAAATCAAATCACCATGGGCTGAGCTGTCCTTGTAAGTGCATGTTTACAGTTTATCTTCGTGGATATGCTCCAGTGAGCATGCTTCCTTCTGATCTGCTAATGAAAATGAAAGTATTCCCATTAGATTGAACCAGCAGTTCCACTGTGTCTATCAGGGGTCAGCATGCTTTCTCTATAACGGACCAGAAAGTAAATAATTTAGGCTTGTTGGCCAGATGGTCTCTTGTCATAACTACTCAACTCTGCCTTTGAAGTGCAAGAGCAGCATAGTCAGTATGCAAAGGGGTGAACATTAGCTGTGTCCTAATAAAACTTTATTGATGGGCATTAAAATTTGAATTTTACGTAGTTTTCATCTGTCACAAAATATCCTTCTTTTGATTATTTTCAGTCATTTAAAAAAGTAAAAGCCATTCTTAGCTCATCAGCTGTACGTAAGCACAATATTTGGCCAGACTTGGCCCATGGGACATAGTTTACCAACCCCTGGTCTATAATCCTAAAATGAAAGACATATTTTGTTGGTGTTTTCCATGTGCTGAGTATTGAATTGAACAGTGTGTATACAATAACATATCTCCTACTTATTCTTCCATTAATCCTCTAGGGTCAGTATTATTCTTATCCTCAATTAAAGATGTGAAAATCAAGGCTCAAACTCACTCTAATAAGTGTTATCATTTCTGCATATGATATCTCTGCTGGTAAAATACAATATTCCTAAGTACTGTTATCTCAGTCACCTTTGGATCTTCGGCAGCTCCTAACACAAATGGCTTGCACATGGTAGACATTCAGGAAGTACTTTCTAATGAAGAAAGAAATGAAGGGCTGATTAGAGATCTGATCCCTAACGCAGTAGAAAGCTGATCTTCACCCAGTGCCACCTAGGGCATTGTAGGTTAGTCAGCTGGACTGTTCCTATATTCATTTCCCACCCTCTAGTAAACATACTTGGTTTGGAATGGACTCTCGTTTCTCAGTATATGTTCCTTTATATTTGGAGGTGCCACTCTGAGTGATTGCATGTTTGTCTGTTGTCTATGTTTGTATCCTGATGGCTGAAAAGACCAGAAGTGATAATAGTAATTCATTTTATAACTTGGCAGCATTTTCCAGCATTATACCATTGGCATTCACATTGCTTTCAGACCTTGGCCTCATAAGTTAACCATCCATGACCTTGAAGGACCTATGCCTTGCTCCTCGGGGTGCTGTCCTACCTACTACGTATGCTGGGTCTCCACTGCATGCTGCCAGCCTCATAGTGCACTGCAGAGAATTGATGTGCTCCTAAAAATCACCCCATGTCCAAGGAGCTAAAGGTCTCAGTTTTGCTTAAAGGAGGTGATCATACCCTTGGTGGTCTCAAATGTCACATCTCTCCATAATCCCCTGAATTTAGTGACATGATTATTCTGAATTTGCCACTTATTCCTAGTCATTAAATAACTATTTGTTGTGTGCCAGGCCCCGTATGTGGTGCAGGAGATTGAAAAAGAAGTTATGCTGTGCTCCCTGCCCCCAAGGTGTTCATCATCTAGAGAAAGAGCCAGATACACACACAGATAATTTTTGGGCTACACTATGATACTCTGTTAAGAGTTATTGAGAGGCAGTGAAGCTCCATGATTTCATGCATGGTTTCTGGGGTCAGAAATTCTGAGTTTAAAGTATGGCTCTGTGGTAGCCTAAAGCCTTGGTCCAGCAACTTAACCTCCCAAGTCCTAGTTTTTCCATTTATAAAGTGCGGATAGTAACAGAATATACTTCATAGAGCAGTCAGAAGGATTAAGTGAGATAATCCATGAAAAGCACTCAGCCTGAGTCCTGGCAAACTTTAGGCACTTGCTAATTGGTGGCTATTTTTAGCTTTTCTGAGAGCTAGCTATACAGTGTGCTTATAGTGACAGATAGGATGGGGTCACCAAAGAGGGAGACCTCACCTACTACTTTATCTACCTATGTTCAGAGAAAAGTTAGGTAACCTCAACTGCTGCTTGTGATAAATATCAACCTCTGGTCTTTTCAAACCAAACTGCAGTTGTATTTCAGTTCTGGAAAACTTTTAAGAAGAGGTATTCATCTTAATAACCATAGTCAATGCACAGCAAAGCAAAAGAAATGAGCAGAGAAGAATGCAACATTGAGAAATAGATTCATATAATGATGTGTGGCCCCACCAAAAGACCAAGGCTTTTGATGGTTCCACCACTGGCTAATTTGTCTATAGGGTAGGTAGCCCTCTGTGAAGTATATTGAACATGTGAAATAAATCTAAACTGAGAAGCTCTAGTGGCCCAGGGTCCCATCAATCCTGAGACAGAAATCTCCCTTTGAGTTTACAAGGGTAACTGATTTAACTGGATCAAGACACAGAGCAGTGAGTTGATGGAACGTGAAAGGGAGGCAATATGGTGCCATGGTTGAGTTTAGGTTGTGGAGTCAGACAGCCATTTGCTTCCTGTGTGTGATCCTGGACACATTATAGCCTGTGTGAATCTGAGTTTCCTGTTTGTAACTGTGAGAGTATTCATTATAAGCATTTCACGTGATGGCCAAGAAGACTTAAAAAAATAGAATGCATGTATGTCTGAGTAACACTTTTAAGAGAGGAATTTGTGCCTAGCACATAGTAATCTGAATAAATATTAGCTATTTGTTGTAAAGATAGCCAGGTCTCTCTGTGGCTGGAAAAAGATGAAGAGTGAACGTTTCTATGAGGAAGTTTTCAAAGGGGAAAAGGACAAGAAATGGTGCTTATAATTAAATCTCCCTAGGTCTTCTACTAATAGGAAGCATCTACAAAAAGAAGTTGGGAGCGGTTTTTCACAAAGTTCAAGGACTAGGGCACCCTGGGTGGCTTAACGGTTTAGCGCTCCCTTCAGCCCAGGGCATGATCCTGGAGACCGGGGATCGAGTCCCATTTCGGGCTCCCTGCATGTTCCCTGCTTCTCCCTCTGCCTGTGTGTTTGCCTCCTCTCTGTGTGTCTCTCATGAATAAATAAATAAAATCTTAAAAAAAAAAAAAAAGTCCAAGGACTATAGTGAAGGGTGAAGGTTCATATCAACACCAGTGACAGCCAATTTCTACTGCATGGCCTATCTTCAGTCCCAGCTAAACAGACTGGGTGTCATTGAACTCAGAACCTTATTCATGGCCTTATGACTCATGCAACCACACAGGCGCACACTCAGACCTATGTTTGGTTTAATGCTCTGCATTGCCATGTTGGAATTCTTAATTATTTTAACTTCAAAACTGTTTGTTAGGTAAAGTTCGATAGAACAATGGAGCATGCATTTGAACAGAAGAACCACTCTGAGAAAGGGAAAGACTTTATATGTTAGTACTTTTAGTGACACTTTCTCCTGCTCTTTGAAGAAGGAGCCCCACATTTTCATTTTGCACAATCCTTTAAAATGACATAGCCCATCCTGATTAGACTGGAGCCTTTTTTCTTTTTGCCTGCTTCACCGGGCCAGGCTGCCATTTTGGAATCTGATGGATAAATTGGGATTCAGCAGTGACCTAAAAACTTGAGGTGAGCCAAGGGTCATGGTGGGAAGCCAAAAGCACAGCTGCAGGTCTGGGGGAAAGGAAAAACCATTGAGTGTCCAAATAAACTGGGTTGTCAGGACAGCTTCCAGCGGCTTGAATTCCATCCAGCTGACAGGGTAGAGGCCTCACTCTGCCCCACAGTCTGAGTCATTTTGAATGCGATAAGCTGAGCATCCTTGGTAGCAGCAGGGGTCCAAGCAGACTGTATTAGTGCCTGGTGAGCAGGCCAGAAAAACTCTACAAACCAGTCCCAACAACAGTATCTATAGGGATACAGTATGGGTGACCCCTTGGGCACTGAGAACAAGGCTTTTTTGTGGCTTGGTGTTAATGAATCTCATTCCAGAGCTCTTCTGATTTCCAGAAGGAATCTTCCTCATCTCCATGACTAATCATGATAAATGCCCAAAGAGATTATTAGCATAATTAGTCACAAAGAATCAATCAATGATCTTTTTTTTTTTTGCCAGTATTGCTAATTATTAATAATGCTTGTTATCGACAATCATGACAGTATTAGCAGGGAGAGCCGTAATGTGGGATATTAAAGGATTTGGGTTCTAGTCAGTTTGGTCAAAATTTACTGGAATAAAATGGGCAAGATCTTGAGTTTCTTCTCAGTTTTCTCATCTGTGAAATGGGAATGATAAGAACTATTTTACTACTTACACTGTATAGTAGAAGAGACAATGTAGTAGATTCCTAATATGTGTTGAATGGAACGCAAAACAGAAGAGACCATCACTATTACGAGAATATATCTTACATGTCTTGGACAGCCCTGGTGGCTCAGTGGTTTAGCGCCGCCTACCACCGGGGACGTGATCCTGGAGGCCCAGGATCGAGTCCCATATCAGACTCCCTGCATGGAGCCTGCTTCTCCCTCTGTCTCTCTCCTCTCTCTGTGTATTCTCATGAATAAATAAATAAAATCTAAAAAAAAAACCCCCCAAAAAATATATCTTACATATCTTTGTTTCGGGGAGGGAAGGTAGCCAAAATTCGATGGGTTCTCATGATCTTTCAATGCCGCTGCTATTTACTTTTTATGTTTTTATCCTTACTTTTATTTTTATCTATTTTATTATTTAACTACTCTAAAACAAGGCCATTTAATAGTTGAGTACACAGAGGTACAGGGACATTAATTACTTGCCCCAAATCCTACACTTCATAAGTGACTAACCAGAATTTGAACTAATTTGAATTAGAATTTGAATCAGTGTCTGATTCAAAACCTTATATCTTGTCATGTTGCCTTTTTTTTTAAATATTCTGTTTATTCATGAGAGACAGAGAGAGAGAGAGAGAGAGAGAGGCAGAGACACAGGTAGAGGGAGAAGCAGGCTCCATGCAGGTAGCCTGACGTGGGACTCGATCCCAGGTCTCCAGGATCACGCCCTGGGCTGAAGGCAGCGCTAAACTGCTGAGCCACCCAGGCTGCCCCGTCATGTTGCCTTTGCTAGTAAATTGATTCCCTGTCTTAGGAGCTTTCTGTAGGAGCTGATGACCAAAATGAGGAACTTCTATTTGTACATCTGTACCATCTGTACATCGAACATTGTGCTGTTGTGTTTGGAACCTGTTGCTTCTTGTTCTGTGTCCTGTCCTCTTGCATGTCTTCTCCCTTTCTTGGCCATGACTATTGTGTTTCCTCAATGACTTTTATCCCTTGGCTCCCAATCCAGGCTCCTCCTTTCCTCCATCTTTCTGGTGCCATCTTGTCAACTTTCTCTAGATACTCCATGTCTTTGAGTTTAGTCAATAGGATTTATTTGAGTGCAACATGGAGATGAGAAGTCATTTCTATCATTCACAAAAGAAGAAATACAACCAATAAACACAGAGTGACATATCCAAGCATGCTATTAGGCAAAGAAATGCCCACAAAAACACCAAAAACAAAGTAAGCCAGATGAAAAAATGAATAGTGGCACCCATGGAGGCAAAAAACACTGGGGTTTGCAGTCATTCCCAAATGATGGGAGAATGGTTGCCCCCTTTGGGGAAAGCATTTTTGGGAATCGGTATCTCAGAACTTGAAAGTGTTCATTGATAAGCACAATTCCTACAGCATTGTAAGAGCAGCATGATGTTTATTGATGTTTTCCAAGGAAATGATCAAAAATGAAAATTAAAAAGTCATCTCCAGCCCAATCTCAAGAGTATAACAATGGTGAAAGAAATTATGATGTACCTATCAGGTATTATTATATTACAGAGTCATTGAAAATAATACTTTAAACAAATATTTTACAGTATGGACACTGGCCATCATATAAGGCAAAATGAAAAAAATAACCTCTATACAAAATTATTTCTATTCCTGTTTCCTAGTTCTGTAAAAGTATATATATTTAACATCACTTATTTATTCACCAAATATTTCTTTTTTTTTTCACCAAATATTTCTTAAGTGTCTTCTGTGTGCTAAGTACTATGCTAAGTATGCAACATAAGCAAAAAACACCCAGTTCAGAGGATTCAGCTATTGAACAATCACACAGAAATAAATAATAACAAATCCAGTGATTGCTAGGGCAGAAAATCAAACTGTATGTTCCAGAGGGTTTAACACTGGACCACATTTGGACAGGGAGACCGAAGGATGGGAAAGTGTTATTGAAGCTGAGCTCTGAAGAGGTAGCCAGGTGGGGTGAGGCATTGCCAACAGAGGAAAGTATACACGCAAAGGCCATGAGGTGGAACAGTCAGGCCCATGACACTGGAGCAAGCAAGTGGGAGACTACACCCAGGGGGTCTGGATTGCACCCTGAGTGCAATGGAATGGGTGCCAGGAAGGGTTTAGGGCAAGGGCTCAGTGCAATCCAGTGGACACTTTTGGAGGATCACACTGATTGCAGGTATGAAACACATGGTAGGGCTCTGTGATAACACATCTGAGGGACACATCAGCAGCTCATGTCAGCCCCAACCTGGCACCCCACCCAGATGCTAGATAAGCCAGGATCTGCTCTGAGGAGATCTAAGGCTCAGATTCCCACAGACCAGCGAGGAAGGGCATTTCCCACTTCTCCTCCTTCTACCTTCCACTCCTCTTTGCGCTCCATCCATTCCTCTGTTCAACTCCTCTTTGAATGCTGAAGGAAATGGGGCCACTCACCTCCCCACTACTACTGACATCGCATTTTAAAGTCAGGTATTGGCTCTGACCAAATGAAGCCCTGTCTCAAAATCTAGATTGCAGTTTCCAAGAACTAGGGATTCAAAGGAGATCAGGAAACATTAGTGGTGACCCTGAAATAGTTTATAAGTATAACAAACGCAGGGGGAAAAGTTCTCGCCAACTCGATTTCATGCTAATTCTGAGTGATTCCTTGTAGTGCTCTGTGAAGACCCGTGGCAACTTTCTGAGCATCTGTCTTGCATTTGCCTAACAAGTTAATTAACACTTTTTGTCACTCTGGCAGCTTTGGAGGGGAGGCGACGGGAGGGGGATGTGACAGCCAGTGCCGCCTCGGGTTAACCCTGCATTCCCCCTGCTTGGGAAGAAGGCAGTTGAGTTAGGCGTCGGCAAGACAGAGGGCTCCACGCTGACCTTTCTGGTTCTGTCCACAGCTGGGGCACCCAGGGTGACTTCTCGACCACCCACGCACTGCCTGCTGTGAAGGTGAAGCTGTTCACAGAGAGCACAGGAGTCCTGGCCTTGGAAGACAAGGAGCTCGGTCGGGTAAGCGCTCCCGGGCACAGGGAGCTCCAGAGAGCCGAGTCCCCGGGTCCCCAGGGCAGCACTGCCCAGTCCTGAAAGGTCCAGTTCTGAAAGGTCCACTTCGGGTTTGAGTCCTGGGCTCCACTCCCGCATTGACTGTGTGACCTTGGGCAAGTCCCTCAACCTCTCCAAGCCTCAGTTTCTCCTCTTTAAATGTGGGCTACTGATAGCACATGCTGCAGAAAATAGAGCAGGGATTCTCCACGGCTCAGACCCAGACACACTTTCGAGCAAAGACTGGCAATGCCCCCTCCTATCCTGAAATGAAATTCTTGGATAATTAACACACTGACCCACCTACAATTTAAAAATCAATGCAATGATATAGTGTGAAGGAGAAATAAAAGGGAATTGATTAATAACAAAATAATTTCAGAGGGGCCGCCTGGGTGGCTCAGCAGTTTAGCGCCTGCCTTCCGCCCAGGGTGTGATCCTGGAGACCCGGGATCGAGTCCTACGTCGGGCTCCCTGCATGGAGCCTGCTTCTCTCTCAGCCTGTGCCTCTGCCTTTCTCTCTGTGTCTCTCATGAATAAATAAAATCTGTAAAAATAATAATAATAATAATTTCAGAATGTAAAGATGCAGGCACAACCACTCTAGAAGACCTACAGAAGGAATGTTTTCCTTGCTCCCGTGTAGGGAACCACTCTGATGGTCCCAGCTGCTATAAAACCTGCTATAAAATTCTACCCATTAAGACTGCATTTCTGGGGGAAGTTGCAACTGCAGTTAGATTATGTACTGACCACCGGTTTGGGCACAAGTGACACCATTTTGTGCCTGTGGTTTTCCTTCTAACAATATGTAAAAAAAAAGGATTTAAGATCTAGACTCAGTTAATTAGAAAGCCACTTTTCCACCTCCATTCATACCCTGTGGGAATATCCAGAAGTTAGATGAGATGTACGATGATTCCTCACTGGGGAGGAATATCTCATTCGTTTCACAACATGTAGTATGCCTGGGTCCCAGCTGTTCAATACCAACAGAGCCCAGCACCATTATCTTGTCAACCCAATTTCTAAAACATCCCAAAGGCTGGTACCAATCCCTGTGAGTACCACTGAGATAATAAAGACATTTCTTCTCACTTCTCAACTATTGACTCTGCACCAAACAGCCAGGATTTTCAGAACTTAAGTTATATGTGCTGCCTTCCAATGCTTCCAGTACCCGAGACTGCTTATAATAAAATTGGAACTCTGTAGCACAGCCTACAGAGATTCATGTGACCTGGCTTCTGCCCACCTCCTCAGTTTCTTATGTTGCAACCTTTCCCCTCATCCACTATGTCCCAGCATCACTGGCCAATTTCAGTCCACCAAATAGACCCCTCTTTCCTGCATCACAGGGCTTTCTCCCTGCCTGGAGCACTCCCCATCACCCAACCCCTTAAAAGACTATCTCCTTCCTTCCATATATGCCATGGCCTCCTCAGAGAGCTCCTTCCTGATAGCCCATCTTCCTTTAATCAGTACCTCAGCCTCCTATCCACTAAACTTGATCACCGAGAGAGAAAGAGGATTTACAGAAACTTTGGCTTCTGTGTCCCGCACTGGACTATGAAAACCCCAGGATCATAGAAACCTAAACTATTTCATTCCCTACCCTATTCCCAGAGCCCAGTACAGAGACTGCCAATACATTCCATTCCATACTGGTGTATTGTGTAATCCCTTCTGAAAGCTGTGTGACCTCAGCCAAAAGTTCAACCTCTCTAAGCCCCTGGTATGTTATCAAAGGAATAATGTGAGAACACCTGGAGACAAGCACACAGCCACAGACTCCTAACAAGGCCAGCAAGAACACAATAAGCATGCTTTCTTTTTTCTTCCCTTTGTGCCCACTTACTGAATCTGGCTTTCATCTGTAGAGCTGGCCTGGAATCCTGTTACTAGGATGGGGACCAAGATATTAGTGTTAAAATAGACAAGTCCAGGAATGCTCAGCTTGAGTCCCCAGAAGGTTCCATGGAATCCAGGAACCCCTTGAAATTGCTTGCAAATGTCAAAATGGAGAGGGGAGTATATGTGCATGTTTCTGGACTCACTAGTCCAAAGCATTCACCAACTTCTCAAAGCTGTTTCCACTCAGAAAAGTTAAACCCACTGGGCTAGTCAAACCCTTTTATTTTATAGATGAGAAAACAGATTCCCACAGAAGGCAGGAAGTTTCCCCAGAGCCACCCAGTTAGGTGGTACTCATTCACTGTACATTTGCTATTGGCCAGGGCACTGCCCTGAGGACTCTGTGCAGCCCCCTCACTGATGCTCCATGATAACCCTAATGAGTTACTACTCATCCTGCACAGATGAGTACACTGGGGCCCAGAAGAGGTAAGTAACTTGTCAGGAATGATGTTGACTCATCTCCAGGACCATATCCACTGTACCAGTTAGTCCCTATGCAGAAATAAAACCCTTGGCTCTGCTGCTGTGGTGAAGTCCACGAGCTTGCGTCAGCCTCATACAGTTATCATTTCTTTAATAACTCATTCTCTCCTCCGGCCCCATTATATATTCCCCCAGATATGAATTTACTCTTCCTACCAAAGAAACTTTCCACCGGTTGCAGTGGAACTAGCCTGCCTGGTCCTTGTCCCAGCTGGGGCACCCTCTGCTGGCAGTACCTCCACAGGGCGCTGCTGGTGATGACTCCCTTTTTTTTCAAGTGAAGCAATTTCTGGTACCCCTGAGGGAGTGCTTCTATGCTCTAATTGTTCCCAAGCTTAGCAGGACACAGCCATATTTAAAATCCCAGTGTTAACATCCATTCATTCAACAATATCTAGTTTGTTTCATATTCATTATGTTGCATTTAATCAACCTTTTTAATTGAAAAAATAATTTAAGCATTGTAAAAAAAAGTTTTTTAATGGATATTAGTGAAAATGAATGATACCTCCCACCTTGCCCTAGTATCTTTTCCAGAAAAAAAAAACCTTGTTTTCAATTTACTGTGTATTATTCACCCGGTATTTTATGCATGTACAAGCATAGCATATACAAGCATATGTATACATCAAGAAAGAAAGAAAGAAAGAAAGAAAGAAAGAAAGAAAGAAAGAAAGAAAGAAAGAAAGAAAGAAAGAAAGAAAGAAAGAAAGAAAGAAAGAAAGAAAGAAAGAAAGAAAGAAAGAAAGAAAGAAAAGCTGGAAGTTACTATATACAAACTGCTTTGCACTTTGCTTGAAATATCAGTATATTTGGAGATTAGTCCATGTCAGCCCATACTGACATGCTCCCTATTTTCATGGCTGTGTAATATTCCATGCATAAGTGTATCATAATATATTTAGATTGTTTTCAGTCTTTGGCTATATAACCAACGCTTTGGTGAATAGTCTTGAATTTATTTCTTTGCACATATGTGTGTGTATATGTGTAGGATAATTCTCAAAAAAATACTTTGCTGAATGAAATCTGAATCTTGACAGACACGACCGAATTGTCCCTTAAAGAGTATACACCAATTGATACTCCCACAAAAGGCATAAGTGACTGTTTCTCTACACCCTTGCCGATACTGTAATATTAGCAAACTTCTATTCATTGGATATGATTGTGAGCCCACGGTGTCCCATCATTTGTGGCATGCACAGAGCAAACAGAAATGATGGCAGGCAAAAATCTCGAACTTCAAAAAATTAAGGGATATATACATAAAAACTAGAAATTACGGTGCAATGTGGTAAGTGCTCTCTAGAGAAAGAAAACCTGGGAGCACATAGCAAGGGGACGTAATCCAGTCAGAGGGTCAGGGATGCCTTCCCACGGCCAGGGGTAGATGCAGCGGTAGGGAAGGATATAGAGGCTAAGGCTTGGAGAGGATCAGTCAAGTAAAGGCTCAGGGTACAACAGCCCCCCAAAGGACCTGCCTGTGTGCCCGGGTACCTACGAGGAGCTGGGGCTGGCTGGCACGCAGCTTCCTGCACAGAGTGGGTGTGTTCCCACATCCGCAGTACCACATCAAAGCACAGCACACATGGGCCGCGGCTGAGATGACAAAGTGCTTGATTAGCAGCCTGGAATGTCCAGATGAGGTGTCTGGACCGCTCAGGGCTCATGTGCACCCAGGAGGACCCCAATAATTCAGCAGGCCTGACACATACAAAGGAGTCGTCGACCCGACAGGCGCATGGCAGGGTGGAGATGAAGATGCAGGAGAACTGCAGTGACCTCATCTCTCCATCCACCCCGGAGAGGAAGTCTCCCTGGGGAGCCATCACGTGAAAGGAGAAGTCTTTGTGGAGCGGCCAGGAATGAGCTGTGGTCATTTGTGGCGGCGAATGGACACCATATTGCCAGTGGGAAACACGCCCAGAATCCATATGGTGGAAGGCCTGTTAACGAGCTCCGGGTGCCCAGAGCGCTGCTCCTGCTTTGATTTTGCCAAATGGGCAGGAGCAGAAGGAGGCTCTGGGCCTTGCCTGCTGCTGTTCTGGCCCTGGCTGGGCTTTCTCTTACCAGCCCCTCCCCCTCCTTGCTTCCAGAACATCACCCCTCCCCCCCATCACCTCTCAGGCCAAACTAGCTCAGAAGAGAGGGTCAGCTTCCCTGGGATTAGCAGCTGGGATCAGCTTCCCTGGGATCCCCCTCCTCATCTCCCGAAGGCTGAGGTCTCGGGAAGTAGAACATGACATACAGTGATGTTTAGGGACAGGCGTTCTCTTGAGAGGAGGGAGAGGCCTCTGCTGCCCAGGGGCACCCTGGCTCCCTTGCCTCGAGCTTCCGACAACAGAATACACTTGCTGGCCCCAGTTATGTGAATGTATACATTTTATGATAGAATTGTGACTAAAATGACCCTCACAAAATGGATAAATGTCCTGAAAAGATTACTACCAAAGTGCGATGATCTTAAGATGATACAAGTACTGCAAGCCTGGCAAACGACACGAAAATGGGGAAGCTGACACCCGTCCTGCTAAGCAGGATTTCTGTCATCCACATCATGAGATAAAATCATTGCCAAAGTAGTCAGATAGGATCAGACGTCAGTCAAGATATCCTGAAATTATTTACAAGACCACTTGAGCTACAGATTTACATCCAGTATCATTAACAGTGAGCCTCGCCCTAAATATGTGGGATGCCTTAAACTGTCGCAAGTAACAGCACAAAGCCACCACAATTAGCAAGGTATTTAAAAATAAACTTTCTATCTTTAGCTCATCTTTAAGACTTTGATATTTGTGCATATTTTATGATATATGGAACAATGGAATATATTAATACAAAGTGAATGTATATAATGTGAAGATATAAAATATAAGTATATATTATGTAACTTAGATATAATATAAAAATACTGATATTTTATATATTTACATATTGATGGCGGTATGTTTTTATATTGATACCAATATAGTTACAGATATTGGGCTATTTGCTCAACGTTGTTTTACTGGCGCAGGGAATGATCAAAAAAACTTTGGCAGGCCCTGGTCTGAGAAAAATCAGGCCTTGTATTTCAATCATGTCATAAGACATTGAGAAGACTCATATTTCGTGTTTAGCAAAAATGGGTACATTTTTCTTTCGTCTGAGAGAAGGAATGTAAGGGGGGGAGGGGGAGAAAAGGATCAGGCTTGAAATGAGAAGGAGAGAAAACTTAGCACAAGCAAGGCCCGTCAGAGTGGCCGATTCTGTGTTTCCGCCCTGCTCTCCTACTCTTCTGAGCTTCTGTGGCTCTGCCTCATGGGAAGCCATGGGCTCCCAGCCGGGCTTGCAGGAGGGCAGTGACTGTCAGCAAGACGCTCCCCTTCCCTAGGTCTCACATCTCTCATCCCTCATATAAAGTCCCTTCCATTTTTCCCCTGAGGCCTTTGAGGGATGTCTCCTCCTGGACAGGAGAAGGAATCCTGAGAGATGGAAAAATGAGTGGATGAGAGGTGCTTTCATGTGTAAGGCTGTTTCTTCCTTTCACACATCCATCTTCTTATATAGAGAGAATCGTGTGTGAACATTGTCTGTTCTGGGTTGCTTTAGGACTTCTGAATTTTAGGAAAATGCAAAAGCAGAACCACAGAAATCATGATCCTTACTTTTACTGAATTAACCAATGGGAGAGAGAAAAGAGCAAGAGAACACCATTTCTGTGCTCAGGCTGGTCTGCTTGGCACAAGGCAGCCACGGTTGGTAGATGGAGTTGGGTGGGAGTCCGACGGCCAGGCTTCTGCTCTATTTAAATGCCTGCCAGCTGTGGGAGCTGGACAAGACACTCAGCTTCTCAGTAGCAAAGTTTCTCGCTGATTAAAAACATGCCCATGAGAGGGTTTCCATTTTCTGGCTAAGATGATTGTCCTTTTTCCTTACAGGTTATTCTCCATCCCACCCCAAACAGCCCCAAACAGTCAGAGTGGCACAAAATGACAGTCTCCAAAAACTGCCCTGATCAAGACCTCAAAATCAAACTTGCTGTCCGCATGGATAAGCCTCAAAACATGAAGCATTCTGGGTAAGTGTTTCTTCTCCAAGTGGAAGTTTTGGAGAGATCTCCATCCATTTCCTAAAATATTTTCTAAAAAGAAAAACTGATCTCCAGAGAAGTATATGGAAGGAAATGTAAAGGATTTACGAGAGATTCTTAAAACACTTCATTTTGATATTTACTGTAAGCTTCCTCAATTCTTATGATTACCGGATGTGGCATTTGTGTTATCAAGATAGCACAAATAATTTCCTTCTTTTCTAATAGGATTTCCAGGACTAGAAGCATGGTGTGTGATTCTGGCTTAGGAGGTTTTATCGGCTTCGTGTACCTTTTCAGTAGCATCTAGATCTTTCAGATTCTATGAATCATCCACTTTCATGTTCACTAACAACCACATCCAGGAGACATGAGCAGGTGCCGTAGGCAACATTTAAGATTCAATTCACATTGAATCGGTGTTAGTGTTTACTCTAGTCTTTAAATAAAAGACCAAAACATAGAAAATTTATGCTCACCTTCAATTGCTTAAGGTTGAGAGGCACAACCAATTAAGTGATTTCCAGTAGCATAAAAAGAATAAGTGAAAAAAGTTTCATTGCACAGATCAACAATTTATACAGAAAATGTTTGCTGACAACTGGGTATAGGCCATGGCCTATTCAATTAAACTGCTTGGACCCCACTATCTCAGTAAATGTGATCACTTAGAGAGAAGTTGGGCCATAGAACTCTGAATAGGGGGATGTCTAACCAATGGAAGGGAATGTGTTGTTTTTCAAGGATTCTGCAGGTACCAACTGCCAACTGGCTATCACTCTGCTTAGGCCCTCTGGTCAATAGAAACATCTTAATTTTCTTTGGGGGCGTGTGCAGTTACAGGATATTTTAAAATGATAAAATTAACATGGAAACTGAGAATTGGTTACGTGATAGAGGTTTGGGGAATGCAAAAACCCAATACCAGGAACTAGCCACTGATTCAGACAGATTTAAATGGAAAACGTTAAACAGGTCCAGGAGGGAGCAATCAGGACAGCAACATGTGGTCGGGGAATAAAGAACAGCATTCTAGCTTTGGCGCCTTGGTGTTCTAGGGAACAGAGAAAGCTCAAGCATCCAGAGAAAGATAGATAGCTCCCATTCAGGGCACTGGAGAGGATCAGGCTTGTGGAACTCCAGAGAAAGAAAAGGTCTCTCAACAACTTGTAGGTAGGCCCAGTACTGAACCTGAGCTCTGGCATGGATTCAGAGAATTTGCATGGCATTATCTTGCAACCAAACTGTTCCCAGAGCCTGAGATGGTATTATGCCAAAACTCTTATGCCTGTGGCCATGGGAAGGCCGCGGGAGAGTGAACCAGACCCTTACTCTTACTGTACATGTGCTCTTTTTTCAACCATCCATGATGAAGTGCAGCTAGCTTCTCCTCAATTAAGTCAGCATCTCCTGAAGATGTCTCATGAAGTGTTTGTGAAGTCAGCTTTTCCTCCTTCTTATCATCCTGTTGGCATATATTCCAAAAATGTTAAGTGGAATTTCTTCCCCCTCGATGTAAATATTCCAGTTTCAAGACAAAGGGTGTGATAATTCTGTTAGGTCTCTATAGCACAAAGGAAGAAATTCTGCATCTTTAGCAAAATACCCAATAACTACTTGCTAAAGGAACCAGAGCAGGAGTGAGCAGGATGGAAAGAGGCAGGAAAGAAAGAAATGAAGAAGGTGCGACAGACCAAGGAGAGAGACAGAACAAAAACATGACTGAATGTATCTGTCCTCAAAAGTTCAGTGTTTTTAGATTTCCTCAACACACCTTCTCAGCCCCTTTGTAGCCCCAAATTAGGGGTTTTCCAAGTACTCCCTTGTTTAATCCCCATAGCACACTTTACACCGACATTAATTTCTCCATGGGACGCATTTCCATTTCCCACATTCTCTTCATTTACTCTGTTGGAAACCAAACTAACTGATAGGAATTCACTCATTTTTCTGTTGATTCATTTATAAAATTATTGAGGCTACCTTCACCCTACAGAGTCAGACTACCTTGATCCTACAGATGACAGAAAGAATATGTAACTCACTTCTGAGAGCATAGCTATTTCATATTAATACTGTCAGACCTAATGAGGCCTAAATCAGGCACGCACAACATTAGTTGCACAAGGGATGACTCAAGGAAAGTAAAAATGTTTATTATGGACTACAGGGATTTTTTTCATTTAAAGTTAAAAGAGTTTTATTGAGCCCCATTGTGTAGAAGAAGGAGAGAAATACCAGAATAGTGTTACAGCTTAAAGGATAGTAGAGAGAAAGGAATTTTTTAATTCTTTTAATTTTTAAAAAGATTTTATTTATTTATTCGTGAGAGACAGAGAGAGAGAGGCAGAGACATAGGCAGAGGGAGAAGCAGGCTCCTCGAGGAAGCCTGATGCGAGACTCGATCCCTGGACCAGGGATCACGCCCTGAGCCAAAGGCAGATGCTCAACTGCTGAACCACCCAGGCGTCCTGAGAAGGAATTTTTTTTTTTTTTAAGCATGGCTGAGGTTATAAATGGTATCTACTGTCATGTTTATTAAAACATGAAAGGAAAATCAGAGTTACTGTGAATGAGTCCTTGTTGGTGGACTGTGGTTTCCTCGAGTGAACCACTGGGCCATTCAAGAATAACTTTCCTTATTGAACAGAAAAATGTTAGTGAGAAATTCAACATTACCTTTTGGCCTTAAGGCACTAGCGTCTGGGCCTATTTGACAATGAGCAATGCCTTGGAGAGAAATTTTTCATATTTTACATCTGTATGGTGTTTTCAAGCTCAGCAAGGGTACTCACAGGCACTTTCTCATTTTATCTCTGAAATAGCCTCACAGGGACTAGGTATAATTATCCTCCCATCTTAATAAATGGCCTGTCCCTTAACCCAGTTGCTCAGACCAAGAATCTTGGGGTCATCTTAAACATTTCTCATTCACTTTGACCCCTCATCTCATCCATCAGCAAATTTTATTCACTGCACCTTCAAGATAAATCTGGAGTTCAGCCTCTCCTCACCACCACTATATCACCATTTGGATCCAAGCCTCCATCCCTCTTCCCCTTCACTTGTTCCTTTACTCTGTAGGCGGTCCTTCTACTGCTGTCCTTCTTCCCTGTAGTCTGTTTCCTACCATGAAGCAAGAGTAATTTTTTTAACACACAGGTCAGATCCTGCCACTCCAATGCTGGAAACCTCCAATGATTGCCCATCACATAGTAAAACCCATTGTTTTTTCCATGGCTATGAAGACTCCACTACCTATCTGACCTTGATCACTCCTCCAGCCACATTGGCCTCCTTACTTTTCCCCCAAAAACTCCAGGTACACACCTCTGGGTCCTGGTCTCCACTTTT
The DNA here is from genome assembly GCF_048164855.1 of Canis lupus baileyi. NCBI lineage: Eukaryota > Metazoa > Chordata > Mammalia > Carnivora > Canidae > Canis > Canis lupus. The sequence goes on from NC_132856.1 coordinate 30,092,219, forward strand.
CCCTCTGCCTTGGATGCCTCTTCTCCCCTACTCAGCTTTCTACATGGCTCAGCCCAATTTCTGCATATCTCCGTACCATCTCAGAATACCTTTCTTTCCTGGCCCACTTGTGTCCTCTCTCTTTCTCTTACTCTGCTTTATTTTCAGGAGAGCACTTATCATCATCTCACACATCACATATTTACTTGTTTATTGGTTTGTTGTCTCTCTTCCCCCATTAAACTGTGAGTTCCTTGTCACAAGAGACATTTGCCTCCCTTGTTCAGAGTAGCCATTATAGGGGCTGCCACCTAGTAAAAGTCAAATAAATTAACCTAATCATTATGTAAATGAATAAGTGAATGAATGAATCCCAATTTACACACTGGGAAACAGATGTGGAGTGGTGAACAGACTTGCTCAAATGAGATTCAACATTGGAGTTGGGTCTAGAATCATGTTATTCCTTCCAGTTCAGCCTTAACAAAAGACCCCAAACTTGAATGAAATACAGAGCTCCCATGATTCCATTTCGGATTCATTCAGTGAACCACAGTACACCAACCTAGAGTAATTTGCAGCAAATCTGATTTTCCTATTATGCTTCAACAAAACTTGAAGGGGATACAGTTTATAAGTCTCAGCCACACTCCTTAAAATCCTCTTTCTTCCACTCTCTTAGCCGCGCCACTGCTCTAGACCTCTTATTCTTCACAACTATCACACTTCTCTCTCCCCTGTGAGTCTCCAAAACACCACTCAAATTGGCACAGACTCTCAAGACTACTACAACTGACCTAACTGTTTTTTAAGGAATCCATTTGATCTCCCTTGTTGGCTTATTTTCTATAAATGTCAGTTAGATTAAGACGGTTAATAGTGTTGTTGAAATCGTCCAGATACTTACTGATTTTCTGTCAATTGTTGAGAAAGAAGTATTGCAATCTCTGACTATAATTATGAATTTGTTTCTTCTGTCCATGTTTGTCTCAGTTGTCCTGAAAGCTCTATTCTTAGATGCATAAACATTTAAGGTTATTATGTCTTCTTGATGCCCTGACCCCTTTATTACTATGAAATGTTCTTCTTTATCCTTCAAAATATTCTTTGCCCTGAAATTTACTTTGTATGACAGTAATACAGCCACTCTAGCTTTTTAAAAGACTAATGTTATTATGGTAAATCCCTTCTATCCTACTATTTTTAACTTAGGCCTTTAGAGTTAAAGTGCATTTCTTGTAGGCAGTGTGGAGCTAATTCTAGCCTTTTAAATCCAATCTGAAGATCTCTGCCTTTGAATTGGGATATTTAGTCTATTTGTATTTAATGCGATTATTGCTATAGTTAGGTTTAAATTAAATTACTATTTGCCATCTTGTGTTTTTGTTTTCCATTTGTTCCATCTGATCTTTGTTCCCTTTTCCTCTTTCTTTTTGCCTTCTTTTAGACTAGTTGAATATTTTTATGATTCTATTCTATCTTCCTTATTGTATTATTCTCTATAAATGCTAATTAGGTCAATCATCTAGGATGTAATCCTTGGCACTAACCACTTACAGATGTAGGCAAGTTGCTTAACCTCTGTGGACCTTGTTTTGCTCAGCATAAAATGGAAGTCATGATAGGTTTCTCACATAGGGTTTTTGTGAGAATTGAATGAGTTAATACATGTAAAGTACTTAGAACAGGGGCTGATACATGATAAGGGCTACAGCTATGGAAGGGTTGATGGTGAAGGCTATTGTCACCATTGTTTGCTTTCTCATTTATTGCACTTCTCCCCAGCCCATGCTTCTTCTTGCTGGGCTGCTGCAAGTAGACCAAGGCATCTGGGGTCTTAGTGCCTTCCATGCTCTCGTTCACTCTCCAAGGGTAGGGGAGAGATGCCTCCCAGTAGGAATCTTGGTTGTATCTCAATGTGACTGCTCTTCTTAGAAGAAATTCACATGAAAGAATTTCTAGCAGGAGAAAAAAAAATGTCCCCACCTCATTACCACTTGTGATGGGCTAGGTGCCATGGCAGCACAGGGACCAGAGGAGAACAAGTGCAGACCTCTCATCCCTTAGAGCTGAGCCCCATCTCCACCTAGACCAGAACAGCACCAACTCCTCATTTTCTAGGCTCTTCCATGACTTCTGGCTCCATGGACCTCCAAGTTGAAACTTCAACCTAACCCTGGTTTCTATGTCCCTGTCAGACATCTTTACCCCTTTGTACGGTGTCCAAGAGCAAGTGATTCTGGCAGATGTCCTGAGGGGAACACGCACTCTTCTTCTTGCACTGGGTGCTCATCCCCAGGCATCCTGGGAGAAGACATACGATTAAAAAAAAACTTCCCCTGAATAGCCATGGAGCACCCACCATGTGTATACCTAGTGCTAAGCACAGACGATACTTAATAAATAGAGCTGAGTTACTAATTCATTAACATTCACAAACATCAGATGAAGGAAGACCATCCCATTTTTTTGTTATACAAATGACAAGTTACATGCATCGCCATGGGTGTTGCCCTGCCAAGGAGTCCCAGGGCAGAGGGATGCTGAAGCCAGCTTCCCTGGAAAGGATGGGATGCTGAAAAGAGGGATGCTGGCTTCAGCATCCCTGGAAAACCCAAGAGCATCTTTCTCTTCTCTGCTTAGTCCTTCATAGTTCACACTGGCCACTTATATAACTCATATGCCCCCAGCAAATGGCAGGGATTTCAGTGACCCACTGGCAAGGATACATTAGAATCACAAGGCAAAATATGACCAGACCCAGACACATGTACCTTGCTTTATTTCCCAATAGATGTACACCCCAAAGCCAAACATAAGTTCAAATGAAGAATCCAAAGATGAATCCTTTGCAAAGTTGGTAGGTAAATGTTCCTTGTACTAGAACTACTATTTCTATCACTGCTACTGCTACTACCAAGGATAATGACAAGCAACAATATTGCCTAATATAACCAAGCACTTACTATGTGCCAGTCTGTGCTAAACACTCGTAATGTGTGCTCTCCATCAGTCCTCACCACAACTTCACACACTATCCCCATTTTACAGCTGAGGAAACTGAGGCACAAGACAGCTAAGCCAAAGGACAGTTGATGGCAGGGCCACAATTCCCACCTAGGTTTTTCCACCTTGAGTCTGAGATATAACCACTAGGCTAAACTTCTGCTCACAGCACTAGAAATGCTGATTTATCTATTTGTAAATCCACATTTCCACAATCCTGGTGGCCTGAAGAGAGAGTTGAAGGCCACTCATGCCCGCCAGCGCAGATAGATCTGCCTGTAGTGTGAGGAGGTAGAGGGGAAAGCCACCTGTATATCTGCAGGGACAGAACTCCCATCTGCTCCAGGTACTTCTCATCCTGTCTCTCAAGCACATTTCAACCTCAGAGAACAGAGCCGGAGCTGACTAGACAGAAATGATACAGTGCAGCCCTCAGTTTTTTCTCGGTTTTTGACACCTTCTGGTATGTGCCAAATTAGCAATAAATTCTGAGGAAAACCTCTGAGGGAAAGCCCCTCCTTCACACAAACCAACTGATACTTTGCAAAGGAGGATTGTTGATTTTTCTCTGATCCCACTCAGCTTTCGCATTCAGAAGCCTCGCACCAGGGAAGTTCAACTGGAATAGCAATTCATGTTCTCATTGCAGTGAAGACACCGACGTTCATCATCATGTAAAATGGGAAGAAGAATAGCACCACGGGAGGGGTACCGTGGAACCCAGCGATTCTGAGTTTCCATTCTGGCAGCGTCATTTCCCAGCTGTGGAGCACCAAGCATGTTCCTGCAACGTCAGCTTCCTCGATTGTAAAATAGGAGCAGGAATGTAACACAGTACAAACCTAATGAGGGTTTACTTTGTGCCACAGGTTGTTCTGAGCACTGTAGAGTCCATCAACTCTTTATCCTCACAACAATCCTTGAAGTAGCTGTTATCATCCCCACTGCATAGATGAAAGGCTGAGGTAGAGATCCTTCTAGTAACTTACTGGAGGTTGCGCACACCGCAAGGTTCTGTGTCTCCAGATTCAAGGCATTGACCCCTTCAGCGAGGTACACTAAATTCAAGAAAGTGCCCAACACGGCACAGCAAACTAGTAAAACGTGGCCAACCAGTAGCTAGGATTTTTATTATGAAGGGACAGTTAATGCTTCGGTATGAGTTACATTCTGTGGGTTTTCATATACTCCTTTTCCTGCTTTCATTCCCAGCAATTAAAATTATAAACTTCAGATGTACTGTCGATGTTCACTGTTCTGAATCTCTCTACATGGGCTCAAATTAAAGGGAAAGAGAAAATGCCAGATATAATTCCAGAAAGCACAAGACTGTTGCAACCTTGCCAGTCGTTACTACAAATACAGAAATGTTCGCCCACTCTCTTCATTTGATTTTTGTTTCATCTATTTTCCTCTGTCCACGTGTCCTGGAAGATTTCTTTTCACATATTTAGCTATTATTTACTACTAGTGATGATCTGCTTTCCTCCATACCCAGAGATAGTTTATAATCAGGCTGACATTTCTTGTGCATCTACTTTCTGCCATTCTCCGTACTTATACCCCACAAGAATCACTCATGTAATCCCCACAATGACCCTGTGCAAGAGGAACCATTCCTGGCCCTGCCCTGTTTTCTAGGACACCAGAGGGTTAATTAAGTATCTTGCCCAGCATCTCAGAGTAACCATTGGAAATAGAACAGGACTGTTAACAATTATAGACTAATGAACCCTCTCTATCTGTAGCCTTGGCCATGCTTCCAATTTATGTCAATTTTTGTCATGGATATGTTAATATATTATTTCAAGAAGGTGGAGAGCACTGCCCAGGACAGTAAATAACAGCTGGATCATCCACACAACAGGGGAGCTGACCAGGTTGGCCTCGGGGCTGAGGCCCTTACCAGCCATTCAACTACTGCCATGGCCTCTGTCCCAGTCCAAGCAACATCCTCTCCCTCCCTGACCTGCACCATGGCAACCGTGTCCTCGCCGATCTCCCTGCTTTCTCTCTTGCCCCTTTCATGCACAGTGTCCTATCCACCCATCAGCCATGGGGACCATCTTCAATAGAAATATAATTGTGTCTCTACTCTCCTAAAAACACTTCCCCAATTTCCCATCCTGACTTAGAATGAATGTATTAATGATCCGATTTACCCATTTAAAAGGTCACTCTGGGGATCCCTGGGTGGCGCAGTGGTTTAGCGCCTGCCTTTGGCCCAGGGCGCGATCCTGGAGACCCGGGATCGAATCCCACGTCAGGCTCCCGGTGCATGGAGCCTGCCTCTCCCTCTGCCTGTGTCTCTGCCTCTCTCTCTCTCTCTGTGACTATCATAAATAAATAAAAATTTAAAAAAATAAATAAAAGGTCACTCTGTGTGCTGTGTAGTGAGTGGAATAGGGACAAGAGTGAAGCAAGGAAGCCAGGTGAAGTAAGTATTTGGAAGTTGTCCAGTTGGTTTCTATAGCAGGTAAAGCCAGCTTTGGAACTTGAGTATTTGAATGTTTTTGAGTATGACCAGATCTCTCCTCACTTAGTCAGTCCACTGGAGCCTGAAAACCTCACTTCCTTGATCAGTGCCAGTTGAGCACGCAGCAATCCATAAGGCCAAGGCAGTAATTCACGAATGAATTAGTAACACTGCTCATAAAATCTCCAAATAGCTTGGAGTTGTGCCTCTATGGTTCTCTCCTTTTATTTCATTTGTCTGTTATCAAGATTAATTTCCATCAACAGAAGAGCATTTGGGAAAGGAGGAGAGGTATAGAGAGGACTTTCTATGTTGACTTCAAACTTCTTCCGTGTAATATCCCTGCATTTGATAGAATCGCAGCAAAGAAAGTTGGGAGGCGGAGTGTTTCCCAACTGAGACTTGACAGGAGGCGAAGGAGCTGTAGTTGTAGGATTTAGCGGTTTTTTTCCCCTTTCTTGTTCAGCACCTGGCAGGAGTTTCTCTACCTAATAGACTTTTAGCACATACAAGAATTAAGTCACAATGGAACATTTTCCAAGGGGCTTTCTGGAATCAATCAACGAATCTAAGTGAAATGTGATAAGGGGCCACAATTCTTTCTGTAAGTGGAAGTGAAACTTGCCTGCTGTTCCTTTTCCTCAATCACACAGCTCCAAAATCTGCTTTCTGTTTCTGAGCTGTGTGCATTTCCTTGTTTATGACTACCAACCTTCATGGTCAAGTGAATTAAGCAGTGCAGTCACTCAAGCATTAATGCAACTCTGGTCTTTTTCTTTTTCCTTAGGTATTTATGGGCCATCGGTAAGAATGTCTGGAAGAGATGGAAGAAAAGGTTTTTTGTACTGGTCCAGGTAACTTTTCAATCTGTCCATCTTAAGAGCCATCAGGATTAAAGATTTGATAGGATTAATTAATGTTTTTTATTTGAGGTATAATTTACCTAAAGCACACAATGCTCAAGCATGTAGCTCAGTGAATTTTTACACATAAGCATGTAAACCCCATTTGAGAGGGATGTAGACATTTCTCATACCCACAGCACTCCCTTGTAATCCTTTTCCCTATTCTTGTATCATTTTAAATTTTAAAAAATTAAAGGATCATTATTTTTAAATTCTAAGAATACAGGAGTACATCAGAGAAGTAGGAGGAGTGAACGGCCATGCTGCCAGTGATGGAGGACTCCAGGGAAGTAGCAAGCATGTGCTAGTTAGGGTACTAGGAGCACCGACATTGTTTTAGAAGAATTTGCTGTTCTTAAAAATACTAAGATATTCATTATGAGAAAAGTCAAAATTTACTTGGACTTTTGACACCTGTTTTACTCTAGTATGTTTGATACTGAATTCCCTGTGGGGGAGCACTCCACTCTTCTTGATATGTTGGGCTTCCAAAACTCTTAAGTGACCTCCTATAACTATGTTTAACAGTCTGGAATGTATATTTCCAGATAGGTGCTATATATATATATATATATATATATATATAGCAAGCTGCAAACTCTGTGTTGTTCTGCAGCTCACTTTTGGTTGTTTAATCATAAATCATGGTAGACATTTTGCCATGTTTGCATATATATAGCTCAAGCTCAAATACATGTAGAATTTTACTTTTTGAAGGACTTGTGGCCTTCCCCAGTTGGGACTATTATTAACCATGCAGCAAGGAACATCTATCTATATAAAGATATAGATGTAGATGCAGATATTGGTATTAATAATACATAAGTAATATATAAGTAGTACCTTTGCTCTCTTGTCTATTTAAGAAAAAAAATCCAGAAATAGTGATATTTTTGTCCTAGAGAATCTCCGCTGCCTTTTTAAATTTTGGTTCATTTGCTTCTTGCATCAGGATTTTTCAGTTTACAAGGAAATTTGTCATTGCCTCTTTTTAATTTCCAGGCTCCACCAAAGCATATAAACTGTAAGTTAGTTTACAAAAAAATTAACACATGCTGTATTCTGGAAGATGCCACAAAGTGAGTCAACTTATAGTTTAGGGACTAACATTGTTCATTGGGTTACTGTGTTAGTTTTAAGCATTGACTAGTATTTAGAGCAATTCCAATTCTAAAACTTCATTATAAAGCAGCTGCCTTTTAGGTCTAATGGCCTTGAGAGTTCTTCCAACCATGAACTTCTAAGACTAGACTTTCTATAGATCTAGTCAAGTTTCTGCTGTGCCACTAAGGCAAAATACATCTCTCTGGCTAAAAGAAAGAGGTTATCTTTGCTTTCATGATTGCTGCAGGGTACAACAAAACCTTAGAATAAATGAGCCCAAGGAAAACTTTGGAATTGTGCCCAGCCTGCCAAATAATCCACGGGTGGCAACAAAGGACATTTCATCTGGCGATACATTTCCTCAAACTATCCCCTGACCAATATTTATTGAGTACCTACTTTGTGTAGGACACATTGGTAGGTCATAGAGAACTATGAGGCCTGGTCTCTCACTTCCAGAAGAGTATCCGTTAGAGTGCTTTGTATATACAAATAGCAGAAACAGACCCAAGCAAACTAAGGTATTAATGATAATATATTAGAAGGCTCTCGAGTAGTTTGTAGGATTGTTGCAAAAGCTGAATGACCTGTCCTTACTACAGTACTCAGAGTAGGTTCCAGAAATCCAGGTGGAGCGAACCATGGCCAGTGTCACTGATGTGGTCATAAGACAAAGTTGGCTCTGACTACCTTCTATCCTTGCATCTCCACTTGAGGGCCAAATACGAGGGAGAGATCAGTTCATCTTGGGTCACACACCTAACTATTAGCAGGGGCAGACCATGGCACTTTGATTAGCAGTCCCACTGTCTCCAGTGCAAAATCAAGATGCCATCACCAGAAAAAGAAATGGATGCTGGGAAGGTGAAAACAGCTGATGTCCCCTCTAAAGAGAGTGTATTATAATAAACAGAGAGACAAAATGCATCAAAAGAGGTAGTGCTGGATTATGCATGTTTCTCCTCCTTCAGTGCTTCTCACTGGGCATAGCCGCCTTTCTTGGAATCTGTTATGAATTGACCTGGCCTCTCCCAGTAGGCTATGTGCAGTTGCAAGGCCAGTTAGGTTTCTAATTCATCTTTGTGTCCTTCCCTCTTTTGCCCACCACACACATACACATCCTCTAGCTCGGTACCTGGCACAGGCATCCAGGCAATGTTTGGTGGGAGGAAGAAAGAAAAAGAAGAGAGAGAGGAAGGGCCCAGACTGGGCTTCAAGTGGTTCTGAGAAAGGAAAGATCATATAGCCTGGAGAGTGGCTGGTGACAGCTTCCCAGAGGAAGTGGGACAAGTAGCCCTCTCACTTTGGCATGGAGTCTCCCTCCCAGTCTGAGGTACCCAGCTATTACTCCACTGGACACAGGACTTTGCTCTGAAAATCTTTGAAATAACAAAGTACTTAGGATAAATAGTTGACCTCCTACTTTGTAAGCAATTTCAGGGAGAAAATAAAAAACTCTTCAGGAAAAAAGCAGGAGGAAATGTGCCAAAAATATTAGCGAAGCCATGTCTGTATGATATGTACTGAACTGAAAAGGAGAGAATGATTGTTTTAGGCAGCACAACCAGAACACTGACATTTCAGGGCCTTTGCACTGGACGTTCTACCTCAAGAAGGTATGAATTGCACAGCTGCTAAAAAGCAAGTTCTGTGCTCACTTGTGAAAATCAGCAAAAGGCACCTGTAGCCTATCTAAAACTCAGCACCTGTCCTTGAGGGCAGGAGAGAACAATTTCAGGATTTCAATATGTGTCATTTACATGAGATTCTCAGAACTTGCAACAGCCATGAGGTGTGTTGGGGACATTGATCCTCCAAATTTAACCTTCTGTTTCAACTTAAATCAGATTCCTCCCTTAATAATCTCTGTGGCCTTCAGAGGTGTCAGGACAGCCCACTGTCACAAGTCCCTGCTCACCACAACAATGTCTAAAAGCAGTTTGGTCCTTCCTAGAAAATACTGCATTATTTTTGGATTCTTCCCACTTTTTCTTCTCCATTGTTTAAATGATCACCTTTACAGGTGCTTTATCATGATGACAACAAAAACCTCACCCCCTTTGAAACAACCCCAGTGCCATCATAGTGAAGTGCAAGAGTGAAGGTGAAGGTCACCAATTCTGGCCCAGCTCAGGGGAAGCAAGACCTGTCAGGCTGCTTGAAGAGAAGGATGCCAGAATGAGCTGTTACAATCAACGCCTAACAGATGCCCAGTGTTGATTCTGGTCAGATGTACAAACAAGCGCCAGTTTCTTTTTAGCCACCAAGCCCTTCCAGTGAAACTCAAAATGCAAAAGTGATACCAGGAGAAGCACTTTGGCCAAATGCAGGGAAGGGTGAAGGAGCTGGGCAGGGAAGCAGGTCCCCTCAGCGTACCTCCCACTCCCCAGGCAGCCTTGGAGAAAGCTCTGCAGAGGCCAGTGCACAAACCACACATAAGAAGCATCTCTACCCAAGTGACTTCCTGAATGTTTATTCCTTTCTCCTCAGATGTTAGGTCTTAGAAAGCGTTTTTATAGAGAGTTTGCAACACAAAATTTCCAACACAATTATGAATCTCATTAGATTTAATACAATGAAAATAGATTGAAAAACCTAAGAGGAAGAGAACACAGCCAACACCAGTCTCCTCAGAATCATCTCTCCTCCCACTCCCCAGTTCTCCCCCTCCACTGCACACACAGACAAGCACACAGAATCTACATTTTTGTCTGGAATGCAGAGCTATTAAAATTCTCCCTAAGTGAGATTTCCTTTTAGTGCTACTACCTTGGGGGAACCAACGGATAGATTGTAAATGGACTTCCTACTAGTCAGGGACAAAGGACATCCTCAGTGGGGTTTAGAACCAAAGCAGCGATACCCATTTTTAAGGACTGGGGCTAAAATCATTATGGATGTGGCTGGAGGCTACCCCTCTCCCCCGCCCCCATCCTCGCCACCAAGTTGGAAGGAATGAGGCAGTTACAGGGTATTTCTGTGCCAGATTCTTAAGTGTTCCTAGTATAGGCCTGAACCACCTGTACTGGGTGCTATTTAAAATCCACATCCCCCGCAATAAATAAATAAATAAATAAATAAATAAATAAAATCCACATCCCAAGGCACCATCTAGAAGATTCTGTTGCAATAGGTCTGGCATGAGGCCGAGGAATCTATATGTTTTACAAGCACACCGGGAGATACTGACACAGGTTTTCCAGACACTATCTTTAGAGAGACACTGCCTCAGTGGTCATTGTCCTTTTTAAGGTAAAGGTTCCATTCCTCTTTAGACCATACCTTCTCAGAGTTTATGCCTTCCCCTCCCTTGGGGAAGCTGAGCGACGGAGTAGCTATACAGATGATTATATGCAAGTAACATGATAAAGCTTCCTCAGCCATGTTCCTTTAAATTCCAGTAAATCCCCTCAAAACATGGTTGCAGACTCTAACCCAGGGATTAAGGGGAAATGGGTCCTCAGCACCCCAAATCAAGAAATTGCTGATAAATTCATTCTAAACCTTACATACCATGGGAAGGACCAAACGCACTGATTATCATCGTTAGGAACTCTGACCAAACCAATGCTAATGATGAAGTGCCTATTCCATGGAGCTCTACTTAGAGCTCCCCAACTTGGGTGTGTAAGAGGAAGAATGGAAGCAGCAACTCATCATCCAGACCAAGCTAGAAAGTCTCATTACTATGATCTTTTTATCTTTAAATATCTTTACTCAATAAATTTAATTTTGTTTCATTTAAAAAAAATTTTTTTTTACTCTATGCCCAAAAGACTTCTGGTTAAAATCAGCTTTTGATGGTCTTCAGCCAAAGTATTTCTGAGCCATTTTTTCCCTTTTAGCACCATACAAGCCATAATATTCTGTGGCTCTTCTAATAATCATAATAATTGCTTGCATTTATACAGTCTCTTAGACTTTATAAAGTGTTCATCAAGTTGGTCTTTACAACCTTTCTGCACTACAGTGAGGACAAGTCTCATCCTATTTCATATTTGAAGAAAGCGAGGCTCTGAGTGGTTAAGTGACTTGCCCATGTTCAACAGCTAACAGGCAGCCAATGTGAAATCTAACGTAGGTCTTCTGACTCCAAAGGCTTTCCATGATTCTAAACACTCAGGCAGGACCAGTCCCCAAGGAGATTTATGCATATACAATGTTCTAGAATTCAATTACCTTGCATTAGATAGAACCAATATGGTTCCTAAATCCATATCCTACTCTCCACAGATAATGTAAAGACTCTGACTGCTCCAGCTTTCAGAAAAGTCACTAAATCTGAATAAAATATTGTCAGATAATGTAAAATGCCTTGGAATATAGCAGTTGTCACCCGGGAAACCATATTAAAATAACTTAAACACACCCCCCCAAATGAATTGTAAAACATGTAAGTAGTTGAGTGATTTATAACTCTCTGAATGAATGTCTATTTTTCCCATCCAAATTTACAACTGCCTTAAAGGGCATTTCTATTCATATTCTGGTTGCAAATGACAACAATCAACCGAAACTAGCATAAGTTTTAAAAGGGAACGAACTGTGTTGGTTAGTTAATTAAATTAGCAGTTGAATAAAGAGTTGTCTGGCATGGGTAAGTCCAGATAGCCATCAAGATATTGACTTTCTACCAATACATCTCTTGACTGTACTCTCCAATAGTTGGCATCACCCTCAAGCAGCATCTCTCCATGCTGCGGAAGGTCAAGATTTGACCCAACAGGGCAGGTCAAGGTTTACAACAGTTTACCAGCCCTGGAAGAAAGAAAGCTTGTCATTCTCAGTAGTTCAAGCATATTCCCTGATTGAGGTTTCATAGGTCTTAGGTGGTCATGTGCCCATTCCTGTACCAATCACTGCAGCCAAGGAGATGTCATGTTGATTGGTTAGGCCTGGGCCACATGTCCCACCCACCCTGGCTCCAGCACAAGGCTCAGTTAGCCCTACAGAAATTATAGAATGGGCTGAAAGTGGGGAAAGCTAGTGACTGAGGTTCAGAAGCAAGGTTCACTTCATAAGGAGTGATGGTAAAGGCAAAGAGAGGGAATTTAGAAAAATACATTCTATCATTATTGTATGTACAAGTACTTCAGTCTTCCAGGGGTGGTGGGAGGAAGGAGAAGGGAGAGTCAGGGGACCAGACCCTTTTATTTTTTGATCCAGGCCATAGTTGTTAAATATAATTGAAAGTCAGGGACAGGGATCCCTGGGTGGCGCAGCGGTTTAGCGCCTGCCTTTGGCCCAGGTCGCGATCCTGGAGACCCGGGATTGAATCCCACGTCGGGCTCCCGGTGCATGGATCCTGCTTCTCCCTCTGCCTATGTCTCTGCCTCTCTCTCTCTCTGTGACTATCATAAATAAATAAAAATTTAAAAAAAAGAAAAAAAAGAAAGTCAGGGACAGCCTGTAAGTTTCTGGACAGTTCCTATATGTTAAAACAATGGCTCCCAAGCTTTAGTGTGTTTTAAGAAATATTTAGAGCAATTATAAAAAAAATACCAGTCCTTGAGACTTCACCCTGACCTGAGATTTTGTTGTTCTGATTTACAGAATTTGCACGTTTATAACCTTTCCCCCATCCTCCCATACATATTACATACAATCGAATGAAAATGGCCTCAGTCCACTCTTTAAGAAACGCTATTAATGAACCTTTTCCTAGTTTAAATAGTGTCTGAAAATAAGCTGAGGATGCCTTGTGTATGGGAGGTCCAGTCACACTGAAGCCTATACCTTCAGAAGTCTCAACAGCCCATCCGATCCCATGATTCCATATGAAGGTACTGCCAGCTGAACACCCCAAATATGTAAACACTGCAGTCCTTTCACCCTTCTCCCCAAAGGGCACTTTCAGATGTCTGCTGGTCATTTGAGATCACAAGATCTCTGTTCTCTGTTGCTCTAGGCCAGCCTCCCTGGCAGCAGCGGCCAACTCTCTGACTTCTGACATGTATTCTAGGTTCTTCTCTGTCATCATTACAGTAGTGCTCACCATATCATGAACTTATTATCCAAATACAGTTTCAAGAAATTTTACTGTGGCAGAGAAACTTTCATTTCATTCACTTAGTAATGTCTTGTAGAAGCTTAAAAAAAAAAAAAATCAAAAAAAGTTCCCAAACCTTTTGCTATTCCCGCACCCTTCAAGCACTCCAGAAAGACTGAGGTTCCCCCCTGAAATTTTCAATAGTTAGAATATCTTCTCCCTGCCTTCATTTCCTAAAGAAAGTCACCAAATCCCCAATTAAAATGCTTCTAATGAGCTAGTTTTTGCTCCCCACTTTGTCAGGACAACTTCCACCATATTACCAGGAGAGGGCAGCAGAGTACAGCGCTCCAGGAAGCAAGCACCTGAACTAGAAAGAAAAACCAAAAAGCCCAAAGCATGTAGCAATAGTAAATGCATGAATTTTGAAATAACACCCTTCTATTGTGATATTTTTCCGACCTCAAGTTAGTTTCTGCAACTCTCTGGCTAATCATCCCATTAACAAACTACATCATCACTCGTGTTGCCAGAGACAGGTAAAAATCACCACAGAAACATTCCAGCAATATGTATGATCACTTTCATACACCTGGGAGACCAGTCATTCAGACCAGTAATGAGTTGGAAAGGCCTGGTGCTGTGCTTGGAATAACATACGTAAATTTCGAAGGAAAAAAAACCCCTCTTTATTAGATTATAACATACTTGACTTTCCAGAACCAATCAGACTCAATTAGCAAATGCCCTTTATATGGTAGATTTTGCTTATAAGGAGGGAAATAGAACCAAGATGTATGACTCCCTAGGCTTACCTCCAAAGGACTTGAAATCCAGTAGGCAAATATACCCACCCAACTACTTATATTAGAATGCTAGTGCTAAATGCAAGGAAGCTGCTTATTTAAATGCGTATGTTGAGCATTTGCTATGGGATTGTCGCACATAGTGCATAAAGCCCTTTATTGCTCAGTTAATTGCCCAGCAAGAGTAAGATGCAAGTAAAATACAGACTAGGACACTGAGACTTAGGTGGGAGCTTATCTGAGCTGAGACCTCTGGCCAATGTGACCTCCATACTTGCACTTCTAACCCTCCTTTTTAGAAGAAGAGGATGCTATTGGTTATTCTGCTTATTACAAAGAATAGCACATGCCCACTTATGGCAATGCTCTTTGTGATGGGGCCTTACATTTCCCCTGAAGTCCCTCAAGGCTTTGCACTATAAGGAGTGGGTTCTGCAGATTATGCATTATGAAGAAAGTTGTCACCAGGAACCAACAGAGGGCAGCAGTAGATACACCATTCTCCTTTATCTGCCATTAGGACCTGCTGGCCCCAGGCCACCCGGCAGGAGATGGGTGTAGGGCTTGAGAGCACCAATTTCTCATTGCCATAAAAATAAATAAATAAATAAATAAATAAATAAATAAATAAATAAATAAATAAACAGATCTCACCATGAAGGAGGCTAAAAATGTCCCCAGCAGGGATCAAAGTTCACTTGGAAATGTCTCTCTTAATAAAGGGAACTAAAAGATAAGGGATGTGGCACTCCTTCTCCAAGACATTTGACATTGTAGATGGTAAATATGCCCACAAGCTTTTAGCCCAGACCCTGAAGGATGCTCACTCTCCTACAGACTCCTTGTAGATGAGCCAGATGTAGAAATGCTAAGTATCCATGCCGGGTCTGCATGCACTGTGGCGACAGGGTCCCCAAGGCCGGCCTGCAGCTGTGGAGCACCCGCCCAACACTGGCATGGATGCCAGTGTTGGTAGTGAAGACGGGACAGTTACAACAGCCATGCCATCAGGAGCTGAGGATGGCTCTACAGTGACTGGCACCTAGCGATCGAGCACTCATTGCTTGTGACAGCATGTCACCCCTGCACTTGTCTGAGATGCAAGACTTTTCAAAGCAACCAAAAGCACTCCTTCCATAGGAGAAGGGAGAGGGGAAACAAGAATTGGCATGCAAAAACTAAAATGGTAACAAAAGATAGTCGGGACATTTATAAATGAGTGTCTGGTCCCTAATTGTTTTCCAAAAGGCCTGTGTGAACATGGCCATCTCAGCCAGGGCCATGGTAATGTTAGATAAAACCTATAATCAAACTGCCACAATTTAACCCTTTTTAAAAAGATTTTTTATTTATTTATTCATGAGAGACATACAGAGAGAGGCAGATATAGGCAGAGGAAGAAGCAGGCTCCTGGCAGGGAGCCTGATGTGGGACTTGATCCCAGGACCTCGGGATCACGTCCTGAGCTGAAGGCAGATACTCACTGCTGAGCCAACCAGGCATCTCAATTTAACCCATTTTGACCTACAAAAATGGCAATCTCCTATGACTTAGCCAATTAAAATAGCAAACAGCAATATAATGGCCACTAACTTTTACCAAGCACTTAACTTATGCCTGGAACAAATTCCAAGTGCATTCCACATGTGAACTCATTCAGCTCATAAGCCAGTGAGGAGGTAGGCTCTCAGTCCACATACAAGGTAACAAAGGACCAGAGAGGCTAAGTAACATGCACTAAGTCTCACAGCCAGGAGGTAGCAAAACTCACTTGGAACCCAGCTACCAAGTTCTGGGCCTCAGGGACCAGAACATGATTGACCGGGAAGGGTTTCTTCAGGGAAGATGGGCCCAGGGACCTTACAATCTGTGTCTTTCCTTCCCTAGGTCAGTCAATACACATTTGCCATGTGTAGTTATCGGGAGAAAAAAGCGGAGCCTCAGGAACTTCTCCAACTGGATGGCTACACTGTGGACTACACCGACCCCCAGCCAGGTACCCACCCACCCTCTAGGCTATGAACCCCAGAACTCTCCCTGGACCTGAACCATGGGTCAACTAATATTTCCTGGGCACTTCCTCCATGCTAGGCACTCAAGCCACATTCCCAGGCTTCGCGGGTGACCGGGACGGCCACAGTCCCTGAGCTGACGGAGTTTCCATCCTGGTTGAGTGAATGCCATGCCATTCAAGGGCTTTGATTTTACTCAAGGGATCTTTATAAATCCAGAAAGGAAACATAATACATTTTTCTTTCACATAACCCTGCCCACATCACATATGTACTCCACCTAAAATGCTAAAAAAGAAATTACTGCTGGGGGAGTCTTACATGTACACTAAGGACTGCATGTACGTGTGTATGTTAGTGTGTGTGCTTTTCACCTGTGATGTGTGGGCTTGGCGGGTGTTGTGTCTCCATGTCTAAGTGAGCCTGTCCTGTATCTGCTAACTACAATCCAAGGTTAGCTGATGGCACTTGAAAAGAAAACTCTCCCTAAATTCTTCTTTCCTAAGTAGACACCAATCCACAAGCATAGACATCCAAGCTCCTCAGCCTTATGTAACTAAAAGAACCACACAAATGGTAGTATTTCTCATAAGTTCTACATCCTGCCCCCTCACACCTCTTCCCCCCACCCATTTTATCTTTTTCCCGGGAAAAAAAAAAATGAATAAAAATCAGCCTCAAAGAACCTTCAAAATGGGGAGGGGGGGTGCGAAATCTTTTCAGCATATTAATGAACAACAAGCACCAACAGCCCTCTCCCAGAGAAGTTTATTTTTATGCCAAATCTGCACAAGGGAAGCATTTCCAACCATACTGCATTATTTGGCCCAAAACCTTTTTTCTACTCCCATATTGCTCTTCCACATGCAACAAAATACACATAAAAGAAAAACAGAGTTTGAGAAAAGATGGAATGTTAACCTGAAAAGGTGTGGCAGGGAAGGCCTGAGGCCCAGTCCGCTTAGGAAAATTAGCCCCTTCAGAGTCCCAGCCCTGAGTGGTGTGGACTCGTCCCCACACCTCCCCCTGGGTAATCTGTCTGCCTCCAGCCCAAGCACGATACAGAGCTGACCACAGAAGGCGAGAATTAAAGGCTCCGCCTGGAAATCCTTCATAATAAGTAGAGCCTACAAGTTTGAAACAATTTCACGCAACATCTCATTGAAAGGATGTGGCTTCTGCATTAAGAAACCGGCCCTCACAGGTTTCTGCAATAGTTTGCATTCTTTTCAGACCATTGAGTTCCTTTCAGAAAAATAGATTCCAACTTTCCAAAGACCAGCATTTTAAAGCGGGGTGGGGGGTGGGGGGGAAAGGCCCCAGGTGCGTAGGATATCCATAGCATCTTCTGGTGGTAATTCCTTCTAAGCCAGTTCCCAGGCCCCTTGCCCCCACATGATTGCATTTGGACCTTACCACAATCCCACCAAAGAGACCAGGATCCTCTTCCCATTTTAAAAAGAAAGAAAAGGAGCTGGAACCCGGGGTCTAGCCCACGTCATTCTTTGGCACTTGCAGTAAACCATAGCTACGTGTACTGCTACTGCAAAGCTAGAATTGTTATTTTATCGTAGGAAAACAGAACTCTCTTCCCACAACGGGGAGGGCAGGAGCCGAGAGAAAGCTGTTCTATATACATACAAAAGTTAATTGTGCACATATATTATCAAAGCTTCTTTTTTTTTCTACATTGGTCCCATGGGATATAATTTATAAATTCCTTTACCAAGGATGCACATGGAAAGTAAGTTGTTTATGTTCTGGAGAATGATAAGCAACTTCTTTTCCGTTCTTCCATGTGCCAAGTCCTATTTATCTCCAAATGTTTGATTGAAAATGGAGATTGCAATACTCCCAATTGTCCTAAGAAGTCTAACTCAGAATTTCTTAAAGAGTCCTTGAACTCCCGGCCCCGCTCCTAACCCATGAACCAGAGGGGAGGAGGCCAGAATCCTTATATTTAAATAAGCACTGTCGAGGATTCCTGTGCACAGTCAAGTTTGCCAGCTGGAGATGGAAGTCATGCACAATTTAGCCACTGTCCTCAGAGATTCGAAAATCTCCTCAAGCTCTCCCTGACAGGTGAGTGTGCGAACGGGGATGGACTTCTGAGTCCCTCCGGTTCCCGCTGCGCTGGGCTTGGCGCAGATGTCTGTGGAGCCCCCAGGTGGAGATTGTTTATGGGGAGGCAGCCTTGTAGGCGTGTGTGTTCTTGTCTTTGTGGCGGCCTCGGATCTAGATGGGCACCCAGACACCAGCCTGTGCGCCAAATCAACTCTACCTGGTTAGGATCTTTGAAATATTACTTCGACGAATTGGTAAATAATTGTATGTGAATTTTACATACAGGCTATGCATCCTGAGCTTAAAATGAGAATGCTTCACCTTGCATTTCCCTGGGGGCGGTTTGGAGAGTATACAGGGATCTCTCAAGTCCTATTAGATTAAGTAATTCAGTCCAAATAAAAGGATATTCAGAATAATTCAACGGCACAGTTTACGCAACTACACTTAGCCCTGGACAACGATACCCTTGTAAATAGACTGTGGCCGTCCAAGCAGCTTTGCTGGAACAGCCGTCCCCCTGCCCCCGCCACGTCACCCCCCCAGGGAGCTGGCCAACCTTCCCTGCCTGGTCCTTTCCCAGACGCGTCCTCTTGTTCTTGACAGGTCAGTACCTGTGGGGCTGTTTCCCCGGTTCCCCGTGAAGAGCCCCTGCACACTGTCACACGTCATGTCCCACAGACGCAGTCCCCAGGAATCGCTGCCTTGTCTAAAGCTCTGCTGCCTCGGAGCATGTGTTGTTCACTTTGCTTTCTCCTCCCTTGGGTTGCTTTCAGCGGGATTGTTCTGGTCCCCCCTTGCTTTCACTGGTGTGCCTTCGGTCTCCAATGCCTTCTGAAAAAGCTCTGTGGCTCTCCGCTGCTGTCACTGCCACGGCTTCTGCTGCTTTACATAGTTCTCCTTGTGCTCCACTCGCTCCACAATTAGGCTTCATTCTGTGGTTAACAACTAGTTCTCAGAGAGCTTTTGCTGTGCGTCGGGCCATGCTATTGGGCTTTGGGCCGTACAGCACGAGGGGTGCACTAGTCAGCCGGACAGGGGGGCTAGAAGCCCAGCTCCATTGCCTACAGCCCTATTCTGTGTCCATCGGCTAGTTACAGCCTTCTCGGTGATTGTTTCCTCATTTATAAAATGGGAATGATAGTACTTACTTTGTAGGGCCATTGAGAGGATCAAATAAAAATCTGAAAACTTCTTAGTTTCTTTCTACCTTTACCTCTCCACTTTCCAAAGCAACCCTGTGAACTGACCTTCTGAGAGTAGCTCCAGGAACACAGCCTCCCCATCCCCTGGGTGCAGGTCCTGGAGGGTAGGGAGTGGGGCAGGGGGAATCACCCTCCAGTGATACTGAGCCTGGCATTCACTGGACAAGCATCACAGTAGCTAATCCCAAAAGTTACCATGAGGCTAGGCTGCAGAAGGTCTGTTGACTCACTGTTTCAGCTCCTTCATGTTCACTTTTCGGGGCTTAAAGCATTCCTCAAAGCTCTTCTTCCTTTTCCTTCCAGATTTGCCTTCTTATCATGCTATCCATTCATCTCATCAGATTTTCCTTGCTTGCTAACTGGATATCATCCTATCCAAACCACACATTTAAAAACCCTCCATAAGAAATTAGATAAAATACTCTCTCCTAATCATAACTACCAAAAAGCTTTTGTTAAAAATGCTATAGCACTATGCCCTCCGCGCGAAGAAGTAGCTGTTGATTGTTCAAGAGCCCCTGGCAATTCTAAGTGCAGAATTTCCAACACACATGCACTCTATGGGATAGACACGCCTGAATTAACATTAACAGCACAAAGGAGAAGTCTTAGCATCACCAGAAATCTCTTCCCGATGCCAACTACCAAGCCACCTGGTGACTGGGCCTTTTTGGAGATTTGGGGGTGCTATTCACTCTGCGCATTCTCCTCTCTGTATTAAACTGATAATTGGGAGGGTGATGATGAGCAACCTGATGGAGAAAGGAACTTTATTTCCAGCCAGAAGTGTACCTAAAATTATAATATTTTGGAATAGATTGACAGACACAATGTAGCTGTAGCCTGAGCCCAAAGAAGTTTCCACCTACCTGTCCCTAAATTTTAACCTTGAGAGTCATCTGTGGATAAACAATGGTCTGTAGAGCATTCATTCACTCAACAAGTATTTGCTAAATACCTACTATAAGCTATGCACTATTCCAGGCATGAGGGATACAGCAGTGAACAAAATGGACAGACATTCCTTGTCCTTATGAAGTTAAGTAAATTCTTGTCAGAAGGTGTTAAGCAAGATAAAAAAAGGATGGCAACTGAGGGGTAAAGGTCAGGGAGGGACTCAATAAGAATGAGATGTTGGAGCAATGATATGAAGGAGATGATGATGTGAATCATGCAGACATCTGGAGGAAGTGTATTCTAGGCACAGGAAACAACAAGTGCAAAAGTCTCAAGGTGGGAACATGCTTGGAGTGTTCGAGGAACAGCAAGAGATGAGTGTGGCTACCGGGAAGTACGTGCATGTATGCACAAAGCAGGGAGTGGGAGGAGACAAGGGTAGAAGTAGCAGTGGGTAAATCTGTGGAGCCTTGCAGGCCTTGTCAGAACCTAGACCTTTCCTCTGAGTGAAATGAGGATCGACTGGTTTTGAGCAGAGGAGTGCTCTTGCTAAACTGATTTGACTCTTGCTAAACTGATTACTTTGGCTGCCATTGGGAGTCAACTATAGAGAGTGAGGATGAAGCAGAATCTTACAGATAAGATAGGAGACCATTAAAATAGTCCATGTGAGAGGTGACCATGACTAGAATGCAAGCACTGGAGGTGGAAGAAGGGGTCAAATTCTGGTATAATGCTCTGTAGATATAACCATCAGAATTCCATTGGAAGTGGGCAGTAAGAGGAAGTGAGAAGTCAAAAAGGACCCCAGGTCTGAGGGCTTGAACATTTAGAGGGACAAGCTCAGCTCTACTGAGGAAGGGAGGAGTTTGGAAGAAAGACCAGGAGTTCAGTGTTAGACATGATGAGCTTGGGGTGTCTAGCAAATATCCATGCAAAGTCAAGACAACCATTAGATGTTCAGGTCTGCAGTTCACAGGAGAGGCCCAGTGTGGAGATAGAAATGTAGAGACTATTATAAGCAGATTCATGGTGTTTAAGACTGGATGGCATCACTGGGGAAGAGAAGAGGTTCAAGGACACACCAGGATGCTACGGCACTCAACAGTCAGGAGAAGGAAGAGAAGCCAGCAAGCAAGACTGACAAGTAGCAGCCAGGGAGAGAGAAGGAAATTGGGTGACCTGGAACCAAGTGAAGAAAGTGTTTCAAAGAAAATCAAATGTCAGCCCATGGATTGAATAAAATGTAGATTCTGAACTGACCTTTGGATTCAGCAATGTGGAAGTCATTGATGACCTTGACGAGTTCCCATGGGACAGCAGCCTGATTGGAGAAGCTTTAGGGCAGAATAGGGGGAGAAAGACTGTTGTTACTAAAAGTGTGGTCCTGGGGTATCTGGGTGGCTAAGTGATTGAGCATCTGTCTTTGGCTCAGGTCGTGATCTCAGGTCTGGGGATCAAGTCCTGCATTGGGCTCCCTGCAGGGAGCCTGCTTCTCCCTCTGCCGATGTCACTGCCTCTCTTTCTGTGTCTCTCATGAATAAATAAAATCTTTAAAAAAAAAAAAGGAAAGGAAAGAAAGTGTGGTCCTTAGACCAGCACCATCTGCATCCTCTGGGAGCTTGTTAGAAATGCAGGTTCTCAGGCTTCTAACCCCGACTTACCAAATCTGCATTCCAACAAGATGCCCCTGGGATTCACAAGGGCACTAAAATTTTAAGAAGCGCTGGTAGAGATTCCTCTTATACTGTAAAGCAAACAATAATAGGACAATAGCTGAAGGGAGATGTGGGGTCGAGATGTTCTTGTGGTGGTGGTGGTGGTTTGTTTTTAAAAGTGAAAAAAATAATAGTATGCTTAAAAGCAGATATCTACCCCACCATTACACAGCCTGTTTGACAATTCTGTCCCCAGCAAGACAAAGACAATGACAAGAGCCAATCTCAGAATGTCTGTTTTTAAATTACGACTTCACTCTGTGGCCAAGTGGGTATCAGAGTTCCCATTCTAGAGTCAGATTCTCCCTTCCCTGGCCCAAAGAAAAGCAGCAGAAATGGCCTTTCTCGGGGCTTTGTTCTGCTGAGAACATAGCAGCTCAGCTTAATAGTGTTTATTCCCTTTTATTCCAGGTTTAGAGGGTGGCCGAGCCTTCTTCAATGCAGTCAAAGAAGGAGACACCGTGATATTTGCAAGTGATGACGAGCAAGATCGCATCTTATGGGTCCAAGCCATGTATCGGGCTACTGGGCAGTCACACAAGCCTGTGCCCCCGACCCAAGTCCAAAAGCTCAATGCTAAGGGAGGGACTGTGCCTCAGCTGGATGCCCCCATCTCCCAATTTTGTAAGTAAATATGCCATTTGTTTACAATAGCTCTGTAGAGGAAAGTAAATTTTCCAAAGTTGAAGTAGAAAATCTAGTTGCTTTTGTGTTAAGGATTCATAAAATATGTTTGCTGGGGGAAAAAAAATATGAATTTGGAGGGGTGGTGGGGAGTGGGGACCAAAATGTTAGATGAAAGTAATTTTAAAGTGCAATACTTGACATTCCCTCCTGCCCCCCACCCAAGGACTAAACAGAGGAGAATGTATTTTAGGTGGATTTTTATCTCTTTGTTTTGGTGAGAGTTTGGAATTCACAGCCAGACTTGTATTTGTTTGAGTCCTTCAAATATAGTAGGTTATGTATGTCTTTGACTCATTTCTTCCTATTAAAAGTAATTTTAAAATAGGGCTCGATTTGAAGTAAATTTAAATCTGCAACTTAGAACCATTTAAAAATAAATGATGACATTATCACATGCAGTGGAAAAAAACAAAAAACAACAAAAAAAATGGTACCTAAAATCCCATTCTGAGCAAATATACCAGGACTCAAAATTGAAGCCGTCTGTTTAAACAGCCCCAGTTCAGTTTCCAGTTTTTTCTTTTACCTCTACATCCATTTCCATTTCTTGCCCCTTTGCCATGACTTTTTCTACCTTGGGGAGTTTTTCTTTTTTTTTTCTCACAACATTTCTGATACATGAGGGCAAGGTGAAATCTACCATACACCTGGAGGGAGTTATTAAATCAAAGAAAATGGAAACACAGGAAACCTATAGCACCAAATAAAGTGATTCATTTTAGTTACAAACATTAATCCTAACCAGAGACGTCCACCTTACCCTATCAAGTCATTTGCGGATCACTCAGGTACAAGTCATTTTTAGTGATAGTTATGATTACTCCTTACTTTAGCCTGGACCCCACTCAATCGAGTTCACAGAGACAACTGTCTAGGTGATGAGACACAAAAACGAGGAAGATAGATGAGGTCCCTGTGCTCAGGATATCTCTGTTCCAGTAGGAGAATCTAGCCAGCACACAAGTCAAGAAACAAGTTAAGACAGTTGTAGACGTTAGAAACTATGAAGAATCTAATGCAGTGGTGACTGGGTAGAGAAAGATGATCTGAACTTTAGCCCAAATGATAGGAATTCAGCTCCACAGTACCTTAGAAAAGAGAACTGCACCAGCTGGGAAGGCAAGTACAAAAACCCACAGCAGAAACTTGACCTTCACCCTGATGCTTCTACATGGTCTCTCCCCCTGTCGCTCTTAAACAAAATATGCATTTGATTCAAATGATTTTGCAGCAACAACAAAATAGAGGTTAATTCTCTCTCCAGTGTATACTGTCATGTCCATTTCTGCCTAACAAGACTGTATGTTCTTAAACCTGTAACTCCCTTGCTTATGGGAAAGAAATTCTTTTTGGAGGAGAAATACTCTTCATCAGGTCCTCCCAATAATTCCTGTCTGGTACCTATAGTTTCTTAAAGGAAGGTGCATTCTCCATGGAACATCGTGGACAATCATACAATCACCATGGGTTTCCATGCAGAAAAACCTGAAAGAAGGAGGCAAAGGTTGAGGAAGGACTTTGGAGTAAGGGCAGCCCTCCCGACCATAACCACCACCAACTTCCCCATGCTCTTCTTGCTTTCTCTAATATTTAGGACACTTGGATTCATTTGAGAGCAATAAAGAGACAGGGCAACATCTCTTTCTATTGGTTTAGTCATGAGTTGAGATAAAACATACCCCAAAATTTATTTAATTTGTTTTAAAAACTACTCTGTGATGGAATCCATCCTTTCACCTTGCCTAAGAGGCTCCATTTTAATAAATTTAGAAATAACACATCCTATCATATTCCTCTGAAATGGAATTATCTGTACATCAGGGAGGAAAATTCCTAATTATAATCATCATCCAAATCAACCTCATAGAACATGGATCTCAGGTGGTATTTGGAAAATACTGGTTTTATTTCCAAAGAATCTCAATTTCTTCTAAAGTCATTTCACCTTACCTTCAGTGTTCTTGTTCATCATCCACCCAGATCAAGAGATTACTGCTTCATTTGTGATTAGCCTCACTTTTTCCTTGTTAGGATAGGAAAGAGGAAGAAATTCAGGAGTAAAAGTAAATGGAAACCAGACACTGATTAAAAAAAGAAATCCGCTGATGGAGGCTGTAAGGAAGGGATAGTTGTCTCCTTGTGGAAATACATAGGGGCTCTTGATTAAATTCATTAGATTAGGATTCATTCAGCAATGAAATTAGAATGCTAGTCATTAGGCATCAGCAGGAAGATTTAATTGAGTGCACATCAACTTGATGTATGTCACCACCCTAGTTGACATAGGAAACTTGCATTAAATGGGACACCCAAAGCAAGATTCTAAGGGTTAGAATTTGGAGAGTGGATAATATCATCCCTAGAGAGCATGGGAGGTAGATTGAAGGGATGAGAGAAGGCAAGATAATTCATGCCTCTGAAATTTATCAGTAGCTGGTGGTGGAACCCCCCCCCCTCTCTCTTGTCTCCTTAATCACTGCTCAGGAACAAGGTTCTCTAAAGAGTGTGAGGCCCTACCACACCTGCCAGGTTTTATAAGAAAAAAGGTACCACTTTCATCCATGCAGACTGCGCGCTTCATTAGTCATTTTTCACCCAGACAAAACTGTGAATGGTGCCTATTGAGTTGCGCAGTGCCCAATCTGCACAACTGTACACCATTGACCCTGTAATAAATGATAATCCTTACCTAGAGCTTCAATCCAATAATGTTGAACCCAGTAATCCCATAGTTACTGTACTACTCCTGGAACAGAGGCTCAATACCACTCCAGATTCTTTCTATTGTTAGTTTAGGCACTTAATAAAAACTGCAACCAGAGTAACAGCAAATGAGCCTTCTGTTCCCATAATTTAGCAGAGGAATCCAGTCAGAATTTTAACCAACCCAGCTTTCTGCACCTGATTGTTTGGAGTTAGGTCTACTTAAAACCAATGATAAAGATCAAAAAAGGAACAAGAAGCTCTACATTCCATGGAGTTACTGAGTAGTGATGCATAACAACCAAAAACTGGCTAGGGGTTTGACAGTATATCATAATTTTCAGTGGAATCTGCTACAGAATGGTGGTTATGTCACAATCACTTTACAGCTGCATTTAATTTGTTAAACTCAAACCATCACTATTAAACAGATCAGGCCTCATTTGTGGGTAGCAGTCAAACTCACAGTGTTGATTTATTTTGAGAGTTACCACCTTATCCAGATTTGCCCGCGACTTCCCTGGTTTTCTCACTAAAAGTTTTGTCTCCAGAAATGGCCTCGGTTCTGGACAAACTGGGACTGGTTGGTCACTTGGCATGACAAAGCAAGGTTCTAGAAAAATGCAAAAAAGTTACAACATAGTAATAAACAGCAATCTTTGATCCTTTCGCTGATAGTTGGTTCTCGGCCCATATTGACACATCACAAACATTCAGTCATGGGTTCTGTAACAAAAAGAGTAAACACAATCAAGTATTGCATTTTAAAAAGGTTTCCTTGACTTCCAAAAGGTAAGGGTCATTCTCAAGTACCTAGTCCTGTACACAGTTCATCAAATCTTGGTTTTAAATACGTGTTCGAAGTATTTGCCTTTCTTGCAAGTGAATAATTTTTAAGAACAACGTTTCAGTGAGTTAACTTTGTAATCACTTTACTAGTATTAGTTGGCATAGGGAAGCTACAGAAAAATGGGAGAGGTTTTTAGGGTAGAGAAAAATAAACACTCCAGTCTTGTCATGTCGCTGTCTGCTAAAGGGGGAACTGAGAATGGAACATTTTACAGTTTGGGAAGCTCAGGAGTAATTATGAGTTTATTTGGGTCTTTCTAAATTCAGTTTGACAGACTTCTGGGTGCAGTTTTTATTTTTTGCAATTTCAAAATGAAAAGACACGTCTAAGAAAGAGTGGAGTGGAGTATTTATATGGCATTGTAAAAACCGAAAAAAAAAATAGATCCTGCTATTCATTAGTTTGTATGTGACTCTACAATGATTTTGGGAGGGTTCCACCAAACTTTAAAACCTTTTTGTTCTTTTGTGGTTTTTTTGGTGTGTGTTCTTGTTGATTTCCTTTTTCCCCCTTTTATTTTGGTTGAAACGTGAAAAAATTAAGTCAGTGGCCAGCTGTACGTTTTTAAACAAGTATTTATGATTTTCCAGTTTTTAAGGCCAATGTTGCTCACCTTGGAAACTATGTTCAAGTCTGTTGTCGAGGGTTGCCACAATTTATTACGCCAAGTGGCCTCTCATTGAGACACCTGATTCCTGTCCAATCTGTGTTAGAGGAACAGTAAAAACCAGTACCTCCGTTCTCATTCGGAGTGGGGGGAGGGGGTATTTTAAACTTTGCTCGTTGGTCAATGATTACTTGATATATCACTTGCAATGAGTCTCATTTTAATGTCTGTTTCTCAACTAATAACTGTTAATCACATCATACATCCCTAAAGTTGGATGTTTTGAGAATTGTTCTATTTTTGCTACCCCCCAAACAGACTTCAAAGTTAGTGGGGTCTTGGTTACTGTTGGTTTGGGAGGGGGGGTTGATTTTGGTTTTTGTTTTATTTTGTTTCATTTAAGTTTCCTTGTTCAATCTTTGCTCAAACCCGAGAACTTTAGCTGCTAGGTTAGAACTCCTGTCTGCTTTCCTGAGCCTTGTTGCTAGTCTTTATGTTATTCTGGTTTGTTCCTTCTTACCCTGCTAACTTCTAGCTGGACTGAAGGGTAAGTGTTCCCCTATAGCTAGCACAGCTCAGATAATCAGACTAGATTATCTGACACCTGCAATGTGCTTCCTCCCTCTCCTCTTAAATCTCCCTCATGTCTAGACTTTGTAGTAAAACTTTTCATGTTATTTTCCTGACCTTAGGTTTGAAATGTAAGCTTCCATACGGAAACTAGGATGCATGTGATGTGTGCATAATTGCCTCCTCTCCTTGGCTTTCATATTGGCATCAAATGATCCTCTGAGTAAAGCCAACCATTAACATCTCCTAATTTTTTTCATTCCGAGAATATTAATTAGCATCATAACAAAATGGCAAATGATGCCTTTGTTTCATGGAATTCACAGCTACCTGACTGCTTAATGCCTGAAAACAGATCATTTTGCACTCTGATAATGTGTTATTGTTTTTCCTCTCCAATTCCAAAGATAAGAATGGTCAGCTGTACCTGTGGGGTGGTAACCATGGATACCTTAACAAATAGAAAAGTGGGGTAGGACACCCAAAGACGTTAACTGAATAAGATTTCAAGAAACTGCTGAATACAATGAATAAAGTAAATGCATTATTTGAACACTAAAGAGTTCATTCTACCTGACTTGAGGGTGTGCTCTAAGTAAGATCCAAAGGAGGATTAATTTTGAAAGGAGAGCTATAATACATGGGATCACACACACAAAAACAGGAAATTAAGGACACGATTGAGCCCATGTAGCTTTTTCACAGAAACTTCAGATTCACAATCTCACAATACCGTAGAGGGTTTGGACCTCTGGTCTAGAATGTCTCACTGCTACTCCCCCAATGACAAGGATAACAATAGCTTTTTCGATGTCATTTGTATTGGTACTAATTTTTCTAAAAATACACCTGTAAGAGAGAAAAGAAACTTTAAAACTTAGACAAACCTTTCTCTTCGCTATTTGAGTTACTAATGAAAGAGAATCTACAATTCCTTTATTCATACAGAGAAAAGCTGCCCACCCAATGTATTGAGGGTAGACTTGACCTTAGAAGGAAATAGAAAAACCAGTCAAGAGAGCAGGCAAATATGTACTTGAGTATTCTGAATGCTGATTTAGAAACTGTAGGTCATATCATTCCTCCGCCCATTTAATAATAGTACTTTCTTCTAATTCTTTGTTTCTTTAATTTGCTTTCTTTACCCTTTCTTTCTTTTTTCTTTTGTTTTGCATAAATGTACCCCTGGCTAGCAGACAGATTTTTTTTCACCACTCCAAGCAGATACTTAATTTAACTTAACTTTACTTTGAATGTCTGATGAGGCATTTTAAAAGCTTACCATAGAATGTGAATATAGTGGGAATTTAGGGTTTTGCTATACTTTTTTTTTTTTAAGAATGAAAGGATGGGTGAATAGATGTCTGAATGAAATCTGTTTTGAGCAAATTTACATATATTTGCACAACAACGCATTGCTATCCTAGTAGATTTCCAAATAGTCGTTTGCCTTTACTCCTTTCTATAGTTTTATCTCATGAAGAGTTTTGCTGTATCTTCTTGTATTGTCAACTTGCAGTTGCTACGTTGCAGGAATGCAATATCAAAGCATTAATTCAATATCAAATTAATTTGCATGACCCCAAGCCACATGGTAAATCATTTTCCTTCTCGTTGCAAAAGTAAATGACCTTTTAAAAAGAACAGACTCCCAAAACCAGGTCGAAAATTTTCCAAATGATATGATCTACATAGTCCATGTTAAATGAAGGTTCATTTCTTTGTTAACTACTTTAGGCACATTTTAAATGTATTATTCACTCATCAGTCGAGCACACTCATGTCATGTAGTGATTTACAGTAAGATACATTATTAATTAGCCAACTACAGAAAGTTTATTTTTGCTCCTGTCACAGGGAATGTAAAGACATCATCAAGTACTCCGTAAATTAATTGAAAATATAATAAATACAGCAGGGAAAATTACAAATCATTTACTTATTCATTTTGAGATCGTTGACAAAATCTCTCATGATTTTTACTCTGTCTTATGACAAATTATAAAAATTAACTTGAAGTAAACATCACATGTTTATCCCTTTGGGTGTACTTCCATAATAGTTTTAAATTCAAGATTTTTGCAAAATGAAACATGGCCCTTCATAGCTTCTGAGAAGCCATTCTCTCTTGGCCATGCAAGTTAGCTTGACTGAGTCAAGGGGACCATGAAGAAATGAAGTTGTTTCTCAAGGGCAGCAGGCATGGGAGGACCAATCTTTTGCTTGCTATGCAGAGCTGAGGCAGAGCACAACATCCCCTGGTTACTTGATCATGGCACAAAAAACTCTTCTAGAAAAATCTGTAAACAGCCAGCTGCCATCAATCATTGTCATTTCTTTATTTCATGTCTTCTGATGAGGTTGACTACTGTCATTGTTCGTTATTGTCCAAACCATACATTCACTCTTGTACTGTCAAGCAGATATGACAAGCACACATTTTCCATATAAGAAAGATACAAAGTCACCTTTTAATTTGCAGTTTGGGTTCACAATGACTTTAGAGTCACATTAGCTATTCTCTTGCCTCTAGCATCCATCAGGAGTAGCAACAGCCATAGCTGTGCTCTACATTTCAGTGATAAAGTGGCACCTCTAGCTTATTATAAAAGGGACTCATTAGAGAAAGGAGCCTCTCTGAGACAATTTATTAACAGTACAATCATAATTATTTTCAACAGCAGAATTTCTTTTTTCCTAGCCTACAAAAAGTTCTAAAATGTAATGCTACAAAATAAAAAGAGAGATTTGACCTTTTGTCCTCATTTCCTCAGCTCTTAGAATAATGGGAAAATCTCAATAAAATGAAAATTTGAAAGCTGTATTAATACTCCCAAGAAAAGTACATGTATTTGGTAGACCTTATTGCGAACTTGTCTAAAAAGTTTTGTATCTGAACCAGATCACATAAATAGGCTTGTTATTAAGACAAGAGATCATGAAAAATCTTATATGTTTCCCATGGCAAGGAAGAAAAAGGAAATGAATATTACACATGAAATAAACCCAAACATCTGATCAATTAAAGAACAACATAAGTAACTGGGTCATCAATTAGTGACATCACTTGAATTTTACTGAAGTAGATAAAATGAGAGTATAAAATCCATTTTTTTTAAAGTATAATCATATCACTTTAGGAACCTGTATTTTCCCAACTTTCCTTAAATGCCAAACCAAAATTGTTTTTGAGTAAACTTGGGGTAAAGTTCTGATGAATTTCCACTCAAAAGTATACCTACCTTCCATAAGTCTTTGTGTCCATCAGCCTGCTTCTGTGTCATGGATACCATTAGTAAGATTTTAAGTTTCTTAATGTTGTTTAGGTACCTCTGTCAACTTTATTCATCTAAGGTTAGTCTGAAGTCATGTCTGTGCCTATGCTATACAGGACTTCAGAATTTTTATGCAATTAAACCCCAGAAGTAAAACAAGTAGCATTGTTTGGAAGATGTGTTGAATTATGCCCTACCTGCAGAGCCTGTAAAATTACACAGCCAATTTTTAGAGCATTTGGAGCCCTCACGGACCAAGGAAGGCTTAGAAACTTCTCAGCCAGGTCCAGAAAAAGTAAAGGTTTAAGTCAATTCTTAAATTGCAGTCAATCCTTGATTTCTAAAAGAGAGGGGGAAAAAAGGAAGAAGAAAGAAAGAAAGAAAGAAAGAAAGAAAGAAAGAAAGAAAGAAAGAAAGAAAGAAAAGAAAAGAACATGTATTAATGAAAAAGAGCATTGGTATACATTTCCCAAAGCCAGAGATAATCCAAACATCATTGGAGATTTTAGCAGCCACATTACCCTCCTAATTCTGTTTTGCTCACCCTAGTGTTCAAATTCATTTTCATTCTCTTGACACACAAGCCAAACATTGGCAAAGGAAGCGATCCCAAGGTGTCCTGAATTCAGGAAGTAACTTTCTCATATTTTGCTTTGGGCTGTTTTCGCCTTGCTAATGTCAGCACTGGAGTTTTCTTTTTCTTCCATCAACCAGTTCCAATTGTTTGTACAGGGGAAAATGGAGTTGCAAGGAGCATCTATTTTGTAATGTTCCGCACAGTAGAAGAACAGACTGGGCCAGTGCAAGAATGACTATATGGTGTTGCTTGGGAAGCACCCACAAGTTCTTTGAAACAGAATTTGGAACAGCTGGACCACTGCAGTGTTTTATTTTAAAATAGACAACATATGTAATGCATATGGTCCTAGACATGTATGGAGACACAGGCAGACAATCTGAATGGTATCCAAAGACACCTGCACCTAGAATTCTGTTTCCTTCTATAAGATTTTTTTTTCCCCGAAGAGCACATGTTCCCACTTTTGGATTTGCAAGATGCCATCTGAATCCCCATGTGTGTGACTCCTTAATAAAGTCAATGGGAAGTTTCCTGGGATGGAAGTGTCAGAATAAGTCAGTTAATAAACACCTCCTAGGGACCTGGCTCCTCTGGGAGCTGGCAGGGGAAAGAACAGATCAGAAACTTGCCCTCAAGGAACATATTATCTATCAAGGGATTCAACTGTGTGTGGGTGTTCTGACCACAGAGAAATGGGAACATAAACCAGCTAGAACACAGAAACAGGACGTGGGAATTAGTTGTACAGGGGCAGGGGAGAAGCACAAAGCAGAGAGACTGGGAAGGCTCCCAGCTTCTTAGAAGCAATATGGTTTAAGAAGCAACCTGTAACTAACATTAGCTATAAATGCAGAGACATCCTCGGCTCGCTGAAAACATTAAACAAACTGGCTTCAGGAGCACTAAAAAGCCTGCCCACTCCCTCACAGCTAAGGTTTATTGAGCACTTACTATGTGCTGGGTACCCAGGTGCTTTACAGGCACTTCTCAGCAGAACGTCCCAGCAACCTTCCTAGGGTAGACTCAAACACTATTCTCAACTTACATATGAGGAGAAGAACACTCAGAAACACTAATCAACTTGCCTCACGTCACACCCCTGGTCATGGCAGGGCTGGCCTCACCTTCAGTCTTTGTGACCCCTTCAGCCCACCTGCTTTACTCCCTGCTATCCTAGCTCAAATACCCTGTCCCTATTGAATTTAGTATATCAACATTTCATAAAAATAAAAAAATAGAATATATTTGTTGAAGTAGTGAATTTATTTATTTTGATGAGATAAATTCACTATTTTAACACATATGTCTTGAGTACCTGCTACGTACCACGTACTGACATACTGTTCCCAGTGCTCGGAATACAGCAGAGAGTAAAAGTACCAAAATCCCTCCTGGGATGGAGCTTAAAAATCAGATCCCTTTTCCTGACACCTTAAAATAGCGTCCCTTCCTCCCCCCCACGCCCTTCCCCCACACCCCTCACTCTGCTCCTCTTTCTTTTTTTGAATATAATAAGCTCAGTGAAACTCTCAAAGATTTCATGGAACCCAACCACCCTTTTAAGCACTCTTGAGTTGTTGGAACCATTAAGATAATGAGCCTAAATCTGAGTAAATGATGATTTTGTGTAAGCAAAATCCAGGGGCTGCTCGTTTTACCTGCTGGAAATTCCCATTGCATTCAGCTCCATCTTATACATGTGGGAGTTGTGCAAGAGACCTTAAGGATGGTTAAGTGACAGTGACCTCACCGAGGGACGTGGAAATTCAGCTCA
Source organism: Canis lupus baileyi (assembly GCF_048164855.1). Classification (NCBI taxonomy): domain Eukaryota; kingdom Metazoa; phylum Chordata; class Mammalia; order Carnivora; family Canidae; genus Canis; species Canis lupus. Next base: position 30,125,426 of record NC_132856.1, read on the forward strand.
TCTTACACCCAAGGAAACTGAGTCTCATAGAGAGCAACAAGCCGCCATCCCACAGCTTATTTAAAAATAGAGCTCAAACTAGAGTCCAGATCTCCTAAAGCAGTCCCAGTCTCATCTACATGTGGACCGAGAGAGAGAGGGAGGGAGGAGAGGAAGAAGGAAAAAGGAATTTTTATGTTGATAGGGTTGCTTTCGGAAAGGAAAACAGGCTGATTTTAAGCATATTTTTCTGTAAGCCTGCTTTAAAACGTTAGTAAAAGAGAAATTGTTCTTTAGATGTACTCTAAGCCAGGAATTAGCCCGGTGAAGCTGTATTGTGATGCATCGGGGAGGCGGGGAGTGGGTCTGTATCCAGGTCCCTGCAGAGGAGCCAAGTTGTCTTTTCAGATCCGTTTCCTGAGTGGGCAGGCAGCAAGGCGAAATAGTTCATCGCAAACTTTTCAAGAGGTTCAACAAATAAAGAAAAAAAGACTTGAAACGTGTGTCATATTTTTAACAGCTACAAAAGACCCCCCTTCTCTCTGAGCTAAATGACCGGTTGCACCATCATAATTGAAGAGCAATAAAATAGTGAGCCAAACTGGCAAAGTAAGGCCCGGGCCGATTTGTCAGCTTGCAAGCGTCTTCTGAGAAATTTGAGAGCAAGAAGCTGGTGCTAGCCAAAATGCCTCCTCTATCTGTTAAAATTGGGAGGCACGAGGTGGGTGAGGCTTTTTATGAGGATGAAATAGGATAAGCAATTTGTGTACCCCACTGTTATTTTTCCTGAACTAAACTGACCTGGGACTGACCGGATGGAGGCAGGAGGGCATAATCTGTCCTACGGGACAGAAAGTGCCACCTGGACTGCAGGAGTGTCCTCCTGCCGGCAGAGATCTAAAGTTGGAGAAGGTTTAAGACGCCTGCCTTGGGCCAGAGGAGTCTCACACAGACACACTCTAGAAGCAGCTAGCTTTTTCCCCGGCGTCAACTTCCTGGACACCTCTCTTATTAACCATCCTGAGTCAAAGGAGAAATATAGTTTGGAGCCCAAACAACCAACAAAAGAAATCCTCATAGATAAAGCACCTAACCAGAAATTGAAAGCACTTTCTTGAAGACAAACCCGAGGCAATTAACACAGCAAAGAGAATTCTTTCTAGTATGATTCCCATCCAAGTGATTTCCCTTCCAAAACCGTGTGTTTTACATTTCTAATGGAGCAATTTGGCTATTAAAATACACATTCTTCAACTTGTCTTCTGGAAACTCTTGCTTCTGTGTGTCTGGGGCATAAACAACACATCCCGTTCAAACACTGACCACTTGCTGCTTCTATGAAAAATGACTAGGGATTTTAAAAATCTAACAGGAAGAGGGCAAAAACTCTGACATACCACGGATTTAGGTCTGAGTGATATACGAAATCCATGATATGATGAGAAACCATCATCTTAGAGTCACCCTGCTACCCTGCTTAGAGTCAAGCGTTCAGTCATGCCCCAAGCATGGAAGGGGCGGGGGGGGGACCTGCCTGGGATGAAGGCCATGTATGAAAATACACCCAGACACCCTCTCAAGTCAGAAATTGATTTTCCTCATGTCCAGACAGCATTGCTGGTCCCTAGCAGTCCCCATATTCCAGCAGAATACTGCACGCAAGGGGATGAATAAACTCTTGCTTAATTTGATATGAAATTCTTTTTCTTTGCAGTCTGCATATCAGGAGACTGAGTAAATATGAGGTGGAGTGAGCCGATTCTTTTAATGCCAGATCGCCATTCCTCCCTCTTCGGGATTTACTTGGTCTCAGTTGAGTTGAATTCTGAGCTATTTTGCCGACTGAGTAGAGAGTATTTTAGTTACACATCTTGAGATTAATTAGTTAGCCCTTAGGAGGTTTTGCTTGCAGCCTTCACCCTGTAAGAAAAAGTGTGAATACATTGAGACTATTAATTCACAATAAATGGCAGATCATAGCCCTTGCTGAGTAGATCTGTTTGTCTCTTTCATAAGCTTTGCTAACTGTAAGCACCCTTTAAGGCAATGACCTTGGCTATCACAAACTAAATTCCCATTTAACTTATTCTCCAGGTTTCCCTGAAAATCTTTTGTTATTATTATTATTTTTTTTAATTTTGGAGGGCGGGGACTCAAATCTCTTGTGAAACCAAATTGGCACCGGGGATGTGGAAGGGGAGGATACTAATATTGTCACTTTGCTGAAAATCAGCATACCCCTTTTTCCAGCTAATCCCAATACTTGTAGAGAAATTGCTCTAGACATAACCACTGGAATGGCAGTATCTATTAAAAACAAACAAACAAAAAATACTAAAAAAAAAAAAAAAAAAAAAAAAAAAAAAAAGCTAAATAGGGCTTTTATAAGCAAAGACCCGATCTGCTTTCAGTGTTCGGTGAAATGCAGGCGAAGTTACGGTCGTGTGCTTAGTTTTTAAAGAACAACATAAATGCACTGGAGTTGTGATCATTTGATACACACGTTGATGCCAATATATTTTTGCCTAAATGCAATAAACTCACCAGTAAGTGATGCAAGTTGACAATGGGAGGTAAAAAGAGTATCTTGCGGATGTTGGTGGGAGGCAACGGGGGAAGAGCTAGCGTTCATAATGCCTAGTGAATTCCTGTGTATTTGAAATGTCAAAGAAAATGTGATGTGTTTCTCTGAATTGTGTCTCTCTCTACATGTATAAATGAACAGACGCAGATAGAGCTCAAAAACATGGCATGGATGAATTTATCTCTTCCAACCCCTGTAACTTTGACCACGCTTCCCTCTTTGAGATGGTGCAGCGCCTTACTTTGGATCACAGACTTAATGATTCCTATTCTTGCCTGGCAAGTATATTCTTTGGTCTACAGCAATTTAAGCCTGATAACGTGTTTTCTTTTTAATGGAAATATTTCTCTACCTTTATATCAGAAGCTCTTTTTGTCTGTTACAGAGCCCTTTTTAACAATTAGAAATATGTTCTTGATTTCCTGGGTGGAGATAGTTTTACTTACCAAAGAAAGAAGACAGAGAAGGAGGAAGTTATCAGTAGAGACGGATCCAATTCCCCAGCCTCCCTAGCTAAGCTTCCCCCTTTTCAGCTGCTACTTGAGAAATATTCCCAAGAGGGTAATCGAGTTTGGCACCTGCTTGTGGAGAACTTGTAAAAATTGCCTCGGTTTCTTAGATTTTCAGACTCCCCCTCCCTCCCCTTCTCAGATGATAAGACCCTGTACTTCTGTCTCAGAAACGAATGTGTTCTTTTTGTTTATTTTTCAAAAATTAAAATGATTTGTAAATAGACTTCACTTCGCTTTTCATAAGCTAAACTGGTTGGGGTTTGTTTGTTTGGATGGCTTCTCGTTTTTTTCCATAGTATTCAAAGCCTTTTTCACCCTTTGGGGGAATTTTTTTTATGGTGCTTTAGACATTTGGAAGTCCAGCTCTCCAGCAAGAGCATCAGCATTCCTTGAAATCCTGTTCTAAGCCTAGATTTAAATAATTTAAATGCAGGGGACAACTATTATATTTTTCTCAAAATTCTGTCTTTATTGGATTCCTGAAGATACATTTTGGACTTTATACTAATCAAATTCAGAAGCCTAAAAAAGACCCCGTTTGTTTCCTTCTACAAACCATAAATTGTTGACTTCATTTCTTAAAGGTAAATTATATTAATCCCACTTTATAGATGGGAAAGGTGAGGGGAAATAATGAAATGACGACAGAGAGGAAAAACCTCACCTTTGACTCTACACATTAAGATTAATGTATCTATATATTGCCAATATTATATAATTTACTAAGGTTAACATATTTTTGATATTTATGTAAATATAATGAAAATCTGTTTCCTTTCTAAGTGACATGGCTATTTCCTACATCTATTCTTACTACTTTTTATTTTAAATTCTGTTTTTTTTTTCCTGTAACCAGAAGCCAAACTATTAAAAATAGTAGATAAAATAGTCTTAAAAACAGAAACGGGATTATATGGAATAATTTATTAATCTGCGTCTCATAAAAGATTCATTGATGATCTCGGGTTTAGAATCACTTCATCAGACGAATCTGAACTTTGCCAAATTGGAAAGGAACACTTCACTTTGACTTAAAAAAAAAAAAAAAAAAAAAAAAGGCTTACCTTGCATTGCAAGGCAATTTTTCTCAAATGTGTTTCCTATGATTATGTGATTATTCATGTAATTATAAATTGCATTCATGAAAGTTGTAAGACTATGCCGCTGAGCTTAATTCCTATTCTCTTGAGGAATTTTTTTAAGGTGTTTTATTTTCACGACTTTTTTCACATCATCATTTTTTAAAATAATTTTCTTTTTCACTAAGAGATTCAGTCACTAAGGAGAATTAGCAAATGCCCTCTAAAAAATTAAACCAGAAGTGAAATTTTGAAGCTTGCTCCCTATTAATCATGTATATACTTCAAAATATGCTCCAAAATCCAAAATTAATTATGAATATCATAAAACAGTTTTCTTCTGCATTTCTATACCTGTATCTATTAATCATTATCCCCAAATTTCAGAAAATAACAGCAATTAAAAGGACCTTATCTCCTGCCTCTATATATTTCATTTTCTCATTATTACAATCTTTTTTTTTTTTTCAGTTAGTTTTGGAGACCGACCAGCAGGGATACATAAATTTTTCTGTGTCTTCGACTGAGTTCCTAATTGATATTTCTTCAACTCTTTTCAAAGCAGCTATTTTGGCATCTACAAAAGACTTGGTGTCATCTGAGTCGTAGAAAATATATTTTAATCTTTCACAGCAGTGTTGTTTCTAAGATTTAGCATTTGGGGTAGCAGATGGAGTGGCAAAGAAGTTGCCTATAGGGGCAGCCCACTGCCTCGACTACTCTCCCGCCCTCTGCAGTAACTTATAATTTGAAATAGGAAAGATGCCGTCTTTCGTTGGATGCATTGCTGAGCTGCATGTTGTCAATCGAAGAGTCCTCAGATCACTAATACAAGATCAGAGTACTGCAGAGGCCTCTCTCGCTGCGCTTCTGTGGCCTGTACCTGCCCCCCACACACACACCACCATCACTTTCTACTTTTGCCTTTTCTCTCCTAAGATGGAGCAATATTCAAAAGACTCAGAGAGGACCCTCAAAGTAAAATTAAATTTATATTTAAAACAACTCCAAATTCCCAGCTTACAAAGTACCAACCTAAATTGGCTTACAGGCCTTCCTCCACTATCCAAAAGTTCACTCTATGCCACTTCACTTTTACAAAAAGATCTGTATCAGTACTTGTTTTCAATAACCAAAAGAAATCCGAAGAGGATTTCACTTTACGAAATGGTGATTGCTTCTTCACTTTACACCATTTTGGCTTATGAAAGGTTTCATAGGAACCCTCCATTTTCTGACAGTGAGGGATACCTGTATTTTTTTTAACTAATTTATTTTTTGTTGTTTCAGAAAGGTACTAAAACCAAAAGAAATGATTTGATTTCAGGTGTGGCTGATAGGTGACCTTGAGTGGAAAGCCACTCAACATTTCTGATAATCTTTTTTTTTTTTTTTAAGTACATCACAGAGGCAGGGATTTCTATGCCATCATGCTTCCTAATCTGCTCTGAATCAGAGATTCCATCCAGGTTCTCTTTTAAAGAAGAGTTTCATCTGGTCATACAGCAAGCAAACAAATAATAAGAAAACAAATAATTGCCAGGGGGGAAAAATGAAACAAAATGCTAAGCCAGGGCACAAGAAGCACCTCTAAGTTTAATTGAATCCTGTCTAATTCACAACTTGAAAACTTAGTCATGTTGCTCTCTTTGCAAAGTTGCATCATTATCCTCATTTCAAAATTTAAGGAAGATTTGCCTTCCAAGTGAAAGAATTCATAAAGTCCTGGCATGTATGCAGACCAATCCTAATATTTCTTAATGCTTCAGAGTAGGAAAAACGGAAGACTTCAAGGAAGCCAGAGCTGCTTCTGTTTTGTATTATTTGTGAGTCACTTAACAGCCCTGATTTCGGTTTCCTTATCTATGAGATGGAGATAAACCTGCCCTGCCTACCTCACAAGATTGCTATGGGGGCTTGAGTGAAAGTTCTTTGTGTAAAACATGATACCAATTTAAGACATCGTGTTATTATTTCCTCTTATCAGTAACCAAGATTTCACCCTGTCCCCACTCCACTGCTCTTGGGAGGGTATGGTTCAGTGTTAGAGCAGCAGGTGAGATATTGTTTCTAGAATCATGCTGTCTGCTAATCCAGACTCCAGCAGGACTAGTCCTGGGACACTAGGGAAATTCCATGACCTCCCTCAACTCAATTTTCCCACTCATCCAACAGGGGTAACAGGACCAACCTCACAGTACTGCTTCAGGGGTTTAAGCAGCCACACAAGGGGGTTAGCATGGTGGCTGGCACCTAGAAGAAATCAAAAAGTGTTGTCTCTGGCAATTTTTGAGCCTCCTTCTCCAGTCACCCCCAACTGTAGTAACTCTCAAAAACAAACAAACAAACAAAAAAACCACCACCAACAACAAAAACCTGTATTTAAAAGAAAGTCTCTCCTTTATTCCCCAAACAGGGCTGGTTCAGTCCTGGCCAGGTGTTTGTCCTAGATGAGTATTGCGCCCGAAACGGAGTCCGAGGGTGTCACCGACATCTCTGCTACCTCAGAGACTTGCTTGAACGGGCAGAAAATGGCGCCATGATTGACCCCACCCTCCTCCACTACAGCTTTGCCTTCTGTGCATCCCATGTCCATGGGAACAGGTAAGCACTGTCCAGAGCTATTCCTCCAAACAACAACAACAAAAAAAAAAACACTTTTTTTTAATGCACTATCGATGGTTTATGACTGGTTCTGTTTTTAAATTATTCTTATTTTTTAAAAAGATTTTATTTAGTCATGAGAGAACAGAGAGAGAGAGAGAGAGAGAGAGAGAGAGAGGCAGAGACACAGGCAGAGGGAGAAGGAGGCTCCATGCAGGGAGCCCGATGTGGGACTTGATCTCGGGACTCTAGGACCACTCAAGGCAGACACTCAACCACTCAACCACTGAGCCACCCAGGCCTCCCTTAAAATTATCTTTAAATCTGTGTTTATTCCCATTCCTTCTGTAGTACACACACGCACACACACACACGCACACATGCGTGCACGCACACATACAAACACAATGGTCTTAGTATCTTTTCCTTCCAAGGAACTTAAAAGAAATGGCAAACAGAACTTCTAAAGTGGTCTCTGGAGGTAGAACAATCCAGGGTTAAATCATGGCTCCTCCATTTACTAGCAAAGATGCTGGATGGTAATGAAACCCTCCATGCCACAGTTTTGTCATCTGTAAAACAGGGATGGTAGTGTCCTCACGGGGTTGTTGAGAGGATGCAGGTGGGCTCAGCACAATGCCTGGAACATGGCAAGAGCTTCATAAATGTTTACCTTTGTTGTTCTTATCATTCATTCATTATCATTCATTCCATAAGTATTTAATGATTACTTACAGAATGCCAGGCATTCTGGTACACATTCTCCTACACAGTGAGCTAACAAGACACCAAATAAGGACAGAGTTGCATAGAGATTGGTGCTGTGACGACAAGGAATAATATTCCATACTAGCATTTAATAAAGGAAGACAGCTCAGACGGGGTGTTAGGATGGCAGGGAGGGTGTCCCTGAGGAAGAGACGCTTGGGCTGAGAACTGAAGCATGTGTAGGAGCTGAGTGCTTCCAGGCAAAAGGAGCAGCATGTACAAATGCCCTGCAGAAAGAGGAAGCCAAGCACACTTCAAGAGCTGAAATAAGCTAGGTGAAGCTGGAAGGCAGAGATAATCATAACACTTACAGTTTAACCATAGAGCTGGGAAGAACTTCAGAGATCACAGTGTAACCAACCCCCTCATTTTATAGGTTTTATAGACAAGACCAGAACATCAGTTCTCCTAACTCCATACTAAGTACTCTCTTTCTTTAGACGTTGCCCAGCTCCTGGAGAAAAAGATCCATATTCTGAATAATGCAAAGCAGCAAATAATTTAGGAACATTACCATTTGGCTCCGAAGACATGGAATAAATTTCCACATTGCCACAGCCAGTTTACTATCCCAATGTATGTAGCCTCACGTTACTATGAAGACAAGCCTGCATTACCTCAAGCACCTCAACCAATAGCCAGAAAAGGCACAGCCAGGAAAAACTGGGTGGCTTCAGAAACCCCAAAAGAGTTGGTGCTGTGGGGAAAGTCACATGTGGGAGAATCCCGGACTGACTGCATTTATTTTAAATCAGACCGTCAGTTATCTTCATCTTTGCAAGCTAGATGACTCTGAAATATCTGTGGGATTTGTCCTGTGCTTTTCTTCTCTCTAGTGCTGGTAGGTTTTATGAGATGCAACTTCAACATTTAGAACTAGGTAACAATAGCATTGTAGGTTTGAATATTTAACAGGCAACGAGGTTTTCATCACCTCCCATTGTTCTAAGGTTTGCTAGCCCAGCACATGACCTTTTATTTACATAAAAAATATTTATGAAAACTCTGATACCTGGGGAGTATCTGTGCATAACTCTGCTTTTTATAAATATGTACACTTTGATGACTATCTGTTACAGCCTCTTGGACTGAATTCTTTAAAGAGAGAGAGAGAAGTTGCATTATATTCTCTGGGTTGTCACACTGTATTCTACATATGTTACTGAATAAGAAAGTGTTATAAAATAATGAAGTGTTTTTGTAAACTCCCTGGTAAACATCATCATGAATTATGATACACATTGTCTGGATTTCATATTGTAAGACTGCCACTTGATTCACAGTTAGGTTTATACATCTTGTCATGGAAACAGTTTTGGATTTCTTATTTTCTTTTCAGTTCCGATTTTCCTTATGCAAGTTTGCATCTTTTTTTTTTTTTGCTTATTATTTTAGTTTGAATGCATTTGCTATGCTGTTTGATGCATCCTTCTTTTTCTTTCTTTTGTTTGTGCATGTATGTGTGCTCTTGATTCTCCTGTGGCTGGCCACACTCTGTGCATGCCCCATGCGACCACCCCCTCTCCAAAGTCAACAAATGCATGCATACCTTAGTGGGCTGCTACCACATACAGACCCTGAAGGGAGCAAAACTCCCTCCCCATCTGAACCAGAGGCTAAAAAAGATACCAAAAAGGAATCCAAAAAAAGAAAAGATTACAAAACCCAGGCAAATCCAGAGCCCAAAAGGTAAGAAGTTACGTGTGCATTGGCTTGTGTTTTGCAATGTCTATGACATTCCCCCCAATCATGCCATGACTTCCACCTTAACAGACAGCAATCTTTGTGTATTTCTAAAGTCTCTGTTCCTTTAAGGTATTTCAAAGGTCACTTTAAAAGGAAATCTTAGCAATGGGCAAAATACTAAGCATTAGGACTGAATTTGAATCAGGTGTTTAGTGACTCTTAAAATATATTCATATTGAAAAAACTGAGCAATATGTAAACAGAATCATGAATCAGATTGCTTTTTTAGTGGCATCTAGTTAAGGGCCTGGTACCTTACCAAGTCATTCATAATAAGCAACCCGTGCTTTATAATTTTGAAATTATGTTTAAGGAGCAAATAAATGGGTTGTCATAAGATGGATCTATACATTTATAGTAGCTCCATCATTTTTAGCAAACCCTTCTCAGTTCCACATTGATCTCATGAAACAAAGCTATCTTTAGATAATGATTTATAATAAAAACACAAAACCTGTCACTAAATGAATTGCTCTTAGTAGAATCACTTATATAATGAGGTCACCTTGAAGCTACTTTCAAGTTCTAAAATTGTATTTATCCTCTTCTGTTTTCTTTGTCCGTTAGGGCTGGTATTATTGTGAATTGACAAAATGTCAAATTGGTGGCTTTTTCCCCTTTTAAAGTAGATTAGAAATTATTTCCAGTATTATCCTTATGTCTTTCTTCACCTTCCCTACCCTCACCACAAATTAACATTGACATTTTAAATTGTTGTGGTGGTGGTTTTGAAACTGATATTCTGACCCTGACATTGCCAAGCAACACACAGTTCACAAGCAGGTATGTTTTATGCTACAGTATGAATTTGCTCACTGGGATATATCTAGGTCCTGAAATATATACAGTTCATTTGTAGGCAGACTGAATGAAAATACCAGCTTTCATTTCCTAGAGGATGTGGCAGGCTGTCAATCGACATGTTCAGGTCTGCTAGTGAATGTCAAAGAAAGCCCTGATTCCATGTGGACCTCTATTTTTCAAGTTTGCATCATGTAAGGGTGGAAGTGAAGTGAAGTTTCTGTTTGTGTTTCCCAAGAGACTCAGACTGCAAGGCAACGGTAGCTCGCAGCCGAGAAGAAAGCACATAGAGAATGTTATAGGTACCTGAAAGGAGCCTCTCTGGATGCTGTCCAAGGTGCTGCTTTTGGAGTAATCAGCATTGAAACAGAAAGTAAACCGCCACACTTGATGGAGGCTACCCCGTGCCCTGAAAAACTATCCAAAAGGATCTTATGTGTGTTCTTATGTGTGTTCCAGGGTCTATGTGTGTATTGCATTGTTTAATGCAGGTGGAATCATAATATTAAGTATCCATCGTGTAGCCCTCCGAAGTTTATACTTCCATACATTCCATCTGATTTGCTGTAACATTTTTCAGGTCAGCTATTTTTTAACATCCATTTTGCAGAGGATGAAGCTGAATGTCTACAAATATAAGTGGCAAACTTAGATATTCTGAGTCCAAAGCTCTTCCTCTTTGCACTACACCAGCATTGTGAATAGATTCTAAAGATCTGAGTATTAGAGTCTGTTTTTCACAAATCTAGAATTATAGTATCTTATTTCTATGACTCAGTTTTCTCATCTGCAGAATGAACACAAAGAATCATAGCATCTGTGATCCTCTACCTCTAAAATTATCTTCTATGGATTATGATAACAAATGAAATAAGCCATTGTCATATTCCTTAAATAAAGTTTAATTCAAGTAAGGATAATTGCTGCCACTTAATAAGTGCTTGCTATATGCTGGGAGCTGTGTGAAGTGCTGTTTAGATTCATCATCTCATTTTATCCTTATTACGTCCCCATGAAGTAGTATTATTAGCTTCATCTAATATCTGAGGAGTTTGAGGCTCAGAGAAGTTCTGTCACTTACTCTGTAGAAAACAAGTACGTGATCCTAATTCAAACACAGATAGTCTGACTTTGGAGCTTACATTTGTGGATGGTGTAAGATGCCAAATTCAGCCATTTGATGAGTTTCAACATTTCAAGGCTGGATACTATAGCAGTCATCTGAATTAATTAAAGAGTTTTCCATTTTTGTCCTAAAGATGTCCAAAATCAATATGGCTCACCTGGTAATTTTCGCCTTGTGAAGAGAACCAGAGTGTTTTAGATCACATAAGGACAGAGTCTCCTTTGAATAGTAATTAACAACCTTTTGGTAAAGGGAAACCATTTTCCTAACCTCTTTCACCAGGATGGACACTATTTGCAAGTGGAGATATTATCTATTCTTTGGCCCAGATTAAGAAGGCAGTCATGACTCATGAAAACAAATTGCCCTTTAATTGAATTTAACTGAACAATAGAACTCATTCCCACTGTCACCTCACAACCAGCTTCAGGTTAGATAAAATGTAGCTTTTTACATAATTATTAACTTCTTCCCTATTAATAACTAGCAGACCCAAAGGTGGAGGCAGAGCCCTGCCCTGTTGCAGCTGGAAATCATGAAGCCTGCACCATATCTCTGTATGCCTGTGTGAATCCACAACATCTAATCAAAAGTAGACACATCTGGTCAACCAGGAAGATGATTGCTATTTGTAATTCCGGGCACTGGAAGATATGGAACTATTCATACGTTTGGCATCTTTTAGAACAGTGATTCTTGACTGGGGCGGGGGGGTGGCGGGAAGATCTTTTCCCCCAGGAGACTTTTGACAATGTCTGGAGACATTTTTGATTATCACCCTGAGGAGGGGAGGACAATAGTTGTACTAATGTCAGCTAGTGGAGAGAGGCCAAGGATGTTTTTAAACGTCTTTTGCAAGGCACAGGACAGCCCTCTGCAAACAAAGTCCAAAAATCCAAACTCCCGCATGAGGGACTGAAATTTCTCCTTTTTACTTGAATTTTTTTTGTTTCTTTTACACAGACTTATCCTATGTCTAAAGGCATAAGAGTTGCCACCACTGATTTTCATCTTGTGCAGCAGTTCTCACACTGTAGTGTACATATAAATCACACAGGGAGCTTGTTAAAATGGAGAGTACTAGATCCTATCCTCAGATAATTTGATTCAGCAAGGCTTAGATGGAGCCAGGCATGTGTACTTTTAATCAGTTCCTCCCCAGGTAATTATAAAGCATTTGGTCTTCAGATCTCACTTAGTTAAAGTCTTGGTTGTCAAACTTGGCTACACATTGGAATCACTTGGAGACCTAGGAAATGCTGACACCCTAGCCTCACCTGCAGAGATTCTGATTTAATTAATCTGGGATATGGCCTAAGCACCACGTTCTAAAAATCTCACCTAGTGATCCTAATATGTAACAATGTTTAAGAACCATCGATTAAGGGGGTGCTTGAGTGGCTCAGACAGTTGGTCACCCAGCTCTTAATTTTGGCTCAAGTCATAATCTTGGAATGGAGCCCCATATTGGGCTTTGCCTCAGCAGGGAGTCTGCTTGAAGATTCTCTCCCTTCCTTCCTCTCTGCCCCACCCCCCTCATTCTCCCTGTTCCTCAAATAAATAAACAAATCTTTACAAAAAGAAAAAAAGAACCACTGATTGAGGGAACATTAGTTTGGGCCAGCTTTTTAAAACCGAACCTATTTTCTCAAAGAGAGAAGGAAAGAAAAGGAAAATGTGACTATGTTCAGCTGGTTGCACTTGGCGATCATAAAACCCACAGATGTAAATCGCTATATCTTCTAATTTTTAAATCAGCTCCTAAGGTTGCAGTACTTAATTTTCACCATAATATTTTTAGTATTCTTTCTAGATGACATTTAGATTAGCATCACTTTGGTCACTGTCCCGCAGTGACAAGGCAATCAAACAGCTCCGATGATTGCAAGTTGCGTCAATGTTCCTTGGATCCCTTTATTATTGGGATTGGAAATTTTTCTCATTTACATTATTATTTAACATTTCTTGAATGCCAGTGCTGCTCTTCACATATGGCCTGTGTAGAAAGTACATTGTATCAGCAATTAACAAATCCATAATGCCAACCGCCCCAATCCAAAGTAAGCTGCATAGATTAATGAGTCTGCAAGCAGATGTAAGAGAGCATGGGTTCTAGAAATCTTTGAAAACGTGTCCCAGGATTCTTTTGGGAGATGTATCTGGAGCCAAGGTGCTGCTTCTGTGCATAGACTATTTGATCTCTGTGTGTTAGATCTGAGTTACTGAGTAATCTGATGGAACTCATTTTCCTCCTCTGTGAGTCCACCAGTTCCCCTAAATTAGTGAGTAATTCCATCCACCTGGTTTCCCAAGGCAGAACCATGGGCGTTGTCCTAGACTCCTACTTCTCCCTCAGCACATCACAAGGATTCAGTTGCTCCTCGATACCCTTCAGTATCTCTCAAGCCTGTCCACTTCTTCTCTTCAGTGCCACTAACAGAGTTAAGGTGTCTATCTTCTCTTCCCTGGACTATGGCATTTGCTTTGTTGACCATGTCCTTGCCTCTGTGCTGGTCCCTCAATCCCAATCCATGATTTCTTTCATTTCCTTTTCATGAGTGCCTTCCTGGAAGTAAATCAGTCATTTTTGCACATGTAAATGTTTCTCTTTCACTCCAGTCTCACCTTTCTCCTCATTCTCTCTCTCTCCTTTCTCTTCCTTCCTTCCTTTCACCTCTGTCACATATGCACACTCCTTAAGATATGATATCTAGAGCTTTTTAACTCTCCATCCCCAAAAGATAGAGAGACAGGACTGTGTAGCAAGGATAGTTTGGTTTGACCGATCTCTGAATATAGTACTTGAGTGGCAGGCAAGCATGGATGGGGGATGACAGTGGCCCCCACATTCTTGGCATAATGTTACACACTCACATTAGACATTAGTGTACTTGGAGACATGTGGCTGGTTGGCCTCTCAGCTTCAAGCAGGTGCTTGGCCTTGCATGTATAACTGAGTCATACTCCTTAAATTCTAAAAAAGCAGCTTCACCTAATAGGAAGTACTTGTAAGAGGGGGGTGGAGGAGGGGAATCAAGCACATTTCAAGTAAAAGTCTGTATCCCAAGGAGGAATTCTCTTTAGATCTTATATTCAAACTTTTAACCCATGTGAGTCCATTCCTAAAGGAAATTTGCCCCGTAAAAACAGTAGCTTTTCCAACTCAGACATATAATAAATGTGCTGAATTATCCCATCAAAGCAACCTTTCTGGCCCATAGCAAATCATCAAGTAACATACATTTCCTTTCTAAAATTTCAACATGTGTCATCCATTGAATTCACTGGGGTAAAAACATGTTTTCCAGGGTGGGTGTGATACCAAAAAGCCACACATTTTACTGGCCTAACCACTCAGAAGTCTATATCTAAGGAGTTAAGGGTAGAATCTAAAGCCTAATTGTCTATGTTTGTCTAGAAACAAACAAAAAAAACCCATCTCTTCTCTTATTCCTCAAAGAGAAAAATCTATGTAGTACCAATTTTGGAAAGTAGTCCTTCTGTGGGAAAAGAAATACATGCTTTCCAGCCGTGCATGCATTTTATATGATTTCTGTAATCACCTCTTGGGTTCTCCATTCAGCACCTGGACCGAGCCTGAACCACTTTGACTAGTGTCCCTTTTATTGATTGCATCCATATTCTTTGAGATTTGTTCAGTAGGGAGACACTTCAATCACTCCCATCTTTGTAGGGAGCAAAGATACCTTCTAATATTGTTGAGTTTTGTTACATGAAAAACAGAAAACAAGTCAAAGAAGACCTCACTGATATATTTGTGCCCTCTCCAAGCCTCTTTATCAAATTAATAATAGCCAACCTCAAGAAGCTTCAATGCCCATTTGTAAGGTTGTAGAAATTGCTTGTTGTTGCTTCCTATCTTAGTCTTTGTGAAACAAACACTTTGATATATTTGTTTTAGCAGCGTGCCTGAGCCCCGGGGCATTAGGGCATAATTAGAAAAGGGGTTTGGGCTGGAGGGAGAGGAGAGGAAAGGGAAAGGCTGGGCTTTCATAATGAAGCAGTGACTATTGGATGTGAAAGTCCTAATTACACTGTATAATTAAGCTACAGATTATACAAGTCATCCAGATGAGCAAGCAGGGTTGTCTCCTTTTGAGACAATAATGCTTTGGTGTTATCTTGAATTTATAGTTATTAGCCACTTGAAAGAGACAAAGGAAAATATTCCACTCTAGGATTAAATTCAAAGGTATCACTCTAAAAGTTGTAAGGATAAAGAATTGCTAGGAGAAGTCCGTTTTAAAAAGAGAGAGAGGTTAAGAGAGTGTGTTTGGCCTAAATGTTCTATTTAGGGAGCATTGCTAGAACATCTACTAAGATAGTCTGTCCCACTCTGGCCCTTTAAGCTCTCGTGTTTCTGGGCTGGAACAATTTAGTAGCAAGTAGGATTCAGTTATCATGCTTGTTTAAGGACATTTTCAGGGATCCATAATGCGGTCTGCAGGCATGCATCCATTTGGAGAGAGAGAATATATCATGTTTACGGTGCCTGCACCAGCATATGTGGACATTTGCATTTGGAGAGAAAGTATATTCCCACTTCAGCTGGAGTTTTACCCCTTGTTGGTAGTGATTGGAGCTTAAAGCTGGCTGTATGCAGAGAAGTGGACCAGACACACTTCCCTCTTTTGAATCCATACATTTTTCTCTCACACCTGGGTTCTACACTTGATCACTAAATAGATGCAGTATCAGAACACATCCATCACTGTGAGCTTTGAATTAATTTAGTAACCGGACTTCTTTGACAAGATACCTAACCTTCCAAACAAGGGCTCCGTGTCCCGGCTTTCAACATAGTGTGGAGAACTGTGCTAGCAGGGTAACAAAACGTCAGGAATCTGTGCCCACCTGGGTGTGTAAGGACAATTTAATGACCTGAGGAGATAATTTCACTTTCACAAAGCACACTGCTGCTTGGTTTCTTTGACTAGATTATTCACACTTAATTTCAAATATCAAAATAAAAATCTTTCACATTAAAAGCACAGTACTTAATTACATTAGATCATTCCTATAATAGACATTAATTAATAAGCTGTAGCTCACAAGCATTTGAGGAATGGGAGAACAATCTGTGTAACTAGTAACTTAAAGGATGGGCAGCTGGGTTATGGTAGTTTCAGTCTGACAAAAAAAAAAAAAGGAAAGACACAACTCTAGATAAATTATTATTTGTGACATGGCTCAAGATGGGAGAGTGTGAGGAGAGTGAAGGTGACAGAACTGGTGCTGACCACGGTGACAAGGACTTGAAGAGCAGCCGACGTGACATCTTTCCTATCGTGCTGCCGAAAATGTCAACTTTGTGAAGGATAGTGAGAAAATGGTTTGCCGAAAACTTGAAAGGTGGATTCGGGAGATGCCTGCTGTGTCAGATGTGATATAGTCTGTTGTGGCTGGAGAGACCCACTTCTGGTGGCAGTGGTGGCCTGCAGGTGGGAGAGCTTCCAGTCTCTGATGGGGCTCCAAAAATGACTGCACTTGACCTGCATATTGTCTCAAATTTGCAGGATCATGATATACAAGAAGTGAATTGTTAGCCAGTGTGCAGTTAGTGGAACCAGAGACCCAGGACCACATCTCCGTGGTGTGTGCATGTGTGTGTGATTCTAAAGCTAGGTTCATAGGCATCAAACGCATATCCCCTCCTTCTCCTAAAAAGGAGGAGATATGTGCTTTATGAACTCACATCAGTTTAGTATAAGTAACAAAAACAAAGTCTGGATCATCTAAGTTTTGGGGGGGTGGTGTTGGGAGCATCAAAGAAAGGAAGAGGAAAGCTGGAGCTACAGAAAAGTAGGAAACAGGATGAAAGCAATAGTTCTCAACCCTTAATAACACATTACAATAACCTGGGGAGCTTTAAAAGCCACAATGTCTAGGCCCCACTGCAGAACAAATTGAATTGAGAGCTTGAGGATGAGACCTCTCAAGCTCTCACATGGTTCTAAAGTACCACCAAAGATTAAGAACTACTGACCTGTGAAGACAGTCTGTTTGGTCAGGACACAGCTCCTAGAGAGAGCAAATTCTACCAGTTTCTTCTATCTTTGCATTATTTACTCAACATAAAGATTCCAGAAAAGTGTGTCAAGTTGTCTAAGCTTAGGTCATAGTCCAGCTTAGATGCACAGTGGCCATAAAAGGCAGGAAGTGGCTTATAGGAAGGCTGTCAGTATAAAAAGCAGGAAAACAGGATCCAAATTTACCCTTCCCCCTGAGTACCCACAGTGCAGCCAAAGTCATTCCTCCAAAGGACGTTCGGGTTTTGTTAAGGAGTGACAGAGGATGCTAAAAAGCCAAAAAACAAGAGGGCAGAAAATGCACCATTCAGGACACAGGAGGATAGGGAGGTGGTCAGGGCTCCTAAACATGTGTTCTAAATAAAGACACATCTCAGCCTGGGATTTACTAGCTAAGAATTTAAAATCCAACTTTATCCCTCTTCTCTCATTTTTCTCTCTTCTCTCATCAAACATACCCTTTTGGCAACTAAAAGAGCCACCCACCAAATATTTTCTTGCTCTAAAGCAGAGGTTCTCAAAGTGTGGTCCCCGAAACGGCAGCATCAGAGAACTTGTTAGAAATGCAAATTCTCAGGGCACCTGGGTGGTTCAGTCGGTTGCACAGCAGGCTCTTGATTTTGGCTTGAGTTGTGACCTCATGGTCATGGTCGTGGTATCCGGCCCTGGGTTGGGCTCTGCGATCGGCAAGGAGTCTGCTTAGATTGTCTTCTCTCTCTCTCTCTCTCTCTTTCTCTCTCTCTCCCCCCCCCCTCTGCCCCTCCTCCCCCTGGGCCCTTGTGCTCTCTCTCTTTCTAAAATAAATAAATAAATCTTTTTTAAAAATACAAATTCTCAGCCCCATCCTTCAGGTAATTCTGAAGCATGCTTGGGGTTGAGGTCTATCTCTCCAGGAAAATAATTTTATTGCTTCTTTGAGAACAGTGTTCCCCAAAATATTGAGCCAAGATTTTTAGTTAGTAGCTCCATAGGAATCTAAGCCTGTATAATTAACATTAACAAATTATAGGGGTCAACAGAAAAGAAATTTATATTTGACAGAATTCTCAAAAATAATTGAAACTAAACCAAAGAAAAAAGGATATTTTAACCTTTCAACTGATACAGTTACAACCTGTGATCTTTGATAAATTGTATAATTCCTGCATGTCTCCTCCTCAGTTTGTAAAATAACATTCTCTATGCCTTGTATCATTTCAGAGCAATTTTGGCTGCTGCAAACAAATTTGCATTCAATGTCAAAATCATGACTTTTTGATCACCTATTTTTTTAAGATTTTATTTATTCATTCATGAGAGATACAGAGAGAGGCAGAGACATAGGCTGAAGGAGAAGCAGACTCCCCACAGGGAGCCCAATGTGGGACTCGATCCCAGGATGCCAGGATCCTGGGATCACGCCCTGAGCCAAAGGCAGAGGCTCAACCATGAGTACCCCGGTGCCCCTGGTCACCTATTTCTGTTGATGAATTCTGTGCTGCTTACCTTCCAGACATAAAGTTAGTTTCATTTATTTTAAGAGAAAACCATTCACACTGACATAGGAGATTAAGAAGCAAACTTAAGAAAAGATTAAAATAATTTTTAGTCGTTCACATTTTTTGAATAGTGAAATTAGTAGTGTTCAGAAGGGAGTTGAAGGAAAGATTGTCAGGGAAATGGAAGTGGCTCATATCTTAAGTAACTACAAATGTGAATCATCAGAAGAAAAGGTAAAGAAATGTAACCAAATTTCATGTTTGTCATCATACCCATTGTAGAGGGGATTAACTGAGAAGACCAGGTACACACTAAATGATTGGTTCTTATCATCTCAAACACAAATCTAAAAGTTACTTTCTTTTTTTTTTTAAGTTACCTTCTAATTATCTAATAATTGCCTTAGGAGGCTTGTTGAGTGAAGAATGGATAATTTTCATCAGGGAGGTTTATCTCTTAGTAATAGCCACACATGTCTCTGGGCTGCCCATGTGAAATGGTTTCCATGATTTTTCCTCTCATCTGTAAACCCCTCTGATTTGTAAATTATCTATTTTTAAAGATTTTTCATTAAATATTTATTGTTTATTTATTTATTTATTTTGAGAGACAAAGAGAAGGAGTGCATGTGTGCAAGCAATGGGAAAGGCAGAGGAAGAGAAGAATCTGAAGCAGACTCTGCTGAGCGTGAGCCTGACATGGGGCTCAATCCCAGGACCCTGAGGCCATGACCCAAGTTAAGACCAAGAGTCGGTCACTCAACTGAGCCACTCAAGCGCCCTTGATTTGTAAATTACATTTTATAGCATTTTTCTCTGGGCTAGTTCTCCAATGAGAAGCAAAATGCTTAAAATGGCTTCCATTTTCCCAAACCGAGTACGTGCCAATTGTATAAATGTGTTCAGTGCATTAGTGAGCTGTGTTTTGTGTAAACAAAGTCTAAATCTAGAAACCACACCTAAAGAAAGTTGTAGATTATGATAAAAACATGAGAAGTTTACCACAAAAAAAGGTCACATGTATTTTGTGGAGGCCAATGAATTCATCCTGAGACTTAAATACAGATTCATTGTCATTTCATGGTAAAAAACTGTTTTTAAATAAACTTTGTGAATTAACATTTAGGATTTTTCCAGAAAATATGAAAATAAAGGCATATTTGTGGATTCTAACAGCTTACCTGATATTTACCACTTGGTCTTCTTTCTTCCTTTGAGTTCAGGGGAGTGTGAAGAAATGGATTTTATAGAATTTTACTGCTTAGGGGTATTTTTTATAATGTGGGGGAGGGGAAGTTTTCTTGTTCCCTCCCCCCTCCCCCCAAGTAGGGCATTTTTAGTATCTAAAAAGAAGGGAAGCTGACCAATTAACCCCTAACAGGAGGTGCATTGCTATCATTTGCCAAGTCTTTTGTGCAGTCAGACTGGTCTAGTATACAGGATTTTCCCAACTTATGCTGGATCCTTGAGAAGGCCTATAAATAAGACCATTTGTTTGGTCTCAAGATGACTTGCATTTGCAAACTGAAGAATGTTCCAATAGAAGTTTCATGGTGACACACCAATCTGCAAACTGGCTCAGCCAGTAGTCAAAACAAGTCACTACAGGATCTGGGAAGCTGAAGTCTTTGAATGGGTCAGATTATCCTACGTCTAATTTGGCACAGATAAATTTGGGCTATAAATATGCAGCTTCCCTTTGTATTTTCAACTTGAATGGTCCAAAGCAAATAGGAAAAATGCGTGTGAACCTAATGATGATTTAGAAATATGAGAATACTGTGATTAAACTGAAATTCATTTGCTTTTGCTAAGGTCCTTCTTTTTATTAAAATAATCAACAGTTTATTAGCATTGAAAGCATCATATGTGGTTTGTTCTCTTTTTTTCCCAGCTTTATTGAGGCATTAACATATACTATGTATCAGTTTAAGGTATACCATGTGATGATTTGATACACATATATACTGTGAAATGATTATTATGACAAGGTTAATTAACACCTACCTCTCCTCACAAAATTACCATTTTTTTTGTGTGGGTGATAACATTTAAAATCTGCTCTCTTAACAACTTTGAAGTATATAAATACAGTAATGTTCATTGTAGTCACCACGCTGTGCATTACTCATCTTATAGCTGAGAGTTTGTACCCTTTAGTCAGAAACTCCCTATTTCCCCCACCCCTCAGGCTTGGAAACTACCATTCTACCCTCTATTCTTATGGCAACAACTTTTTTAGATTCGACCTGTGAGAACATAGACTATTTGTCTTTCTCTGTCTGACTTATTTCACTTAGCATAATGCCCTCAAGTTCCATATATATATATGTATATATATGTGTATATATATATGTTTGTGTGTGTGTGTGTATATATATATACACACACATATATATGGATCCTTGTATATGTATATAAACATACATATATATGTATATATGTGTGTGTACATATATACGTATATCCATATATATCCATATATATATATATACTCACATTCATTTTGTTTATCCATTCCTCTGTCAATGGACACTTAGGTTGTTTCCACATCTTGGCTGTTGTAAATAATGTTGCAATGAACATAGGGGTGCAGATATATCTTCAAAACAGTGATTTCCTTTCCTTCCTTCCTATATACTCAGATGTGGAATTACTAGATCATGTGATAGTTCTATTTTTGACTGAGGAGCCTTCATACTATTCTCCACAGTGCCTGCACCAGTTTGCATTCCCACCAACAGTGCGCAAAGGTTTCCCTTCTCTCCACATCCTCACCAATGTTTGTTGCCTTTTTGATACTAGCCATTCTGACAGGTGTGAGGTGGTATCTCATAGTGGTTTTGATTTGTATTTTCCTGATGCTTAGTGATGTTTTTACATATCTTTTGGCCATCTATAGGTCTTCTTCAGAAAAATGTCTATTCAAATCCTCTGCCCATTTTTTAATGGTTTGGCTATGGAGTTTTATGACTTCTATTTTTCTGTTATCTATTTTTAGATAGATGGTTTGCAAACATATTCTCCCATTCTATAGGTTGCCTTTTCATTTTGCTGTGCAGAAGCTTTTTAGTTTGATGTAGTCCCATGTGTCTCTTTTTGCTTTTGTTGCTTGTACTTTTAGTGTTATATCAAAAAAAAAAGTCATTGCCAAAGCCAATGTCAAAGAGCTTTTCCCCTGTATTTTCTTCTAGGATTTTTACAGTTTCAGGGCTTATCTTTAATCCATTTTGAGCTCATTTTTAAATAAGAGTCCAATTTCATTCTTTTGCATGTGAATATCCAGTTTTCCCCAACACCATTTATTGAAGAGGCTATTCTTCCCCTTTGTGTATCTTTGGCTCCCCTGTCAAAAAAATTAGTTGACCATATATGCAAGGGTTTATTTCTGGGCTGTCAGTTCTGTTCTCTTTGCCTCTGTGTCTGTTTTCATGCCAGTACCATATAACTTTGATTACTATAGCTTTGTAATGAAGTTTAAAATCAGTAATTGTGATGCGTCCAACTTCATTCTTTCTCAGGATTACTTTGACTATTTGGGTCTTCGGTGGTTCCATATAAATTTTAGGATTGTTTTTTCTTTTCTATTTCTGTAAAAATTGCCATTGAAAATTTGATGGGGATAACATTGAATCTCTAGGTAACTTGTGGTAGTCTGGACATTTTAAAGATATTAATTCTTCCAATCCATGAATACAGGGTATCTTTCCACTGATTTGTGTTTTCTTTAATTTCTTGCATCAATGTCTTCTCCTTTAACAATGTTTTGTAATTTGTTTCCTCAGTTAATACACAAATGCTTAAGTTAATAAGAACATCTATAATTGTAAGCTGGAAATTGAGTCACATAAGAACATTTAGCACTGAGAAAGACAGACATTTACAAGGCACCTGGTTTTCATAGAAGTTTGTGTGCATTATTCAGGAGCTCCAAACCTAAGTGCTTAAAAGAGAGATAGGTACCGCAAATTAGAGATGTGGACAGGTGAGTGCCTGCCCCACCAGAGGAAGAAGCTGTTACTTGGCACTCACCAATTAATGCCAGTTGTTCCAAATTTTTAAAAGAATTGTGTTATAAAACTCTCCTAACTTTGAAAATGCTGGTAAATAGTTCAAAATCTTAAATTGTGAGCCAAACAAAAGGTCTAGAAACTGGGCCTTATAGCCACCAGTTTGTACATTTTTACCATTTCACAATAAATGAGCCAAACAGTAACCCCCAACATACCCCATCCCCCCTTAGTAGTCAGCACTGAAAAGCAGGACTTCTCCTAAGGTCACATTGATCATGGTAGTTGTTCTTCTAAAATGGACAGTTTCCTCCTGCTAGAGATTTGATTTGATGGTGTCAGCATATGAGGTTCCCGTCACTTCATGACATGTCTTCTTTTAGGCCTGATGGAATTGGAACTGTGACTGTTGAAGAGAAGGAACGTTTTGAAGAAATCAAAGAGAGACTCCGAGTTCTGCTGGAAAATCAGATTACACATTTTAGGTAAGGATCTGGGGCTGAGAGGTTTATTAGGATGGTGACACTGAGAAGCAGCAAATAAAGAGCTTGATTTTCTAAAACTGTGAACCTATTAGAGACACACTGGAGATTAAGAAATAACTAAATGGAAATGGAAACCAGTAGGACAGGGTTCCACAGCAGCCAGGAGACTTTGCAATCTTAAGTGCATTTTATTTCCACTGAAAGGACAGAGCCCTTCTTGTGCAAGCTGACCCTGGTCAGCAGTCTATTCTTTTTTTTTTTTTTTTTAAGATTTTATTTATTTATTTGACAGAGAGAGAGCATGAGCAAGGAGAGCTGCCAAAGGAAAAGGTGAAGCAGGCTCCACATGGAGCAGGGAGCACAATGCCAGACTCAATCCCAGGACCCTAAGATCAGGATCTGAGCCAAAGGCAGATGCTTCACCGACTGAGCCACCCAAGTGTCCCATCAGTCTATTATTTTAAAATCTATTACAGGGTGCCTGGGTGGCTCAGTCAGTGAAGCATCTGCCTTTGGCTCAGATCCTGATCTCAGGGTCCTGGGATCAAGTCTGGCATCGGGCTCCCTGCTCTGTGTGGAGCCTGCTTCTCCCTCTACCCCTCCCCTTGCTTGTGCTCTCTCTCACTCACTCTGTCTTTCTCTCTCTCAAATAAATAAAATCTTAAAAAAAAATCTATTACAAAGTTGAAGGTGAAGTTTCTTCAAGGTCCCTAAATCAGTGAAAAATCCTAGGAATCAGATCACATGGACAGAGAAGGAAGGCAATGGTACCCACACGAGAATCCCCACTTTCTCCCTTACTTCAGGAAAGGATTAGCTGTCTATGAAGGGAAAGAAAGAAGCTTAGATCAGCCTTGGCAGACTGACTCTTCCCCATACACATGCAAGACAGCAAGCAAGTCCAAGGCTTCATCCTTGAGCACATAGCCCACTGCTCCCTTGCAGCAAATCAGGCATTTGTAATGCAGCACTGGTGGTTCTGAATTAAAGGTCCTGAGATAGTAATTCAAAAATAGTAAGAACATTTACAATAATGTAATAAATAATTCATTTTTATTAAACATTTCCTATGGGTCAAGATATAGGACCAGAGGCTAGTTAGGCATTAACTCATTTTTTTGTGCCCAGAACAACTTAGCAAGGTAGTTATTATAACTCTCATTAAATAAAAAGTAAGCCAAGGCTGAGAGAGGGAAGGACTTGCACCAGACCACCCAGCCCAACACCTGCATAGGTCATAGTCTGAGTTTAGGTAGCTTCTGCTGGTCTCTTTGTACCATGAGAACAGTGTCTCGAAGGGTGCGTGACAGCCTGAAATAGTCAACGGAACTCTTAGGAGTCCACAACATAGTTCCATCTGTACCTTCAAAATCCTCCTAGACAAATTTTTATTGATTGCACACCATATACAAGAGATATTGCCAATAACAATTAAAAACCACAGTCAAGGAAGGATACTTAGCAAAAGCATGAATTTGCTCGAAATACAGTCTTTCGTTTCCTGTAGTGGTCCTTTGGAGACTTGAGTGTGTTTGGATTTCACCCTGTTTCAACTAATATTTTTTTTTATTGCTGGTCCCTAAAATCATATAGAAGGTCACATGTGAGCTAACAAATGGTTTTCCTTCACAATAGAAATCTAAACAGAGCCTTATGTCATCACTCTAAATATTCTTTTCTGCTGCAGACATTTGCAGAGTCTCTCTTTAGTCATTATTCACACATACACATATATACATTATATACACACATATATGGTGTGAATTCAGATTAACATAACACAACGTGACAAAATAAAAAGCATTTTCTGTTCCTCAGAAAGAGTTGCTATAGGAATCAAATTGCAGCATATTTCATGCTAAAATGTAATATATTTGGGCAACCTGAAGAATTTTCTCTTTTTTAGGTATTGCTTTCCATTTGGTCGACCTGAAGGTGCTTTAAAAGCTACTTTATCACTCTTGGAAAGGGTAAGAATGAAAGTAAAAGGCAGATTACATATATACAGACATGAATATGATCGTAAGGAAATATTGTGGTTGAATGACCTAGTTTGTCATTTTTCAAGGCTTCGTTTACCATTCATCAAATACCAGAATAAATGTGAGGAAACTGCCAAAATTCTAGATATTTTATCTCCAGACTCCCAAATAGTTAGCATATATTGAAGATATGTTCCTGGCCCTTCCTCGATTCATAGATGGGCTTTGCCATCCTAACTGTGCTTTACAGTTCTGTGTTTTCTTTTTAACGATGGCTCTCAATCAATACTAAGTCAAAAAGGAGGCATTCACAACTCATTTTAAACTCAAGCTCTTTAAGAAATAAAATGAGTAACACATTTGTTTGAACCATCATAATAATCTTTTTTTTTTCCACCTTAAGGTTTTGATGAAAGATATTGTGACCCCCGTACCACAAGAGGAGGTAAAAACAGTCATCCGGAAATGTCTAGAGCAGGCTGCTTTAGTCAACTATTCCCGGCTATCAGAATATGCTAAAATCGAAGGTAAGGCTCCCTTCTGCCCCCAGTTTTTTATTTAAATTTTGGTATGGCTCCCTGGGGAAGAGTCTGTCTTTTCTAACGGGCACCAGAAAACAGTGGTCCATCTGAGTATGTTAAATTGAAACTTGAAAGCACTTGAAATGTGAAAGCTTCCTTGGCTGTGGCCAAATAAATGAATTAAGAACAGGGGCTCCAGGGAACAGTCTTTGTAGGGGAAGAATACTGAATATAGGATGTTATCAGATAACTAAGGTCCTTCTGAGAGTCTGTGTTGGCATTAAGTTTGCTCTGTGACTAATGTTTTCCTATGAAAGAGTTCTGTAGGATTGTTACCTTCTCTAAATAGAGGAAAACAAAGCACTTTGTTGTCCACTGTTGATAGCTTTGGAGGTAGAACAAGCATGGAATGAAACAACATCAAGATTTTGCTTAACTCTTTCTTGCCCCTTGAAAGTATCTTGTCTTTTGGTAACATTTCAACCTCGATGGCAGGTTAGTGTCCAGCTATCTCTGATGGCTCCTGGTTTGCTTTAGATCTCATTCATTCTTGTTGCTCCAGACCTAGGATGGTTGTTACCACTGCCCTCTCAAGTTTTAGGGAAGCAGGCACTGATGACCAAGTAATCACCCAAAAGGCACTTTGAGTAAACTCTACTTGAGAAGATATGGTTCTTTGGGACCTATTCATTTGCAAAGGTATTAATCACTTTTCATTGTTACCCTGTTGGCTGCTATAGGGTGATTTGAAAACCACACCCAACTTGACCAGTGGTGTAAGTGTATAAATGTGGAAGTTCTGTGTGCAAAACTCAATGTGTCCGCATTCTGGAATCTGATGTTCTCTCACATGTGAAACACCTGACTAAAACCAGCAAATGCCCATTGTCTGCCTTCAGGACTTGACTGGGGGGAAAAAAAAAAAGGCTTAACCAACCACCAAAACCCTATCACTTACCCTGCCGAAGTCCTTGTTTCCTTAGAGAATTAGGTTAAGATCATGTCAAATCGCAGTGTTCTGTACATTACATGTCCTCCCTCTCTCAATTTTGTCTGTCTGACAATGCAAATTGTGTACCAGTGGTAATGAATTCATTGCTATGCACCCAGGGAGAAACACTTAAGAATTGGGCACTAAAAGGATGTTTATCAACTCTTGACTTGGTAATGAGTGACAAAAATAGAGGAACAAGAAGATCATTAAAGGGCTGTTAGCAAATAATTGTTCTAGCATTTACCTTCCCAGGACATAATGATTGGTTGTATTTGGTAAAGTCAACCAGGTACCTACCTAATAATTCTAGGCAAGGCCAGAGATGGGATGGGATCAAGAAACGTTCGGTTGCCATGGCTGCTGCCTCGTAGGCCTTGGTCTAGCTATTACTAGTCTTTTGGTAAGATCTGCTCTCTTCTTTCAGATAAATATATCCAAAAACAAACTTTAAGATCTGTAAGTAAAAATGCATTCATTTCCAAAGTAGATCAGCTGATCTGTAATTTCCTTTTGTGCCTCAATTCTTCTTGGTTGTGTTAATTATCTTTTGCACTGTGACTTTTAGGTCTGGGGATTCTTTGAAGAAACCAATCTTTTTTTTTCCAACTCTCTTTTCAGAGAAGTACCTCATTCCACACTACCTGCTCTCTTCCGCTTCTCTCCTTCCTTGTCCGTGATTGGCTCAGCCACTTTTTGACGTTACCTCTGCAAAAGTGGCTGTGACACCAATTTCAAAGCATGCTGGGATTGTTAATTCAGACAACCCAACATCCTCTGGCTGCATGTATCAGGTTTTCTTTCATGAACATAGTCCACCGTAGGCTGAGACAGTGCAGCTTTGAAGATATTACTACCAAACAACTTTCTTTTACAAGGTTCCGATCCTATGCTCAGAAAAGAAATCTTACATTTTCACATTTGAGCCCCTCTGTGAGCACTAACAGCTTAGTCCCCTGAGAATTTTGGAAAGAAGTTGTAGTGATATTGCTGGAGACTATGTTTATGAAGAAATACCTCAAGAGCCTTAGATACTAAAGTCTGAAATCCTTAGTATCTTGGAGCCTTAAATCAATGAAATTCTGTTTCCCTCTACTCATGATGTTTTTGGTCATTGTACTCTTGCAAACAATTCTAAAGAGACGTGTAAAATCATGGTCACAATCTCTCTCGTGACTCACGGCATGCTGAATGGTTAATCCAGTAGATCTCCAATTTTGAAACTCCTTTTTCTTTTATCCTGTGTTTATCCCAAAATACTCTGTGGCTATTTTCCTTTGAGCTAATGTAACGTATTCCTCTAACCTATGACCTTTAACCTCTTTACCTCTGACCTAAGCCTCTTGCATGCCCAAATCCTCTTTTATAGGGAAAAAGAGAGAAATGTATGAGCATCCTGTCTTCTGCTTGGCCTCCCAAGTGATGGATTTAACCATTCGTGAGTACCTACCACCTCCTCGCCATGCTGTCTTCACTCTTTCTGTTTTCATTATTTCAAGAAAATCCAGATCCAAACCAACTCACTCTCCTTGCTTCAAGTTTTTTAGCATTGGCTTGTCTGTTGATTCTGTCTGTGAAACCCAGTGTGAGAAGTCCAGTCACTTTTTATCAGCCTAAAACAGGTTAGACAATTAAGCCATTTGTTTGTGATAAACTCAGATTTGTCTGTAAGTTTTTCAGTTCTTCTCTGTCTGTGACCTGAATGCATTTTTACTTTGCTTGTGTGTAACCCCAATTTGTAAAGTGCTTGTCACTGGTACACAATCAAAAGGTAGCCGCTAGGCCGGGAGCAATGCGTTAGGTGTCAGATAAAGGACAGTGGGGGCAAAATCATGCCTTCTTTTCCATGTTTAAGATGTCAAATTATTTTGGGTGTATGATCACACAAGGTGGTCCATTCTCTATAAAAACTAGATCTTATATGCCTCCTGTCTGTTCTCTTTCAAGCTGGGAAGCTTTTCCTTGTTCTCTCTGGAGATTTTGACTTGTCCTTGTCCTATAAGCTCTGGCTAGAACATATGACTTAATTGTCACTTGGAGAGTTCGTGTATGTTTCATAGCTTGATTTCACATTAAACTTAATTTTACTAATTTTCTATTTGTGCAGCATTTTCCACCTCTGTGAAGGAGCCTTTTTTTGCTGGCCCCCACACTTCGGGGCGGTGGGAACCCAAGGGCAACCTTTTCCTTCCAATATCATGTATCACACATAAGTGGGGGGCATTTTGGTCCATTTGCTCATTAATCCTGCATATGTGTTCTTGTTTCTCTCTCTCTTCTCTCCTTGTTGTGCTCTCTCTTTCAAATAGAGAATCAAAAGGACGCAGGTGAACCAACTGTATTATGCATTATAAACTATCAGGACTGTTGAGTTATATTGAGTTTCTGTTTTTGTTTTTGTTTTTTAAGAGCTCCTTAACGTATGGACTCCCAAAGACTGATGTGGAGTTGCAATGATACTTAAGGAGTTAATTTGTGCTGTCTAACTATATCTCTTGCCCATTAGATGTTGACCTCGATAGAGCAGAATTTCTATAAAGGCATAAGCTTTGAAGGAACAGAATTCTGGTTAGCTGCGGGGCTTCATTTCATCTTTGGTTTCAGTATTCGGTGATTTGGCCTCATGTGCTTAAAAAAAAAGAAAGTTACTGAACCAAACTACTCTTTCTCTTTGTTTTTCATTCCTTTTTTCTGTTTTCTGCCTACTGAGAAGTTTGTGTTCTTTGATGAATGTTTATCAGCCAAGACAGAGAGAAGTTGTGTCCATGTTGTTCTTGTATGTATCGTGTGATGAGACAGGATGCATGCAAAGGATGGCTAAGCAGGGGCTGTTGCTGGAAGTTTCATGAGAGGAAAGATCTTAGAGAATTCTCTGGCTTTGGAAATTTTCTTCTTGTTTGGTCCCCAAACTTCTGAGCATATTTTGAGGAAAGCTTTAATGTGAAACTTTAATAAGTACATACTATTGATCATTGTTTTTTTAAGTCAAAAAAATCCTCAAAAGATAATTATCATTTTATCAAAGTTAAACATATTTCATTTAATCAAAGTTAAATGCATTTCAGATCAATTCAGAAAGCAGTTTTGTGCACATGCCGAGCATCAAGCTAGCAATTGGTATTGGAAGACTCACAAACCTATGTTCAAAACACGTGAGCCTTTCTCCCCCTGAAAGAGAAGGTATGCATTCATCCATCCATCCATCCATCCATCCATTCATCCATTCATTCATTTATTCATTCACTCATTAGACAAGTGCTTAGTGGGAGCCTAAGTACATATGCCAGGTACAGTTGTGAAAGTCAAGGACTAGTAAACAAGAAGGAAATAGCTGTTAACCTAATGGAGCATCTATACAAATGGGTGTATGAGTGTAAATTCCAAATTCAGTACCTAGCAACACCAATTCATAGAGTGATGTGTAAGAGTGCATTATCAGAAAACTATGGAAGTTTTCACTAGGGCAGTGAGCTAGAATGCATCTTGAAAGATAAATCAGAATCAATGAAAGGGAGCTGGGATTGGAAAGTGGAAGGGCATCCAAGATAGAATAATATGTGCAAATGCATAAAACTGTATAGCTAATAAAAATAGGTAATTCTTTTAAAAAAAAAAAAGTCAATTCATATTCAATGTGTATTATGTGCCCGGTATGACTATAAGGGCTTTTTATGTATTAATTCATTTAATTCTCAAAAACTCTTATGAGATAGATACTACTATTATTCCCATTTTAGAGATGAGCAATCCGAAGCACAGGCTAAATAACACACTCCTAGAAGATTAAGTGATAGAGCCAGAATCTGAGCCCAGACAGAGGCCACACTCTTAAGTACTCTGTAATTCAATGTGATTACAAGACAAGGTATAACAATGGCAGTAATGGGTGCTAATGTTGGCAATGTACGTAGGAGGCAAGATCTCATATATACCTTAATAACAGGGTTCAGACTGTATCTCATGGTCTAGAGGTTCTTAACCTGGAATCTATGCCAGTGTTTGCATGCGTATAGATTTTTACAAGGGAAAAACTCCACAGGTCTCACTTCCAAAGGTGAAGGCTTTTTAAGTAAGGGAGCAGCTTAGTAATTTGCACTGCAGAAAAATCATACTGTCCATACTATGATAGACAGAATGGACTGGGTGGCAGGAAGAGTGTAAAACTAGACCTAAAAGGTTAAGGTCAAAGCAGAGATGGGTTTGAAGCTTGGGATGTCCAAGGCCTCTTCAAGGCAAAGCAGACCTAAACTACAATCATCATCCTAATTGCTTCTTTCCTGACTTGTAAATCTTTTTTCTTACTCTTCCCTTCCCTCTTCAATTTCCTGACAGGGAACAAAACAAAAACACGCAGATGGGTATGCAAAGCCAACTGATGGAGGTGGCAGGGCACAGTTGGAGTCACCTGTGTAAATTGGGGTGGAGCTACTGAGTCCTTTAGACAAGCTGTGCTTCAAAAAAACTATGGGACTCTGCACATGGCAGTTTGGTGGACTTATGCTTTCTGTCTGGTGGCATTATTAGAAATTAAATGTTCTGTTTAATTACAGTATCTTTTTTGAAAAAAGATGTAAAAGGCTGCTACTCCATGAAAGAAAAGCTGTGACTCCTGCAAATGAATTCTATCATTTTAAATACATTTCATTTAAACTGTCACACGTTCTGAACCCAGTAAGCTCTGAGAAAGTCTACACTACTATTGCTGTTTTGCTTCAATTCTTGGCTAAATACTTGCATAATTTTCTAAGCATCATAAGGATTCTACTGGAACTTGAAATAAAACAATTTTTCCTTCAAATATGCCAAGGATTTATATAATTAGATGATAGATAGATAGATAGATAGATAGATAGATAGATAGATAGATAGCCAGCCCACCTATGGGCCCAAGCACTATGCTGAGGACTTTACATGGAGAATCTAATTCAATCTGTACCTTAGTCCTATAAATAAGGCTTCATTATTGCCCCTTTTACAGATTCAGAGAGGATAAGTGACTTTCTCAAGCAGGATTTGAACCTAGATCTTTCTTAATTCAAA
Organism: Canis lupus baileyi; assembly: GCF_048164855.1. NCBI lineage: Eukaryota > Metazoa > Chordata > Mammalia > Carnivora > Canidae > Canis > Canis lupus. The sequence continues at coordinate 30,157,182 of NC_132856.1, forward strand.
CATCATCCCTTTTTTGTTCCTTTCCACTGTGCAGCCTTTCCAACTTGGATAGTATCCATTCTTTAAGTAGCTAAGTTCAAAAGTATCTACAATTTTTGATCCAGAAAGACCACAAAAACAAACAAACAAAAAACAGAGCAGTCCTTTCTAGGACCAGATCGTTGTCAAAATCCTTTCGTTGAGAAGTCTTTCTGAGCAGCTGAGATTCTTTAAGATTGCCAAAGAACTGAGGACTTGTTTTTTTGCTACAGTTGAGAGAAACCTGCTAGAGCAAGCCAAATGCATCCAAAGGAGTGCCACGCAGATTCTGTAGTCAACCCTTTGTATCTTCTCCTATCTCCAGTCAAACTTCTTATAGGTCCAAGGTCCTGCACACATTCAGAACCCCCCTGCCCCAGCCCTAGGCTGCCTTATCTTTCAGCCACAAGATAGTGGCTCCACCCATAATCCATTAACTGGAATGAGTTTTCAATATGACAGCTGTTGGTGCCCAGTATTCACATGTTTGCATCCTTTATGTACAAATCACAGAAAACACTACTTCAGAACCAGCCTAAGCACTCAGGATTGTTACACCAAAAACTTACATCACGATTTTGGTTTCAATGAGTCTCTTAACTTCTTTAAGCCTCATTTTTATTTTCTGTAAAAGGGGCTGATAATGGTTCCTCCCCCAAAAAAGTTGCTGGAAAGATCAAAACACATATTCCAAATAATGCTTTGAGCACACTGCCTGGCACATAGTAAATATTCATTATATAATTTAGCTGTTATTATTTATCTTATTTAAAAAGGAACTTCTAAAACCAGATGTGTAGTATATATTATTTGATTTTGGAAATAGAATATAAAACACAGCTTCTCAAACTTCCGTGTTCACACAAATCTCTGAGAATCTTATTAAAACATAGGTTCTGATTTGGTAGGTGTTGGGTGGGACTTGGAAATCTGCATTTCCAAGAGGCTCCCACATGATGCTAAAGCTACTGACCCAGTGATTGCAATTGGGATGTCAATAAAATCTAGGGGGTAGACGATTTTTCCTTTTATCATAAACCTCAAAATAAAGCATTGCAATAAAGCTCTGCATATATTTGTTAAATACCCACTAAGTTTCAGGAGCTCTGCCAGGGACCAGAGCCACAAGCGAAAGCAGTCATGATGCCTACCTGGGAGCTTATGACAGGGTAGAGAACACAAGTGTAAAACAAGTAATGACATTCCACTGACTATGGTAAAGGGAAATGTAAGGTGCTACAGGAATGCAGCATGGGAGATTTTACCTAAGCCAGGGTCTTTGATGCATTCCCAGGACGAGATGTCTTTGACTCCTGGGAGTCAAAGACTAGTGACTCAGAAAGAACTCTTTGGGGTGTTCCTGTCCTTCCTAAAGTATTTACCTCTGTTGATCATCCTTCCAGATGTCCCAATATCCTGCCCCAGAGAGCTTGTGGTCATATACAGGAAAGCTTATTTGGGGACTGCTTGGATATTTAATAATTAAAAGCTAGATTCTTACTATAGTCAGTGACAAAACAAAAACAAAAACACAAAAAAACTTAATCAAGGAAAGGGGATCTTTGCACCATATAGCTGGGAATGCATGGATACAGGATAAAGAATTTTAGTGTGTTTTGATCTCTCCAACTGCTGACAGGCTTCTTTAATGTGACTGGGAGTCATGATAAGGGGGTTGGGAGAAACATGGGTAGAGAAGGCACCAGGCTTTTATCCTAGCAAACAATCCTAGAGGAAAAATAATTTTCCTTTCCAGGCAGTAGTGTAATATTCCAGAGTAGGGCCTCATTGGCCCAGCTTGGGTCACATGTTAATCCCTGAGCCAATCATATTTCCCCTGATGGCACAGGGTGCTGTGGTTGGCCTGGCTTGCCTCATATGACTGCCCTTGTACTTGTAGGAGTTATTGCTTGATATTCCCATCAGAACCATTTGGAGCAGAGAGGCAATTCTCCTGAGGAAGTTTACTGTACCTGCATGAATAACAGATGTCCACCCTGTATCCATCCAAAATTTAGTTCATTTTTCTTAGGTGCAATAGTTCAGTCTTAAGGGCAAAGCATGATTTGGGATACAAAGATACCAAATTGGAGAAGAAACATACTATCATGATATTATTTCTTTCTTGTTGATACAATGTAATTTAAATAAAAAGTATCTTAAATTATCTTAAATCATTTTCAATTGCATCAAGATACCCAAAGTTGTTCTCTGGTTTGGAAGTTTAAGTTATATATTTGTTAAGTAATGAGCAGCATTTAGTAACAGATAAAGTTACTATATAGTTTATATGCCTATTGCAACCACAGAATATTTGCTTTTCCATGAAAGTACTGCATTGGGTAGAATCCACTGAGGATTTCCTTCCACCAATATTTGAGGACCTGCTGGGCCAGGCACTGCTTTAGGCCCTAGAAATGCAAAATGCATTGGGCATTGGGAGAGACTGACATTGAATATAATTTGCTATTTTTAAGGGCCTTTAAGGGTGTTCAAGTAGAGATATCAACAGAGGAGGTGGACCTTTGTTAAAAAGGCACTCTCTTGTTATGGCATATGAAGGTATAACTCTTGTTATAAAGGGATCTCATAAAGGTGTATAAGTAGGAGCATGACAGGCTCAGATGTGTGCTTTACAAGGTCACTCGTATGCCTGCTGCAGAGACAATGAACTTCAGAGGAGGAAAGGGACCAAAAGTGGCTGGCAGTCTTCAGCAACAGTTGAGGTGGAGATGATGAGATGGATTGCATGTCTACCCCCTCAGCAAGAATGTGGGCACATGACCTAAAACAGTGAAAGAGAAAATCAAGAGACATTTTGGAGATAGAATAGATAGGCCATGCCACCCATGTCCTTATAGGGAAGAGACAAAGATAGGTACCATGAAAAGAGTAGAGAAAACAATCCATGATTCATCCACATCTTTATTACCATATACTTTGTGCTGTGCTAGAGATGAAATTTTCTGAAAGGCAGTGATGAAGATGCAAGGCGTCAAGTGTATATAAAGGATAACTTCACTGAAGAAGGCATGCTGAGTTGTAACCTTGCACTACATGTGTGGTCCATGGAGCCATCATTTTAGAGAGGCAGTGTACTCTGGAAAGTAGAATGTGGCTATCTGCTTAACTTTCTGTTCCCACCCCAGCTCTTGTCCCCTCCACTCCCAAATTGTAACAAATTGCTGCAGGCTGGTTCTTTCCAGTGAGAGCATAACACTAACACTGGCATCTTCAGCAACACGTCAATAGGTTGGAACTTGGTAGTAAGTGGGCTTTCCATCAACCATATCCATCTCTCATATGATATTTCAGAGACTGGCAATTCACTCGCTGGAAGCAGAGATGGTCAGGTTATTTGAGGGCTAATTGGAGTGTCTCTCGCTCCTGGATGCTTCTCTTCCTTGGCTTAGCTGAGCATGCAGAGGAATTCTCTTTTTGTTTTTCTGCAGTCACATTTAACTCTCTCTCTGGAAGCCAAGCAGATTTAATTGTGTAAACATGAGCAATGGTAATTGGGTAAATGAAGTTGGAAACCAAGGTATGATGTTTTTGTTTTGCTCTGTGAGGAGAAAAAAAGAGGGAGCTTGTTTTTCTATGGTGGCAAACCTCACTGTCAGAATTCTGGACAGGGAGTTGGCAGGAGGGAATCCCTTTACGAATTTTCATCAAGACCCACTCCGCTGAAATATGTATCTGCTGCCTCGGGGGTTATGGATTGGCCCGGGGACACTTCGTTGTTTTGTAAACCACCAGGTCAAGGGTTTCTCTACACTGGTCTAGCTATCTGGGTGAGAATGAGTAAGAAGTTGCCATGAGAATTACATGCTCAGGTAACATGCATTTGCTGAAAGAGCCATGAGAATGCATTACCAGAGATGTACCTAACTTTCAGCACAGCTAGCTGTAGGTGGAAAACCAGCTTTTAACAGAATATTAAAATATGAAGAATTTTTTTTATAAAGGATGAGTAGTTGCCTTCCTCTAAATAATGTTAATTCAACACTGATTTCTCCAAATTCTACTTATTCACAATCTTTTCCAAACAAAAGATTTAAATAAGAGGAGACTGGTAGATAATATTTTTTAGTCCTGCACTCAAAACACTGAGGTAGTCCCACAAGCAAAAGACCTCATCAACTTCTGCTTTCAATCGATAGTTTTACCAGAATATTATATTTGTCCTTAATTCTTGTATTTTTATTAATGTTGCTAGAATTCCATTTCCTATCAGCCTGCAGTAAAATTCATTTTCCCAGTTGAAAATTCAAGCAAACCCAGAAGCAAACTTGGCAATGTAGCATGTCCCCCTCACCATACAGATTGCTTTATAAATGAGGAACTATTAAAAAGGAGCAGGTCTAAGGTTAATGAGACACTCATTAGAGAGAGAGAATTGTAGAAGCTGATAGTGCTCCGTGTCTGTATTGAAGGAGAGGCTATTGTTATAGGATGTTTGCTGTGCTGATATCGTAAACCACATGACAGATGGGTCAAGTGCTGATTACAGTATTCTAACATTTGGAATAGCAAGTAACATATTTGATAAGCTGGCAAGTTTTTATATATGATTCAACCCACAATATAAAAGCCACGAGAATTCCAAATTGAAAATAATTAAATGAGCTGGAAACAATCAGATACCACACATTTTTCCCCAAAATGACAGATTTTGACATGTTGAAATTCCACAAAGGGAGCAAGAATATTCCCTAGCTCACTTGAACTAATAATGGCCCTTCATCTGCTTTTGTAAAGCAATTAATTCCTGCTTTCTCCCAGCATTGGAGACAACAGTGAACGTTTGTAGACACCCTAGGCTTTACAGAGATCTGTCCGGGCATTATTTTATTTGCTCTTAACATCAGCCCCACAAGGTATATAAAAAAAGATATTAATAGTCTCACTTCATAGCTGAGGAATCTGAAGCACAAGGAGCTTAAAAAGAAGGTAAAAAAGGTTATGTAAGAAAGTTAAGTAGCATATTGAGGGTGAGGAGTCAGATCTTCTGGCTATGAATCCATCAAGTCTAATCATTGGGAAGAGGAAGCAGCTATTAACATAGAGGCGTTCTTCATTGAACCAAAGTGTATCTTCTTTCTGTCGATGATGCTGCCACCATCATTCATGTGTATCCATCTGGATAAAGGCATCCAGTGTTTGCATTCAGCCTCTTGAGTGTCTCGGTAGGGCGGTACTGGTGACGCTGGTAAGAGTCCCGTCCCTTGTCACACAATGTCACACCTCTGTAGTATTGCGGTAACTCCAAGAAAGCGGCAGCTCTCGGTTTGTGTCTCATCACTGTTGCTTGTTTGGTTGTTCTTTTCAGAGTTCGTCATCTTACTTGTCACCTTTGTGAAAGTCACCTTGTCTCTTTCCTTTTTTACTGTCTCTCCTCACCTACCCGAGCAGCTCCCCCGTCACCTCCTGGGCCTCCTCCACCCACCCAAAAGCAGACCAGCATGTTTTATCAGAGGCTCAAAGGCATGCCTAGGCCAAAACCAAGTACTGTAAACTTCTACGGTTACTTTATTCAGCAGCTTTCTAGCTTCGTTTGCTTTTCTGTTCATTTTTCTTCTTGAAATTTTGTTTCGGTTTGGAACACTAAGCTGAGGCTCAGGCTCTCAAGTTTGACACTGTAGGTTTTGAGACAGTCGAAAGAGAGCATTTATTTCCAAATGTCCACATTTTTTTGTCCAGCTATGTCTGACATATGCAACATTTTCAAATCTCAATGTCAGCACAAAATAACATTGTTGTTGCATAACATTTTGCATGACTATTTTTTTATATGTTATGAGCTTCAATTCTGTGTATGAAATGTTTACTAAGTATATTGTAGCTTTTGTTCCCCTCTTCTTCAGTGCTCCAGCTAGTATGAGATTGGGTGATAGGAATGTTGCAATCCATTTCAAGACAGCGGAAGTGACAAAAAAAATCAAGTCTAAGCACAAATTTCTCCTTGACCTCTGATGGGGGGGAGGACATGCTAGAGGATTTTGCACAATATTTTCTTTAAAGACAACATCTTAGAAAAGTTGTTTTTAGTATGGTTTTTGCCATTTAGCTAGTCAGTTAGATATGCAAATGAAGAAGAAAATAGTGTCATGTCTCAATAAAGTGGCTTGATCTACAGATAATGGAATTGCAGCTAATTAATAGTAAATGAAAGTCTGCTACATGGGTTAATTGGAAGATCAAGCATCCTAGATTAAAGGGTCTTTAACCTGCTTATTTTAATAGTTTCATGTTAAAGTAAAATTACAAAAGGTTTTATTAAACATACTGTTTGTATATATACATCAGGCATACACATATCTGTGTACATGTGCACACACTTATAGAATGGCTGTGTGCACATATACACTTTATGTGTATCTATCAATATATATTGTAGTCAATCTAAGAGTACTGCATATTAAAACAAATCTTCAGGTGGTCCCAGCTTAAACATCTTGGATTTCTCCAAACATAAATATCATTCACAGCTTTTAAATGCAAGTAAATAAAAATATTGGTGGGAATTACTTCCTGTCTATATCATATGTCATATGCAGTTAGAATTCCCCTAGATTTGGTGAGTATTCCATGCAAAGGACAATGTTCTTTATTCTTAAAGCTAGAGATTTCAAAGATGTGCCCCAAGTGGGATTTCCTGCAGATTTGTATTAATGTGCAGGCTTGTCTGGTTACTAGAAAATGTATGTAAGTGTGTGATGTGTGTATGTGGGTGTATGTGTCGAATGGGTAATAAGCATAGGATGAGGAATTTGCAAATTGATGTGTAAATGTGAATACCAACTAATAAAAAATAGTAGCTTATGCATATTTACTATCAAAATGCAAATACCTCATTCTACACATATTACTCAAACATATATACACAGTATGTTTGTAGAAATGCCTGAAAGTCTCCTGATGAAATTATGATAGCCCATTTATGAAATTATACATAAGCCAGGTGCCCCAAAAGTGCAGAAGTCAATCTTGTCGCTCATTCTCTCTCTACATATTTATTGCTCTGGACCAGGCAATGAGCTATTGACCCTAAACTCTGCATATTTCCTTCCTCTGAGCATTGGACATTCCCTGCCTCATCTGTATATTTATGTTCCCCAGCACTCCCACCTTCATGCCCTAACCATATCCAGCCACATTTCCACCTGTGCATGGTAGAGACAATATAGCGTTCCATTGGCCTGAATCCAGAAAACCCACTTTCACACCAGTCATCAGACCTTGTTGGACTGAAACTTGGAGTACCTTGACAACCCCATCTTACCATTCTTAGCTTCCATTGGCTACAACTCTCTTTGCATAGTGTTTCACTGAATTTGTCTTTCATTATTAAATCCCAAATTACTAATCATCTGACATGTTCATCGCCTGTGTAACAAATGTACAAAGGAACATTATATGGCTCTCTTAAGTTTCTTTTGTAAATTAACAGTCACTCATAACTTTGTTTAAACCCTTCCCACTCCAAAACAACAACACAAACAACAACAAAATCTTCCTGTGAAGTATTGAATAATTTCCTTTAGCTAGAAAAACCCTGAAGCCAAAATACATCTGCTTTAGATGAGGAGATAAAAATACGTTCTGGCACTCTTTTTTGTGCACACATATACCTGCCTGTGGAATCACACTAACGGATCCGTATTGCCATTATACTCTGTGTGTTCCAAAGGACTCTGAGGCTTCAAGGTTTGAAAGTTTCAACATGAAATGGAAGATCTCCTATGAGTGCAGACTGATTAAATTCAAGCGATTTGATTGGCTAGGGAAACCTTTGTATTTTAAATATTACTGCTTACCCTCCTGGAAAAAAATGTTTAATTTTTGGTAACATAATGACCTTAGCAAACCATGATTTCACCTCTACAAAAGACTCAAAATCAACCAGGGTTCTATTTATTCTTGAGTCAGATAAAAACACAAATGCTTTCAACACAATAAAAACAAAGACTTTTTTTTTCAAAGAAATATTTTTGAGTCCATTGTTGCCACCCCCCTGATAAAATTTCAATTGTACCAACAGGTGGCACAAGCTTCCACCAGTTCATCCAGTAATCTACTCCCAACACCCTTTTACTGATTCTATCCCACCTTCTACCTAATGGCCCAGGAATGTCCCTTAACTTTCAATCTCCTCCCTGGACAACTTAAAACAGCCAGACCTTTGATTCTGCTTGTTCAAAATGAACATTCCCATACCTGTTAAACATGCAGACCTGTAATGAAAAACAATGCTATAGTATCAAATATCCAGGGACAAATCCAGGGAACAAATGTCACAGCAATCAAGAGTAAGCTTCCCACTTCAGGTAGCACGAACACAGTCTAGAGAGTGATATAAGATAGTACATTTATGCTGTCTTTAAAGAACGTGTGTACAAAATGTCACTAAATTTGAAATGGGCTGTCATAAACTTAATGTAGCTTAATATGCAAATTTGAAGCTGGAGCACTGCTTTTTCTTAATATGTATTCTAATGACGATGGTGATAATAACAAAATGGCTTTATGGTTTGCTCACTACTAATTATGTGGCACTTAACATTTGCATGAAACTTAAAAAAAAAAATTGGTAACTATTTGACATTTCTTATCCACTAGTTCTAATGGCCACAAACCTAGCCTGAGGCTTTCGCTGAATTTTAACACAAATTCTTGTACCACAGAAAATGTAGGCCGCTTAATCACTCCTGCCAAAAAGCTCGAGGACACAATCCGCCTTGCTGAACTAGTCATTGAGGTTCTCCAACAGAATGAGGAGCACCACGCAGAGGTGAGCAGGCATGGCGGGAAAATAAATGTCTCTTTGGGTGTCCCTTAGCTGGAAAGTGCAGAACTGATCCTACCAGCGACATGAACAAGATGCCTTAACACCCATTTTCTTTTAACTGGCCTTGCAAAGAGAAGGAAAGTGGAAGTGTTGCAAAGAGAAGCCTTGGGAAGGTTGTTAAAAGCAAGCAAAAAGTGGTAGCATGTTCTCCATTTCAGCTTAACTTTTCAGATGTTTCTAGCAACCAGCAAAAGAGGTGAGTATATTTTAAAGATAATTTACTCAAGCAGCATATGGTTATCATCCAGAATACACAAAATACCTTTTGGTCTTCTGTGGTTGTCATTGTTGCTGCCACTGTTGTTTTTATTTCTTTTATTTGGTGTGTGGATCACAGGCCATGTTTTTGAATTTATCTCTGTAACTTACTCTCTGCTTGCACCAAAGTCTTCATCTGTTAATCTCGGATGACCTAGGTTGCTAAACGTAGTAACAGAAGTGAATTATTCTGTGTTGTTCAACCTGTCGATTCGCCAACATACATCTAAATAGATACAGCTTACTTTTTCCTTTTTTTTCTTATGAGCCACTGTCAAAATGATCATTTTGATAATTATTGTAAACTAAGGGATTGCAAGGCTAATCAAATCCCAAACCTATAAGGACCTAAACAACCCAACCCTTCCAAAAAAAGAAAAAAAAAAAAAGATCCTAAGACTCCATTATGGTCAAAATATTTTTATCACTTCTTGTTTCAAAACTAAGATTTAAAATCATTGCTCTTAAAAATAACCTTTCGGAAAATTGCACTAATTTTCACTCTTCCTCTCCATTCCATTCTACAGCAAAAGGGGAAACAAGGCATTCCATAAAAGCAATTTCTCAAGCACTTAAAATGATCATTCCCATGATAAATGAGAATTGACAGTATAGTTAAATAATATATAATACACCATAAATCCAATCGTCCCGACTAATGCCTGATTGCATATTTAAATTTCCTCCCTGTTTTTCTACTGTTCCACTCAATCATGGCTGATCGTGGCAGGGAAAAGAGGTATGTGACTAAACCGAATGAGCCAGCCACCTGCTGTCATAGTCTGTGCATGCCCTTTCAGTACCATGTCTTCTACTGGGACTTTTCCTGGGTGCTCCTGCTTTCTAACACTGACCCAAGGAATGTAACAGCAACCTCCAGTGGACTGCTTGTGAAATGGTGGCCCTCCACGGCAGGGTAAATGTGGGGGTTCTCTTGTGCGTGCATGAAGCAATTGATTGATATACCTACCTAACAACAACTGCAGTTACATCCCGACACGCGCCTCCCACCTGCCTGGATTCTGTCCTTAGCCTGTCTTAGTTTCCTATGTCCGTCTGTACTTACCTTTCTCACAGCAGATGAGTACCCAACCGTCGTAACCAGTAGCTGGCCAGAGTGATACTAATCTTCTTCTACAACTGTCTGTATGTGAATCATATATACAGTATTTATATATAGAGAGAGTGCCAAAGAATCATGATTTCCCTTCAAAACCCTCTGAGGATGGGGTGAAGACCCCTTGAGGTGAGCGTAACTGACTCCTACAGCACCCAGCAGTGCACACCAGGAATGACAAGAGGGGCCAGATCAACACCCTCCAAATATGGAAACTAGGACATACCTCCAGACATAAAATTAAGTTGGGCTAGAATTTTTTTTCAACTGCATCCTGTAGGATGTCCCTTTCAGATGTGGGGGGGGCCTTTGAGGTTTAAGTGACGGTAAGTATGTTCTTTCCGGGTGTCCACCCAAACATCTCCAGAGGCCCTCCCCTGACTTGGATGTTGAGGCTTTTCCCATGATGCTGAACCAAATCTACATGTTTCTGAAGACATGGATATGAAGAAGATATTTTCCTAAGTCACAGCTGGGCTGCTGTGCTTTTAAGTAAAAGAAGAAAAATGACAGGCATGCTTGGTTTGTAACCACGTTATTCTCTGAGGCTGCTACAGGCTAAGAAAGGATGGATATTTTCCCAAATTACTCAAAAGAGGTACCAAAGAGAAGTTGATATTCCAAAGAAGACTTCTATTTTTTTTACTTTTCAACAACAAAGCCCTTTTTTCACTGAGTGCTAATCATCCTCTTAAATTACCCTAATAACCATCATCGTGAAAATATTTTAGTCTTACCCATCCAAAACCCATCCAGGGTAAATAAATAGAGTAGAAATAAATTCAATTTTACTTTCCTTTACTGACTTTGAGAGCTAAAACTGAAAATTTCAGCATACTTTGAATTTGGAGGCTCAATTTGGTTTTTGATAAATGTGCAAGATTATTTCCTGAATTAGTAATTTCACCCAGTCACAAAAATTTCATTAATCAAAAGCCACCTATCTACTGAGCACTGAGGCTACTACCTCAGTGCTTTTGGGAAGGCCAAGGAGACATAAAGTAGTCTTGGGCTTCAAACAATATGGAGCAGAGTGGCCAGGAGCTCGGGTTCTGTGCCAGAGAAGCTTGAGTTTGAATTCCCAGCTTTACCTCCTCATTGCTTTCTGATCTCAACCTGGTTACTTAACCTGTCCCATCCTGTAAGTGGGAGATAACAATAGAATCTACCTCAGATGGTCATTGTTGGGATGGAAGGCCACATTGAGTAAAGCATCGTCTGTTATGCCTGGCATATAGTAAGTTCTCAACAAATTTTGGCTGCTAAGGAACAAAATATATGAATATGTGATCATGAAAAGGACAAAACCTATGTGAAAAGTACCAAATGGGTGGTACAGACAGAACGTGTTGAAAGAAGACGGGGTTCATTTCAAGATGGAGTGGTCCAGAAAGGTACCACCCTTTGTTCTCAGCATTCACTTACAGATTGCAATCACCTGGAAAGCTCTCAAAAATTGCTGATGCCAGGGCCTTACCCCAGCTCAATTAATCAGAATCTCATGGGAGGAGCCGCCTATTAGTAATTTTTAAAAGCTGCTCAGCTGATTTCAAGGTATAGTTAGGTCAAGAGCTCCTGGGCTACAGCTAGAGAAGTAGAATTTGCCCTGGTACATTTAAGATGAGGTTTTGCTGCCCAAAGAATGAAGTACGAAGATTTTTTTTCTACTAACCAGTACTCACTGTATATTTTGAGTGCTTAATAAACTCTCAAAAATCACTAAATCCTAAGCATGGGTCTTGGCTGTAGAGCCGTGCTGTTTGGTGGCACCACACAAATGAAAATGACAAGTAGACTTGCTTCCCCCACCAAAAAAATAATGATCCTTGGTACCATTTTAAATTCCAATACAAAGTAATTAAATGCCCCAAGAGAAAACGTTCTCATCAGCTAGAAATGCATCGCACATATACTCATGCATGATACAGTAACAGTTGTCCTATTTATCTCTAATTTCAGCTTAATTCTGCTCTGAGAGCCTACATTATTCACACACACATGTGCACACACGAATTATGCCTTCATGTATCATCGCTCCACCTTTCCAATCTCTCTCTCTATGTATACGTATGTATATGTATATATGTATTGTGGTATACAAAGGGGTACATATATACATGTAGTTTGTGTACAGAATATACAATGTGTTCAGTGTGGTGGACTGTATTCCTAAAGTATACATCTTTGCCTTTAAATAATGAAACGCTACGGGTAAGTATTTAGAAGCCAAAGTACACCTCCCTATTGTCTTTGGAAAAGATTTCCAAAGACTTTAGATGCCCACAAACCCTGAGTTAACTCATGTACAAAAATAGCATTCACCTGTATGAGCAAGCATTAAATAAATATAGTTGTTGGGTTTGGGTGGGGTTTTTTATTTTGTTTTGTTATAATTTTAAAGCTTGCCTTGCTCAACCCAGTCACACAGATTCTTTTTATCTGATTGAAATTATGATAATGGTTTTTTGGTTGTTATTGTCCTTGCCAGAATCTTTTTCTCCTTCTCAGAGAGTCAGGCTTGATGATGAAGTTCTGGAGGAATGACCTTGGGCGTTCAGAAATAGATTTGGTCTTCATTTCTCCTACAACTTCTATATTTAAATTGTCTTCGTTCTAGAATCCTAAGCTTCTCTGCCAGACTTCTAAAGTGATAATTCACATCACAGTAGTCATTGTTCTTTGTAAGGCTGCCTATCTACATGACTATTAATGCAACAACTATAGACAATTGCTCAATTTTATTAAATTCTAAAGAAGGACTAAGTTCTCTGTAGCTAGTACAAGTGGGTGCTTCTTAGGGCCTCTGGTTTGCAACTTGTAAATAAACCTGGTAATAACCAGGTATAAGGTTGGGCAAAGATATTTTTAATTTCAGACATTTAGGATTGGTTTTTTTGTTCTGTGTTTTGTTTTGTTTTGTTTTCTGTCATCCTAGAGCAAAATCATGTCTGGGAAGGCAACTCAGTCTCCCCAGTAACTGTTTACTTGGACTCACCCTGAAGATGTAAAGTTAATCAAATAACAAAAGAATAAGTACCAGCAACCAACATTTGGTGTGCTTTTGTGAATTTTGCAAATATCCTGCATCAGGATGGATGAGAGTCATCACTCCTATATATAGGGTTGGGGGTGGGAGTGGGACTCCAGTAAGTCCCAATATTTAGAAGGTCTCTGCCTAGAAGACAGGTGGCTGGGAGAGCTCTGGGTGTGAGGTGGAGGATTTCTTCCTCTGCCAGATATAGCCAAATGGTCAGTGGAGCCAGCCCCAAACCCCAGGGCTCTCATGCCAGTGTAGTAAAACTACAATAAAACCTCATCAATTCAGACTTAAATGCTTGTGACAATTCAACTGCAGATGTGGCTCTTATAGTGTTTCTTAAGTAGGACATTTGACATGATCTCAACTTTCTCTGGAAATTCTAAAGCCTTTCTCACAGATTTCATCCCAGGCCCACTGAAGTTAAAGCTTCTATCTCTTTGACTTCATTTTATAGATCAATTTGTCTACAATTATTAGAAGTTTCTCTAAAAAGCTTCTACATTTGTGATATATTTGTGTGGTAGTCAGGAAATACCATTTACTTTGGTGCCCAATTACAGACTGCATTTGAAAACAATAAAATGCTACCTCTTTTTAGAAAACCCCATAACTTAGGTTTTTTGCTGACAAATGAACATCCCTCTTCTCTCACTACTCTGAATCAGTGAGGTTTTACTGTAAATTAAAATGGAAAAAGCAGGTGTCTATTTCCAGCCAAGCTGACCTTGCAGAATGGTCCATGACTTGATTTTTTCCATTTAATTTGCAAACCAGCCACATGTTGATAAAGGAGAAGTAAGTAAAATGAAAGATCATGAAAGAAGAGAGGTGGACCCCTGATTCTGCCTCCTAGTGGCTGTTAGAATATCCCCCCAAATAACGAATAAATCACAGAAGAGCTTGGCCATTGAACAAACTCTTTCATTTATGGAATTATTTCCATAATCATCTTTCATGTTTCCAATCGCCTTCCCATCTTTTTTTTTGGTGAATGCTCCGGAAAGTGTTTCCAATGTAAATACTTTACGGCATCGGGTGGGGGGGATGGGGGACACAAAGGGGCTGGCAATTTGTTTTTGTTTCTCTGCTCTCTTTGAAATCAGAAAAAAAAGGGGGGGGGCCTGTTGACACCGCCACTCATTCTGCATGCTCCCTGCCAGAAATGATTAGTCAACATGCATGCGTGCCTTTGAATGGCATTCACATCTGGCCCAGTCCGATGTGAATGTTGCCCCTGAGACCCTGCACAATGATTTCTAAGGACCCACGTGCATGAAAATGAGTTACTTCACTGATATTTTTTGGTTTTCAATGTACATATGTGTCCAACCCCCAGAAAAGTAAGTCCCAATCTTACTGAGTGTTTTCTAGCTTACACCTGACCTTTCCTACAAACAGAATGCAAAACCAGAGGCTCCCTGCTTAAAGAGATTTTGACTCAAAAGTTTGGTGACATGGTGAGAAATAGGAGTAACATGACCAATGTGTAGAGATATATGAGTTGCTGAGCTTGTATGAGACTATAGACCATTAAGCCCAGATATGTAGATATAAGTGAACCACAATTGCAAATTTTCAAGTTAGACCAGCAGAAAACCCATAAACACAGTGAAGAAACTCCCAAATTCTTATACCTTAGAGCAAGAGCCAGCCAACAACGGTAATAAAGAGCATGACTCAAAACATACTGGATTATTGTAAATTGAACAGAAGTTCCACGTCTGTCATTTCTGCAGCTGCATCCTCGACCAGCAGGTCAGAATCAAGACTTTCTGAGGCAGGCCTGGAACGATGAAAAGCATGGCCTTAGGACACTGAGAGGCCCAATTGTATCAAAAATGCTGTTCTTTTTACAATAAAATTACCAAACCCTGCTGATGCACAGTTAATCTTGACCGGTGAGGGCTTGACTTCACATCTTAGGTCAGAGGGAGAAGCTTATTACCTCTTTGTCTGTTGTTTTTCTGCCACATTTCAAAGGCCTTTGCGTGGTGGTCAGACTTGATGGTGGAGCATGCCGAGACGTTCCTGTCGCTTTTTGCAGTGGATATGGATGCAGCATTAGAGGTGCAGCCTCCAGACACATGGGACAGTTTTCCACTGTTTCAGCTGCTGAATGATTTTCTCCGTACCGACTGTATGTATTATCTTTGACTTAGTGGGCTTTCCTAAGTAGTGTGCAGATAAACAGATCGCTAAAATGATTTTGTCCCAGGCAGACTACAGGCTAGTGAAACCTCCTCATAGTTTCCTTGTTGCTTTAAAAAAAAAAACAAACTTATAGCTGATGGCCATTCTCTTTCTTCCAACACACGTCCTGTTGCACCGAAGCCCTCTCTTAACTAAGCAGAAGAACCCACAAGCAGTGTGATAAGCGGTACTCCTGCCTGTGTGTTTTATTTGCTTTTGAACAAGCTAATTAACGTAACCTCTTCACATTTTGAAATTTTTATTGAAAGATGTTTTCTAGATGAAAAACAATTTCTAGCTAAATAACACCCCAAGTGCTTCAGTATCTTACAGCAACACATACCCATAAAATAGGCCTTCCTTCCAAGAAGAGTGATGAAGGAGGGGAGGGGTACAGAATGTTCTTTCTATCTGCTAATGTCATGGGAGGAAGGGGAGTGGGTTTACAAGGAAAACCTAAAAAGGAGTTGTCAATTATTGTTTTTACTGTTTTTTTTAAAGGAGCATTGATTAATTTTCCTTTTTAGAAGAATGAAACAAATGGGTGAAATATTTTTGAATTCCACTTTCCTTCCAGACAGATCTAATTGTGAGCTTCAATGCTGTTCATGTACTTTTAGACTCCCCCTTTTTTTACATCCTCCATAAGAAGTATAATTTAATATAGAAGACAGTCCTTTCTATATGTATAGTGGATGCTGATAAAGCAAGTGTGGGTTCTTACCAAGCTTTTGCTTATCTGTTCTAGATAATTTGTGCAATGGAAAATTTCACAAACACCTGCAAGACCTGTTTGCCCCACTTGTGGTTAGATATGTGGATTTGATGGAGTCCTCAATCGCACAATCCATTCACAGGGGCTTTGAGCGGGAGTCATGGGAACCAGTCAAGTAAGGAAACCTTTTTTGATACCATCGGAGTTTGGGTGCAAATGGCTGGCAAGTCATACAGAGATGGAATAACGGTGTCTTACAGTTTTTATTGTTAGCATGGACAGGGAGCAAACACTACCTGTTTCCAACTGTGATGCTCGTACCGTCCTTGTCCAAAGCAGGGGAGGCGGGTGGAGGTTGAGAAATGTTTTATGAAATGAAATCTTTGTTTTATTGCACAAGGTAAACAAGAAATAAGGGATATAAACCTGGCTGTGTTGTTTGCACTGTGTATCTTACTCTAGTGGTGATATCCCTAGGAATTAATGTTTCTCACAGCGTGTTCCATAGCGGTCTATGCAAGGGGTCAGCACACTTTTTCTATAAAAGGTCAGATAGTGAATATTAAGGTCTTTCAAGCTGCACCATCTCTATCACAACTACTCAGCTCTACTGTTGTAGTGAAAAATCAAAAACAGACAAAAGGCAAATGAACAAGCGTGGCTGTGTTGCATAAAACTTTATTTTCAAAAACAGGAGACTGTCCTGTGGGCTATAGTTGCCATTTTCTGGCCTAGGCTTTTGAGACACACCTCAAGAAAAGGACTACTGTATGGCCAGATTTGTTTAGAAAATTCTGTATCCCCCACTCATCCACCCCACACTCATATCTCCTAGAGAACCACAAAGCACAACAACAGATTTGCAAACTCTGAGAACATAGTAATATAGACCCTCATTTAACTCTGCTTCACCTGGAGCTTCCTAAATGTATTTAACTACTTTTTTTTTTTCCAGTGGGATATCTATCCTGTAGGACCAATGACAGGAAATCCTGTAGGGTGTGAATCTGGCAATTTCCACAATTGCTTAGCAAATCTTAGATCCTATTTGAAAATGTCTGGCAGATTCAGTACCACCTCCGTTCCCCAGCAAGGGGGAGGGCTGTGACTCAGGGCTGCCAGAGGGTCAGTCTCAGGTTTGCCTTTCTAGAGACATAGAAGGCTCCTAGGTGGAGAGAATTTTCTAGTATGGTTTGAAAAGCTCCAATAAAACCTGGTATCACTAGCTTTGCCCTGTTAGATTCTTTTTTTCCCTTTTATGTAAGAAAAGCATTTTGTTCTTTCAAATCCTTTCCATCTTTGGGAAAAAGCAACCAGTATGAAGCAAAATGGGGGTATGTACAGCACACTTGGAGACACTCCAGAACAGATATTCAAAACCCTTTTCCTTGATTTATTTGACTTGACCTGTACCCTATCTCTAAGAAGTTTTCTGGATTGAGATTCTTTCTCTAATATTATACTGCATGATTCTAACTGATAAAGAAATCAGTGCAAATACAGCTCTTTTAGTCACCACCCCCTACGCCACGTCCAAGCCATGGAAGAAGTTTCTTCACTTACCTACCGAGAGCAGGTTAACAGGCAGTTGCTCTTCATTTGCAAGCACCAAGAAATCTAAACTTTAGCTTGTTATTTTCAGGCTTATACCATCTCTTCCTATGGCCCTGCTGACTTTTAACTCATGAAAATGAAACTGGGTCCCTTAATCACAAAGCATGAATAAGCGAGTGTATTTTTTTTAATGCTCATTATAATTAAGACGGTGGTGCTGTAGAAAATATCTGAGAAAAGGAATAAGTTTCAAATGAGTAATATTCACATTTTAAAAATAGAAATGATCTTGAAATAGCTTTTACTTACTTGCATTTAAACGCAGATACTGCTACTACCAGCCACGTGGCAGGAAATGATGGGTATCTATCACTGTTTCTTAAAGGGCTCTACAGTTAGGGCCTTGCCCTCCACTCACCGGCCAGAAGGCAAGACTTTGAAACTCTGTGAACTCTTTTTTCATCTGTAAAACTAATTTTTTAAAGTGTCCTTACTCGATGTCTGAGAAGTGTCATGAAGCTCTGTGATAACATTACTAATGTCATTTTATAATCTGTTAAATTCTTCAAGCAAGTAACTGCTATCCCTCTTGAAGTATTAAATATTCTTAATACCATCAGACATGGAGGTAGAATCAAAATTATTTTACAATTGGAAGTGTTAGTCAAGGAAGGTTTTGTTGGGGACTCCTTCTAACGATTAAAAATATAAAATTTGAACTCTTGGATTGCAGTCATTTAAAGATCTGAAAATTAGTGAAGGATTAATAGTTGTAAATAATAACCTGGGAATGTTTTATGTAGATATTTTTTCTCAAGTAGCCTTTTGCTCTCCCAGACTGTGCTATTGGTTAGTGACTGTGATTGTGATCTATTCAATTCATGGTAAACATTACATGCCTTTTAGAGCATGTGGAGGTATTTGTAAGTGCCAACTAAAACAAACTAAATTACGATTCTTTGAAACCACATGTTTTATTAGCTGATATGTAAACAGAATGTGGATGCTCTGACAGATTCACAGAATGACCAGCACAAAATGAAGGGTAAAAAGAGCTTGGGGACGTGCTTTTATGTGCCAAGAAGAATGAGTCTCCCTATACTTCCTACTGGTGAAGACAAAGTACAAGATTTTATCTGAGTACTAGTGAAGAAGCAGAGATTCATTTTCCTTTTGGGATTTTTTTCCAACTAAAGAATGATCTTTTTGTAATGTTTTTATTAAACTTACTCAAAAACAAGAAAGTGACCTAGATAAATAGATTTCACTTGCTCGACTTTCTCTACTCTTACCATGTGTTGCTGCAGGACACACACACATGCACGCATACACACTGGTGCACACACTGCCTTTCCCTCAAATAATTGTTATATTTAAATAGTTCTGTTTCTTCCAGTTTTCAAAAGTTATGACCACAGGCACTTGATTACAGGTAAAATGACAGAAATGCATTGCAGAGCTTATTCAAAAGAAACTAGCATTCAAAATACTAAAGAAAAATAGCACTCAGACAAGAAAATGTTACTAATATATTGAGCTTGCTAAATGTAGATCAAAATTATTTTTCATTCTTCCGATTTTTTTTTAATGATTTGATTTGTTTTCTCGTGAGAGACACAGAGAGAAAGAGAGAGGCAGAGACACAGGCAGAGGGAGAAGCAGGCTCCATGCAGGGAGCCTGACTTGGGACTCCAGCCCATGTCTCCAGGGTCACGCCCTGGACTGAAGGTGGCGCTAAACCGCTGAGCCACCTGGACTGCCCAGATTTTCTTATTTCAAAATATCCACCTATAAAATAAAACAGAGATACAATCCTTTGGGCTCGATACAACTGAAGCTACCTGACAGAAAGGGTAAAATGACCAGGTCCTATTTAGAAGGATGGCCATCCGCCTACACAGATAGAAAAGGCAGCTGCATCTCTGTTTCCATTAAGCCAGAAATAGTCATGATGAGAGTCTCAATATATTTGTGGAAAATATCATTGTGCAGCTTCGACCATACTTGAAGATGGTCAGTCTGTCAAGAACAGGCTCAAGCTAGAGCCCATAACCCTCTCACGGATGTCCATCAAGACACGTCATGGGACCATTGCTGGGCAGGTTGTTCACAACTCTCTCTACAGCCCTAAATAAGAGTTTTTGGTCCTAACAGTGGGAAAACATTTCTACCAGCTTTTTAGAGTTGGCTCCTTGTTAGTCAAGTCATTACAGCCTTCGGTGTGGAAGCAAACTTAGAAAGCATGCAGTCCAAAGCTTCCCAGGACTAGTACCAAGGACCCATTCCACACTATCCTTTCCTTGACAGATCATGGTTCAATCTCCACTCCAGGCACGGGGAATCCGTGCTTCATGGTTGCCCATTTTGGGTAAGGATGGCTCTGAATGATTGCACTAAACACTGTGCAGAAACACAGTATATGTTTTTGATATACTCACACTGAAAAACCTGGGTTTCTCATTTCTCAAAATGCACCTTATCTCTTTCTGCCCGAGATACACGTAAGAAACATACTTTTTAAATAACTTGCATTTTCCAGATTGTCAAGAATATCAATGTCTTAATAATAATAACCATCAGACCAAGGACACCTTAGCAACATGTAGGTGACCTGGTAATGAAATACAAGAGTACTAGACTCAGGAGTATGAACTCCTGATTCTCCTATTAACTTGCTGGGTGGGAGTTATCTGACTTGGGCAAGTAATCTGACTAAAGTATCCTCCTTTGTAAAACAAGGATTTTGAAGACCCAAGGCCTTTTCATCACTAGCATTCTAGAAAATGTCATCTTCCATATTCATCCCATGACATTTGGTCACCACTTGCCTCCCTAGCACCTGGAACAGGGACACAGCAGGTACTCAATAAATATTTATTGACTAACATTTATTAAGGAATCATACAGCCTGAAACTTATAAGGATACCCTAGGAAAACTATAAGGAGAAGAGGAGAAGATACAATCCCCTGGTCAGGGATTTCAATCTGGCTGGGTCTGAGCAACATACACACAAGAAAAAATGACTTTAAATATTTACCAGTGTACAAAAAAATAACAAAGAATGATGAGAGCATAGAGTAGAAGTCAATGAATCTCCACTGAGGAGTCATGAAGGAAATAACTTGGAGAATAAGACCTTCAAAGGAGACGGGTGCTGGGAAAGAGCATGAGCAAATGTAAAAACGTGAGGGAAAGGAAGGCATGTGATGGAAACAAGGAATGCTTGATTTTGGCCAGCACAGGTGAGGAGGGAGGTAAGCCATAGGTTGGTAAGTTGATTGGAGGGGAGTCTACAACCCCATGAAGTTTAGAACTTTATTCTCTAGGTCATACTTTTCAAACAAGGGTTTGACAGTTCCCAGGCTGATAAGAATTGGTCTTTGGCAAGGAAGAGGGGCAAAAAATTTTTTTACTCTTGCCATGTATATGTATGTATAAAGCACAGGTCTACATAGAGTACATAAACAGATCTACAGTATATTGATGGTATTAAATTCTCATGGGGAAGATAGTTGGGGGCCTGGTGGTGATAATGAATAAAAGGCTGGAAAACACCACTCTACATTATAGAAAGATATCAGAGAGTGCCCACCTCCCTAAGCTAGGGATTAGACCGAAGCATAAGCATTGAGAAAGGCTTTAGGGTCCAGAGCACCAAAAGAAGACAAGATGTACTATGTACATTCATGCAACAAATGGCTTACAAAGGGGGAGGCATTCTGAATCTCAAATCTATCCCCATCCTGAAGTCTTTGAGAGAAGACTTTACCATATCCTCTCTGCATGAAGACACAATCTTGTTTAGAACTTATTCCTGAAGGAAGGGATGTCTCTACGTCTAGTCATTTCATCCATAGAATTGAGGCATGCACATTTGTGACATTCATCCATGTGTGTGAGAGAGAAAGAGAGAGAGAGAAGCTGAGAATTTTTTAATCAAGTGCTCCAGGGTCAGGCCCTTTGACCTGAATAGGAGCTGGATAGCAGAGTCCCCACAATGAATGAGGCTAACTTTTTATTTTTTAGTAATCTCTACACCCAACATAGGGCTCAAACCCACAATCCCGAGATCGAGTCGCACGCTCCTCCAACTGAGCCAGGCAGGTGCCCCAGAATGAGTCTAATTTTTAACATGTATCAGTTGTTAGGATTGCAATTCACACTTCTTATGCTATCCAGAGATATCCCATTATGATTCTCACAGAGAAGCATGTGATGGACTTGTTTTTTAGGCAGTTGCTAAAGGGCCCTCTAAAATAATAATTTGTTATATCCATCAGCAGCTCCTAGAGCCTGATCTGACCCGAGTGCTACTAGAAAATTCTTCCCTTTCACATGTATATAATGCTTGGAATTGCCTCTTTGACTATTAACATAAGCTATTAATATCCAAATGAAATATTAGTAACATTAATAGTACACTATATTGTTTTGCTAAACAGAAATATCAAGCATGTTCCAGTCTTTTCAACATAGAGCATTATAGTATGTCACATGAAGGAAATGTTTCTACGTGAGTCCAGCACAGCAGTCCAGCCAAAATGTCATATTTTACAAATACAATATGTTTTGATTAATATAAGTATTTTTCAAATTTGCATATGCAAAACAAAGCTCATTTCTAATTTGTGTAGCCACCATCCGCTAATATGTTTAAATTAAGTTGCTTTTGCATACATCTGTATGTTATTCATTCCTAGCTACTTTTAATTTGCTTGGAATTGACATTTTAACTTGCCAGGCTGCCATCTCTAAAGATCTCCTAATTCCTTGATCATTATTCAGTGTGTGTGTCATCTAATGATCACATTTGCTTATGTAGGCTTACACATGTCTTAATGGAAATCGCCAACGGTTTTGTTACATGGCCGTGTTTAAGTCTGAGAGCCACCAGGGACTGACTTCAGAGGCAGTTAAACAGAGAAACATCGAAGACAAAGTTCCATTGTCCCATCTACTTACTAGTCATATTTGGCTAATCTCTTGACCATTCCCAGAAGAGCACCCTCTCATCCCAAGTAGAGAAGCATAATTGGCTTTCCCAAAACGTGAAGTGTAAAGGACAAACCTGTGTGACACCTGTTTCCCGTAAGGAAAAGAATGCTAGGTTTGGCAATTTTGCATTCTAGGTTTTGCCATCCATATTGCCATTGTGAAAGAGTAGCTTGTTTCCAGAGGGAGGCAGGTGTCCAGCCTCTCCATAGGGTCCAGGATTTCTGACTTATCAGGAGGCTTGCCCCGCTAAGCAAGCCCAGAGGCAGCTCCAGCCCTTGCAAGAGCTCTGTTAGTCAAACACAGCTTGCCCGGGGCAGAGCTGCTTTGGCAAAACTTGCTCTTCTGCAAGATCCAAAAAGAAACCCTCAACTCCTCTGCCAAAGTTCTGTCAACTCCACTTAAACAGGAAGGCTCCTCTCAGATGCAGAGTTAGGCTGGGCTGTACCGTGCCAGTGACTTTGGCTGGATGGAACACCCTTAAAATGCCACTACAGAGACACACGGTGCCAGCTTGCAGAGCAGTAAATGCCACAGTCCCTCCACAGAGATACAGTTGATTCGAGTTGGGGGTTTTGTTTTGTTTTATTTTCTCTCTTTATTCATAAAGCTATCCATCTCTGCATCACATCAGTGGATCAATCTTCGTTCA
The DNA here is from genome assembly GCF_048164855.1 of Canis lupus baileyi. NCBI lineage: Eukaryota > Metazoa > Chordata > Mammalia > Carnivora > Canidae > Canis > Canis lupus. The sequence continues at coordinate 30,180,568 of NC_132856.1, forward strand.
AAAACAAAAGGCTGTTGCAGGTCACATTTTGTAACTTTTTATTAATTTTAACATTTTACCGAAAAAATGCGCCGCTTGGTTAACTTTCACAAACTGAGCACACCCCCCGTAACGATCACCCAGATAAAGAAACGGAGCATCCCCAGCACTCCAATAGCCTCGCCTTCTTTCTTCCAGTCTCCATCTCATTTCTGGGGCTGGCTAACACAAGGCCACATTTTAAATCCACGTGTGGTCCAAGAATTTAAAATTAAAGAGGAGTTTGGGATTCTTTTCTTTCCCTAGTGTCCCTTTTGTGTGGGTAAATATTTCTCGGTGTTAATTGGGCTTTGTTTGGGAGAGGACGTTTCTTTAAGTGTCTTATACAGTTATTCCAAGCTAATTCTTCTTCTCGATACAATCCCTTCATCTTTGCCATCATCTCTGACGCCCTGTTGCACATACAGCTGTCCTCAGAAGTAACCGTTGGCAAGTGTGCGTTCAAGTGGGTGAACTTCCCATTGTGTCTTGTATCTGATATCTGACTTGAGAAATGTGCCTCCATCAAAAATAATCTATGAATTAAAAAATAAGAAAAATGAAAGTGCGCCACCAGTGCCACCAATCCCAGCTGCTTCTCCAGCAGCCCCAACTCCACCAATGCCAAGACTTCCATGAACTTCAAGTTCTTACCATCAGACAAGTTCTAGACTCTCATGGCAGTGGATTTGGAAACTGAAAGCCCCTCGCAAAGGCTTTTAACTAATGTGATCATTGCACATCGGTGTCTTTGAGTTTCCCACACTTTTAAGTCACTCTGTGGTTAATTTTTCTCCATTAACTTCCGCCATTTCTCTCTGAATACTGAACTGCACCACAGCTCCTCATCCGTAAGCTGTCTTCTGAAGTGTGTTGCTTGAGTTTTCACTGTTGTCTTGCTGTGGACTTAGCCAATTTATTTACAACTGTCATGTGCTTCTGCTACATCTGCATTGTCACTGTGATGGTATTTTTTTCTTTCTGTCTGTTTCTTCCACAGGAGTTTAACCAGTAACCTACCCAATGTGAACCTACCCAATGTGAACCTTCCCAAAGTACCAAATCTACCAGTTAACATCCCTCTAGGCATCCCACAAATGCCTACTTTTTCGGCACCGTCATGGATGGCTGCTATATATGATGCTGAGTGTGTATTCAGTTCACATTAGATCTAATTTAAATTTAAGTGATCTTGGCATGGATATGTATTGTTTATTTCTATACATCCTATGTAACAGAGATGGAGATGGATAATTAGACATATTTTGCTGATCATACAGAGACAATATTGTTTATTTCTGGCATGCAGCGTGTTTGTAAGACGTTTGCTATATATACAGCACTAACAATTTGTCTTACGCCCACTGAACGCTTGAGGACTATGTTTCACTTCCTGAATTCTTTTGCAAAAGGAGTCTGCCCATGTTTTGTTTTTTTGTTGTTGCTTTCCTCTTCTTTCTTTCTTTCTTTCTTTCTTTTTTAATTCAGGTGCCATGACTCTAGGAGTTATTCATTCAAAAATAGTTCAAGAAACCTCTTGGATGGGCTGGCCAGTCATCTCTGGCCTGATCCAAATCTAAGAAGGAAGCACACTTACCTAGAAGCTGGGGTTTGCTTTAAATAAAAAATTCCTAGAGACTGTTTAAACCATAAAGCATATTTCTGGTGTCAGCAAATGGCAGGATATAGTAACAGTATGTTCAAGGCTAAATGAAAACTTCTGAATGGATCAAGCCTTAGTAATGTCTATGTTATGTAAAGATACTTTCCAAGGTCATAATGCAATATGGAGCATTGGGATCTAGGTAGCAAGAAGATATCTAAATTTGAGAATGTAAGAGTCAAACAACAAATAAATAAATTTTGCAGCAGCCGTATCATCTGTGGTCTGAGGATAGGGCCATTCTTTACATTCATCGATGCAAATGCCAGGAATGCATGGGTTTGTCTTTTGGGGAGGCCTGGCTGCCCCTTTAAAGCAGCAAGCAGCTCAGGGGTTGAGGTTGAGCAGCTGAACCCGCTTTTTTTTTCCCTTGGCAAGAAGAAGATCCAGCACCCCTAAATTCTACCTCAGGGAAATTAAATTAAAACCATGTGCATGATTTAATAAGTGAAATAGGGTTTAGTGATTCTATACCCTCCTTTGATCCTTTTCTTAGACCACAGCTAATTATAGTCCAGATAAGCTTTTTCTTGAAAGAATAAATTGGCACATTTTCAAAGGGAAGTGTTATTATCAAAGGAATAAAAAATGATCTGAAACTGGCAGTGATGTTTTGAAATCTTGAAATCGCATTCATCAAGATGGCCCGCAACATTTTTATTTTTGCAGCGATCCAGGTAGAAACAGGACATTAAATGACTGCTCTACTTGGCTGCTTCAAAGTTGCCTAACATTTTTAAAAACCTATATTCGTTCACAAGTCACAGTGAAATCATATGGTCAATGTGTCTGATTCTCTTTTAAAGACAAACTAAAACCTCCAAAAAATTTATAACTGAGAAAAAAAATTCTTCTAAAAAAAGTAAATCATATTCATGCTAAGATGACTATATCAAAAGTTAGATTAGGTAGTATCTGTTAAAAATTAAAATATAAATACCTGAAAGCTTTTCTTACCTTCTTCTCTGCATGCTCCGTGGCATTGTTTTTGAAAAGATATGAATCAAGACATTGTAATAAAGCAGATAATGGTCTCCATTCAATTAATTAAGGCATGAGTGGGAACACATTTTGGTAACTGCTCAGCAATCAAAATAATCTTGGTGCTATTGCCTTAACATTAACAGTTTATCTTAAAAATAAAAAGAAAATATTCTTTTCCTCATGTCAAAACTTAATAATAAGCTCTTCAAAGAAAAAAAAAACCCTAGAAGAATTTTTTGAAACTCTGAAACCAGATGGGTGTCAAAATGTTGTTGTAATAAATACCAATTATTGCATTCATATGTACTTAATGATTTAAAACATACAACTATGCAGTTCCAAAACGGGGTTTAGACTAGACAAAGTTGGGGTTTCTTTTTCCCAAGCCTAGGTTGGGGTAGGGGGAAGGCTGAACTTTCATGAAGAAACAATGCATTCCCCCACTTTTAAACGGTGCTTATGGCAGGATCTGAATAGAAGGCATAGATCCTCAATCACCCACCAGGAAATGCCTGATTCTATATCTTTTCATAATTCTAGTTTCCTCCTTTGCCACCTTTCATTTTAAGGACGTGTTTCCATGTTACCTTCTTCTGCGTGTCAGATACATCTACATACTGACCTCAGACTGGTCTGTCCTTGGAAACATTACCCTGTTGGTCCAGGCCGTAGGCTCCCTCTCGGCATGTTGGGAGTTTGCCCCCACCCCACCCCACAGTAGCTGTGTATGCGTTTATGCACTAGCTATATTTCTCTCTGAAGCATTAATTCAATGCAGCTGGCATCTGTCACAATAGAAACACCCACTCTCATCTGTTTCTATAGACGATGTCAGAACAAGTGGTAATGCATGGTGTGTTGGACATTTTATAAATTACCGTGTTAGCATTAGTGGTATGCGAGGAAGGGGGGGTGGGTGGCCACCCCTCAGAGCTCCAAATGGGACTGTTACCAAAGAGAAAGCCAGCCAGAGAAGGACAAGAGGGTGAGAGGCGGAGCATTTCTCATATACAGGCTTCCGTGGATGCCCCAGGTAAAAGTTTCTGAGACGTCATTGTACAGAAAAGAATCAAGACCAATTTCTCCATCTGTACAGGGGACTGGGTAAGGTGGTGCAATGGTAAAAGAGCTCGGGTTTTGAGCCCTAAGACTTTGCAAATATCCCTTGTTGGCTTATCAGTCCCCCCCCCCCCCCAACTGCAACTCACCTCGTCCTGGGTCTGCCTCTGCAACAGGCTGGTCTATGATAATTGGAGTGCGAACCAAACTGAACACGAATATTGGACTCGAGGTATCCAGGTGTACTCGTCTTGATTTGAGTCACCCCAGTTTCTTTCCAGCTCTTCAAGAGAGAAAGCAGGTCCTCGCTCACCACTTTGTTAGCACTGTCCTTTTAAAACTGAAAGTCTTGTGCAATCTCCAAGAGGCCTCTGCTCTGGAGGGGAGCTGGGGAAGTGCATGAAACTCTGAATTTTAATAACTGCATGTTGTCATGTAGTTATTATCCGTTGAAACTTACTTCTCCCTCTGGTTTGTGGCCTTCATCTGAATCATCACATGTGTTAATGTGGTTATTAAAAGAAGGCTGATTTTTACCATACACCGTCTCCGAGTCATGGTGGGGCAACACCTTTCCTCAGACTTCTCACTGGTCTGGAATAATTGGCCGAACAAAGCAGACTAAGTCATGTATGGTAAAACTCAAAATCTGCCGGTGGAGACTTCCCCCCACCTCCACCGCCAACATGCGTCGTTTTGTATGTTGAAGCCACTGTTTGCCTTGAGCCTTCTAGCTCCTAGTTGTCTTTGTGTCAGCTTTTCCAGAACCCAAGGCCCCCTGGGTGACTCTTGTTTTCTAACTTTTATCCTGCCAGTAATGGATCAGGCACCTCAGAAGACCTGTTCTGGAAACTCGACGCCCTTCAGACCTTCATTCGGGACTTGCACTGGCCCGAAGAAGAGTTTGGAAAGCACTTAGAACAACGGCTAAAGCTGATGGCGAGTGACATGATTGAATCTTGTGTCAAAAGGTAAGCCTGGCGGCTGGACAGGCCCCACACGCCTTCCCTGCCATGCTCTGACTCAGGGAATGGTAGCTGGCACCTCTTTTGATTGGCTGTAATTTGGATTTTTTTTTTGAGAAGGTGATTGCTTGGCCCAGTCAGCTGGTGGCCCCCCAAGTCTAGCTCCTGTTCACCTGCCCCACACCTGTCCCAAAACCAACACAGTATGGTAGCCAGTGTTTTCGCTCAGTTCCATGAGGAAAGGACGCATGTGTGTTCCTGTTCCTCTTTGTATCCCTGGTATCTAGCAGCATCTGACAGAAAATATTTACTTAGAAAATATTCGTTAAAGGTGTAAGTGTCTGCATGAGGAGAAGGCCATGGAAAAAGAAGTACATGTGGTTCTGGAGCCAGTCTATCCAGTACAGGCAGCAGAAAATGAAGGCCTTTTCAGGGATGTGAGCAGTATCTCAGCAGCATCATTCATCCCATACACATGAACTGAGCGCATATTATGTGCCAACTCCTAGTTGTCCTACCCCAAGTTGAACTAGATATCGGTAAGGGAGCATGAGACCTTAAATGTCCATTTTGATTTCCTACGAGTTCCTGCCCCCTATATTGCCATGGCATATAGGATTGGGGTGGGAATGCTGGGCTTCAAGTTCCCAGGTAGACTGTGAAAAGGTGAAGAGAAGAAAATGAGAACAATATGCATCCATTCAACAAAGATTGTTTAGCTCCTCCTACCTGCCAAGCACAGGGCTACATTCTTGGCATGCTGTGAAGAATGAAAGACCACATCCCTTCCCTCCTGGACTATCTATATGTGTGTATCAGACACAGAGATGGAATTCTTCTGGTTTAACATCATTATCATCACCCTATCCCCAGACACACATCCAAGTTCCTTTTCCAGTTCATAATTCCATTACTTTTCCCTCATTCAAAATGAAATAGAAAAAGAAAGAAAGAAAGAAAGAAAGAAAGAAAGAAAGAAAGAAAGAAAGAAAGAAAGAAAGAAAGAAAGGAAGGAAGGAAGGAAGGAAGGAAGGAAGGAAGAAAGAAAGAAAGAAAGAAAGAAAGAAAGAAAGAAAGAAAGAAAGAAAGAAAAAGAAAGAAAGAAAGAAAGAAAGAAAGAAAGAAAGAAAGAAAGAAAGAAAGAAAGAAAGAAAGAAAGAAAGAAAGAAAGAGAAAGGCCACAAACGGCACAGGCCACTCCAGACCTCCAGATGTTGGATAGATTCGTTGATGGATCAGTTGTGGGTGATGGGGGCTGCGTTTGTCTAGGAGTGCTCTGAATTTTATATCCTGGAAGAAGAAAAGAGAAGTAATTGCATCAGAACTGGAAACCAAAAGGGCAAAAGAACAACACGGGCCCAGGCAGGTGAACGTCTCAGCAGGAACTGGGGAAATAGCTACGTGCTGTGCAGAGTCTGGGCAGGTGTTTGACGGCACTTCTGAAAGCTCAAAGTCCTGGTGATCCAAATTTTGCATTTTGTTCTTTTCTTCCTACTCTTCGAACCAAGGGCAGGACTATTGTTCAAACTCAAGGTCAAAATATTCCCTTAGAATTTTGAATTCTACCATTTTCTACATAGTTTCCATCAGTTATAGGAAAAGCAGCTCTTTTCTTGTAGCCAAGCCATTCCACCAAAAACCTCTCACGGGGCAGTTCCCCTGTGGTCCCAATCGGTACCCAGGGCTGTAGCACATTAGAATGAACACTGTTTTCTGATCTGTGCACACAATTGTACCAAAAGACATATATGCCCTTCTGAGAAGCTAGTTTTGGGAATAGGGAGTTGGAAGTGGGGAGTTGAGGTGAAAAAATGGGAAGACGTGTAAATGTGAAAGATAGACAGTGATTCCATCTTATCCCTTACCACAGATCTCGGTGGCCAGCCACCTTAAAGTGTGAACTACTCAGCAGCAGGGAGTCTATCTTATTTGTTTTGAGCTCTGGGCCTTCCCCAAATCCCAGCAGCATGCTTGGGACATAGTAGCTGTTAAGTAACCTTTTTTGAATTAAAGTTGGTCAACATTCCCACTTGCTTGACACTGGATGCTTAAATCTCTTGATGTCCCTTCCAATTACGGCCCCAGATGAAAGCAGACAACTGCAAATATAAGTGTAAATATCATCCTCTGACCTCCAGATGCAGAGAGTAAAACATGAAAAAGTCCTTGGATGCTTTAAGATATAGAATCTATATGAGCAGTATGAGCAGAGCCTAGAACCATCACTTTCCTCTTTGAGACTGAATAAACGGCTGTCATTCTAGAAGGACGTCACCGTAAGGACATTATTTCATAGATGTAAATATGCAACATCCAAAAGTCATTCATCCGATGAACGTGACAAAGCCTCCAGTCTAGTCTATATCAGATACTGTGTTCCACCGAAATGCAGCACCCTCAGCCCTATTCTGGAGGACCGTCAGCTGAATTCAGTGACTTTTCCATCCCTGGCATTTTGCTCCATGGAGCCCTCCCAGTCATATTAATTTTGCATTTGGTTTCCCCTCTTCACAGCCACACCCTCCAAGGGCAATTCACAGTTCCCCTGTGAAAACAGAAGACATTTACTTCATTGTAAGGGAAAGATGTAGCACTTCCCTTTCTTCAGTTGGGCCAGAGTTGGCATGCCGGCCTCAGAAGATAAGCCCAGGGGTCCGTCCAACTCTGTCCCCATCAGACCGCCTTTTCACAAAACCAGAAAAGGATGTATTTTCAGTGTAGCTTAAAATGATCATCATGATTAGAAAGCTACTTCAATGCACCGAGTCTTCAGAAGCCAAGATACATTTATCTTTAACATGATCATATAATATATAGGAGTGCTTTAAGGGTTTTTTTTTTTTTTTTAAGTTTTTTTTTTTTTCTTAAGAACTAGGCTTCCAACCTTAGAAATTATACTTGGCTTCCCTGCATGCACTCAGGGTGTGTTAGCAAGCTGGCATCCTTTCCTGAGCTAACTAGCTGTGTGGTCCTCTTCTGCACTGTTAGAAAACTGCTACTAATACCTCTTGAAGCAATGCTTTCCTGGTGGCTGCATGATCTCCAGAACCTGACAGCGAACAATACTGAAAAGATGCATTGGGCGAAAGGAGCTTTAATAAAACCACTTACCAACCAGGTGCTGTTCTTTCAAGGCATGTGATGATGTGACCCACTTCTCTAAAACCTTTTAAAATATAACTGGTCCCCTTTACAATGCTGATACCAAGGATTAAATCTCACACCTGTATTACCAGCTGGCCATGTCAGACTAGGTTTTTTCCTGTGAGCAGTTAGCACATTGCCGGGATCATAATTTGACCTATATCAGAATTAGGTCCCATTAAGTTTTCCCCATTACATAGTTCTTGAGTTGGTAAGTATATTATGGCATTTTCACTTATAAAAAATATAAACTCTTAAAAAACATATAGATATACATACTCTTATTGCAGAAAAATAGACATTGCCAACAAACACAGTGGAAGTCCCCTGACACCACTCCTCCTAATTTAACTTTCCTCCCCAAAGGTACCTATCTTATTTTTTTAGTCTTTAAAGCCATATAATAACTGGATTTTTTTTTTACTCCAGTCTTTCAAAACCAAAAGAAAAAAAACAATAAATGTCATTTAAGATTTTTTCCCCCCACCATGAGATTTTGGAGATTAGAAGCCGCTTTTTTGTTTTTTGTTTTTTTAATGAAGCGATTCAAGGTAGGCAGTTGCCAATGTGAGAGAACTTACATATGCTATAATGCTATAATTGGGTTTTTGTTAATTCATTCATTCTCCTGCAATTAGGGATCTCCATAGCATGTAAACTATAGACAGAAATACGCTGAGCTACAGGTGTTCTGTGTACTGCCGAGAAAGGAAGGGTTTACATGGCTGTCTCTGTGAATAGGCCTTCCTTAGTTGGGAAAGTCATTTTTAAAAGAACACATGTGAAGTCATTGTCGATTGAAACTGATTACAGCCTTCAATTTTCTTTTTCACTGACCTCTCAGAAAATGTCTCCTCCACCTGCTTCCATGAATGCTGAATTGGTCTTTTCCTACTTTGTTTTAATAGAACCAGGATTGCATTTGAAGTTAAGCTGCAAAAAACCAGTCGATCAACAGATTTTCGAGTCCCACAGTCAATATGCACCATGTTTAATGTTATGGTTGATGCCAAAGCTCAATCAACAAAACTTTGCAGCATGGAAATGGGCCAAGAGGTAAAAAAAAAAAAAAAAGAAAAATACAGATTTTTTTTTCCCCCCTTCCATTGATCATGTAAAAGAAAACTTCACAAATTCCTTCCATCTACACTAGTCTGCTAGTTTCAGAAATATCCTCTAACATTTGTGGATTAAGCTACAGATGAATGTTTGGTATCTGTTTGTTAAGAAAATTTCTAAGGCATGTGCTAATGAGAATGCCAGTCACTTGGAAGTGATTCTTGGTTAGAGTTGGGGTGGCCATAAAGTTCCTTAAGTCAAATAATGTGTGATGACCTTATTTATTAGGCTGGTATCTCCAACAGATCTGTTTGCCAGAGTGCAAGTCATTTTCACATTTGAAGTGCATTTTATCACTTTGAACATCTGGATCGCAGGAGAGCTCTCTTTCTTGCATCAAGCAACCTCCACGATATATAATGTTGTATCATCCTGCTACCCCCGTCCCCAGCCAGCAGGTTCTGAATTCTTAAGAAATCACAGACTTTCCAGTCTCCTTAGATTGAGTTGATTGTGCATCTTCCCTGACCAAAAGGTTAGTCCTTTGCTAAGTTTCCAATTCCAAAGTGGTATTTAAAATGTAAAGGAGAAAGAAGCAGCAACTCGGGCTTGATTAAAGACTATCATGATCATTTTTCTCCGATGGCCTCAAGCCAGCTAGATATTCATATACCAATTTAGAATTAATTCAGAAACATTTCTGGCAACTCTCATGTTGTTGCCAATTGGCATAAATTGCTCCTAAATCAGATCTTTCGATACCAGCCTTACATGCTCAGAATTCTTACTAAATTATATTTGCTCCTTATTCGTTATTTATTTTCTCTTATCGGCACCTTCCATTTTTAAATGTGGGTTGGTGGTATTCTCTTCCTGGCAACATCATCTCCAACCTTCTTTCCCCACTGATCAGCTTCCTCAGCCACCCCTGTTAGTGTTTGCTCCTGGGCAACTTTCTTTTGAGGGACATTTCCTCGGGGGTCATGTTCTAGGCTGTAGGGGCAAATGCAGGAGGCCCTCAGTTCTCTTTTTGCGGCAACTTGTGCTGCATGTGAATGGCCTGGAGCAGTGGTTCTCAACATTAAGTAGGCATCAAACTCATCTGGAGAGCTTCTCAAAACCCAGATTGTTGGGTCTGACCCCAAGAGTTGCCATAGGTCTGGGTGTGGTCCCAGAATTTGCATTTCTAACCAAGTCCCTCTGTTATGCTGCTGCTGCTGCTGGCTGGTCCGGAGCCCACAGTTTGAGAATCACTGGTCCAGAGACTCAGTATCCAAAAATGATAGGGCTCATGCATGAAGGACAGCCCCCTGAGACAGGCTCAGGGTGGGTGTTCAGCCACCAGGGTTCTGACCCTGGCTGTGCAGCAAATGAGCTGGGTCTTAGTTTTCTCATCTTTAAAATGATGGCACTATTCTAATTCAATTCAGGCTATTTTGAGCTGCGGAATCAGTTCTTCAAACCTTACCAAAGAAGGCTAGCATGTGAAATAAATAAAATGAGAGCTGCTGTGGATAAAGTGGAGGGGGGTGGTCAGGGAAGAGGGGCCCAGTGCACAAGCTACCATGTTCCTTTCCACCTCTGCATTTCTTTGCTGCGCACCTGAAGTCTCTTAGGCTTCACAGAGCCTGCTTGGAAAACCCTGCTTTGGGTGATCTGTAATGTTCACTAAGATCCCTTTAAATTCAAACGTTCCCAAATTCTATCCCTCCCAAATTTTTCTCCCATAGATTATCCTTTTTTAAAAATTGAGATGTAATTCATGTGCCATAAAATCCACCCTTTTGAAATATACAATTCAATAGTGTTTAGTATATTCACAAAGCTGGGCAACCGTCACTACAATCAGCTGTAAGAGTCTTCCATCACCCTAAAAAGAAACCTGACCTATGAATACTAATTCCCCAACCCTCCCTCCCCAGCCTTGGGTAACTACCCCCCTACTTTCTGTGCCTAAGGACTTGCTTATTCTGTGCATTTCATATAAATGGAATCTCATGTGGCCTTTTGTGACTGGCTTCTTTCATGTGACACCGTGTTTTCAAGACTCGTGTTGTCACATGTGTCAGCGCTTTATTTCTTTTTATACTGAATAGAATTTTATTATATGGTGATACCACATCTTATTTTTCAGTTCATCAGTTGATTGACATTGGAGTTGTTTCCACTTTTTAGCGGCTACAAGTAATACTGCCGTAAACATTCATGTACGAGTTTTCATGTGGACCTATGTTTTTAACTCTCCCGGATATATACCTCAGATTGAACTTGCTGGGCCATATGGTCACTCTACGTTTAACTTTTTGAGGAGCTGCCAAGTTGTTTCCCAAAGTGGCTGCACCATTTTATATTCCCTAACCACCCTTGTGTGTGTGCAGTGGTATCTTACTATGGTTTTGATTTGCAGGGATGTTGGTCATCTTTTTATGTGTCTATTGACCATTTGCAAATCTTCTTTGAAGAGAAGTCTATTCACATCCTTTGCCCATAAAAAAAAAAATTAAACTGTCTTTTAATTGTTTAGTGGTAAGACTTCTTTATATATTCTGGATACTAGACCTTTATCATAGATATGATTTGCAACTATTTTGTCCCATTCAGCCAGTTGTCTTTTTCACTTTCTTGGTAGTATCCCTTAAAACACAGTCTTTTTTTAAGTTTGATGGAGTCCAGTTCATCTCTTTCCCCTTGGAGCTTCCCAAGATGTCCTTTTCAACTGAGTTTCACAAAGCTGACCTCATTCAAGGAATGAAGAAGGGTTGTTGCAATAGGACTGGCCTCTTTTCCACTCAGCAGCTCTTACAGGCCCTCCTCAGATTGACTCAACAATGGCCACATTTAAAGAACTCCCACATGCCTAGTCAGATGCTAGCAATCTTTCCAGACAAGCCAAGTCACTCTGATCTTCTTTCTTTTTCAACTGGGATTTGGGGAGACTAGTGGGTGTTGGGTGGCAAGGGTTATTGTCACAGGCTGCACTGAAAATGTGGTGAAATTTAGGGAACCAATATCCAGGAAAAAAAAATACTTTCCCACAGTTTTGCATTTCGGGGGTGGGGGGTGGCTATGGACCCATTTAGACCAAACTGTTAGCCCCTAGTTGGAGATATATGATGAAAAAATAGCAAGTTGATTTTGTCACAAGGGGACCCTGCTCTTATCTTTACCACTAATTATTTCTATGCTACAGTAGAATGATTTTCCCTTAACCTTGGAGTCTTGGTTTTCTAGAAAAACAAGTTGTCTAGTGATTTAATAAGTACATTTTATGGAGCCCTATACCTTAGTTGCCAAACTCTGTGACCTTGAGCAAGTCCTTTACTCTTACAACCTTACCGTCATCATTTGTCATGTGAGAGAGCATGTAACACACAACCTTTGAGATATATGGAGCTTATGAAAACTGAGGATATAGCTCCCTCATTTCTGGATGGAAGATTAGAACATTGTCTCAGATATGCCCAAATAGTAACATTTTTGAGGCTAAGAACCAATGCCTACTTCTTTCTGGACATTGTTTTATTTGATAAAGTAGAAAACACTTTATGTATCCCAAATAATTCATCATTCTTCTTCTTTTTAAATTAAAACAATAACTAAGGCTGGTGAACATTTCCCATTTTTCCAGAGCCCCTCACCCCTCTCTCTAAACCAAATGGTCTTTATTAAGGACTTATCCAATACTGTATTCTAGTCTTTGGCTCTTATCCTAAGCCTGCCAGTTTCCCAAGCCGTGCTAGGGAGACCTGCTATGCCATTTCTCCTTAGCATAATTGAATCAGAGACACCTATGTGACCAGCTCATGGAAATATGAGGCCTCAGTTAGAATACCAAGTGACTGAGAATAGTCCGAAGGAAGCCAGACATCATTTTCTGTAAATATATAATTCCTTTGAAGGACCTTGCTGGTTATGACCTTGAGGAGAACTTCAATGGGAAGTCTCATGCAAATGGTGTCTCTTTAATTTTTTTCATTTTGCAGAATGGGGATAGTCATCTCCAATGTCAACTGAATTGTAAAAATGATATTGGCCAAGGATGACTGGAAAGTAAGAGACTAGATATAAGTTCAATGTTTTCATGTAGTTTTCACTTTGTGAGTATTGGATGTTAAACTCACATGCAGATCTAGTTATAGATACCTGCTTCTACCTGGATTTCAACTCCCACAATGTGTTTTAGCCTAGTGACTGGAGAGGTGATACAATAGTTTCCTATCTTAAGATCACTTCCTGAGTTTCATCACCAGGGTAAAGTCTCATCTAAAGGCAGCTGTTGAAGCATTTGTTAACCATACTTTTCCTTCTTAAATATTTATTTTTTTCATTAAAATTTACGAAGTACCAATAGAGAGAAAATTGTGTATTAAATAGTTTCTCACTTGGTCTAGTGTGTTTTCGTCTCATTTCCAAGGTCAGATGGTCTTAACAGAAAGACAACATACACACAATCTGTTCCATGACAAGGCAAAATGTGCAGTACAGGAAGTCAAGTGGAATGATTTTTACAAAGTGATTGTGAATTTGCAGCAGCTTAGCTCAACAGAAGCAGCAGTGAACGCCCCAAACTTTCCATACCATTTAAGATTAGCAGTTCCCTTGCTATTATCATGATCTAGTGCCCCAGAATGTAATTTATGGGTATTGTTGTTGTTATTACTACTACTACTATTACTACTACTACTACTACTACTACTACTACTACTACTACTACTAGGGTCAAGCCAATCCAATGACACCCAGAGAGGGAACTGGAAAATGCAAAAATAGGAAGGATCCCTCTTTGTACCCATATTGGGATGCAGATGGAACTGGATAATCCGTCTGACTGCAAGAGACTTTGTGACAAGATTATCTTATTCCGGGGGATGGTACTTAAAAGATGCCCTCATAGTGTTTATACCTCTCATGGAGCTTCAAGTATGCATGGAACAAATAATCTCCCCAGAAAGAGCAGAATGAAGACGGAGTGCTCACTATTGCCCCAGAAAAGCGAGTCAATCAAATGAGTCTCAGGAGAATCTGGTAAAAGAAATTCGTGCATTTTGTACTTACTTGTATAGGAATGGGGACTGCTTTGATGTATACCACTTCAGTGCATGATAAGCAGAGTAGATGTTACCCTGCTGTCCTATCTTTCCCAAAGCAGGTTTTATTTAATTCAGATTATAATTTACATATCATAGAATATATATAGGTTTTAGGTGAATGTTAGAGAAATGTAAATATACAGATAACCATAATGCTAATCAGTTAATGATAGTAATATTGCTACATAGTGCTTCTAAGTTTCTAAACCATATTTCCATACATTGCTTCACTACTGTGTTAGGTGAATATGATTCCTATATACACAGAGGTCATCCTAGCCCCATTGAGGAGATAAGAAATAGACCAATAGAGATTGGCATGTTCAAATTTCCTCTGGAAGTAGGAAGCAGAATAATTATATCAAAACAACTTTTTCATAGCAGGAAGAAAGAAACGCGAACAGGAGTGGAGATAATCACATTTGTACAGCGTGAAAGGGAGAGACAGTGGGACTCTCTGTGGGGAGGTCAGGACCAAGTTTAGCATGGAGAAATTGAAGGCCGGAAGAGGTTCCCATAAACCCACCACATCTCCATATACGTTAGTTTGGACTCCTTCCAGAATGAAAAGGTTTGAGGTTCACTTACTTGTGAAGAGAAAGCCTATTTGATTTTCAAGAAAGAATGGCATTACTAACACCTCAGACCAAAAGCCTGTGTCTTTCTTGGTGCGTGGAAAACGACTGCTCTTGGCTCTGCTTGCCATTTCAGCCAAGTTTTTCAGGAGAATGTTTCTATTCTCAGTAATTTCTTTGCTTGGTTAGAATCCCCCATTTAATATATCAGATTGTATTATTTTGCCTCCAACTTGCTTTTCTGAGTTAGTTGAATCTCATAATTAATTTAATAAATGTGAATCATTTATAGTAATCCAAAGAAAATCAAGCAGAGCGAGGCAGTCACATGAGGAAGAAAGTAAGCCTGTGATACTGGATCTTATCTCAAGACCTAAAAATGAATTTGGAGCCCTGTCAATATTCCTGAATTCTTTTGCTCTGACATCTTTCTTTGTGTTTCTAGCACAGAATTCTGCAGATAGTTTTTGCATTTAACTTCAGGTTTATGCCACTTACTAGTAAATCCCTTCGTGAAGCTAGCAGGAGAGCCAACGTGGGTTCTGAATCACTGGGACTACACAACACGGACCATTTGGTTTATTGTTTTTCCTCTAATCAACTGAAAGAGAACTAAAATGAGAGAGCTGAGCAATAAGACTGTATCTCCTTATCCTTAGATTCTGCTTTATGAGCTTGAATGTATAATATTTGAATTGCTATTATAGTTAACAAGATGTTTTCACATCCAATTCTCACTTGATTTTCACAACAAATCTATGAGTCTGAGAGCAGGACTGCCAGGAAATGATTTTTAAATAATATTAATAATAATAAGTAAGAATAATAATAGAAGAACAGACCTGCTAAATATCTTTAAACAGGGTTTGCTTTCTTCTCTTTCCAAAATCAGTGTATGTACTAGTTTCCCTTTCTACCACACCCATTGGTCCTGAGTGGTTAGGAGTATTATCTGTTTTCTTACAGATGAGGAAACTGAACTATATTTTCTTAGGCAACATAACTTCCCAATTTTGCACTGGGGCTTTATCTAGGTCTTCCAATTACATACGAAATTCCCTTGTGAATTTTATGAATTAACTTAATTCACATCCCTCCACTCACTTTCATTAATTCTGGTTGCCAGTTATCAGAATATCAAACCACATTCCCATTGCTTATTATTTCTGTATGTTTTCATAGCTTTTTGAATGGTTTGTTTAATTTTCATTTTCTCATGTGTCTTTTTGTCCTAATTTTTATTTGCACTGTTCCTTTTTTTTCTATTCCTAATTAATCATCCTTCTGAAAGTTTGCTAAAGAGTGGGTAAGTGCATTTTCCTTTCCAAATAGCAATGTTTTGCATTGTTATTTTTTATAAAGGAATATGGAATAATTCAAATGGATACTAAAGTGATCTAATAAATGTCAAGGAACTGGCATACAGTATTTTCTGTTGAAATTGCTTTTCCTTTTTTCCTGGCATTTATAGCAGATTTTTGTTTGTGTGGGGGTTTGTTTTCGCATTACTATTTAAATTTAATCGACAGCGGCCGTTAGAGAAATTGAAAAACTTCACAGGAGACTTAGTGAAGGCTCCAAACCTGGGTCTGCTTAGCCATCAATAGAGAAAACAAGTGGCTGCCACAGGGTCAAGAAAATAACACTTTGCCTCGGCACTTAGTCAACTCTAGAGATAGAACTAGCAGGCTCTGAGGCACTAACCCAAAGTACCAGAGGGTTTCAGAACGGTTTTTGCAAAATCGATCACAGCATCTTGGTCAAATTCTGAGCCACATCTCCCAGCAGTTTTCCAAAAAGAACTTTTCATCCCCTGTATTAAACTACTGTGATATCTTGTTTTGTAAGTTCCAGATTCACACACTGCTAGGCCATGAAGCCTTCCATGCATGCTCTTTGTAACCGTGTGTATGTATCTACACGTATCAAAGCCATCAAAAGCCTTGGGTGAGGAACCATGTGTCTGGTAATTTTCTTAAGAGCTTCAGATCTCTCTTCATCAAAGACCTGGAGTCAGAATCTTACAGCTGCTTCTGGGACTATGGAAATAAACTGGGTCTGCAGGCCAGGCTTTATTTATAAATTGTATTGTCTAAAAATTACTGACGGATGCAATGCCATCACCTCCCCAACATGCTAATATTTGTCTTTCTGTGTTCTTTAGCATCAATACCATTCAAAAATAGATGAACTAATTGAAGAAACTGTTAAAGAAATGATAACACTCTTGGTTGCAAAGGTAACCTTCAGCTTCAGGTGAAATGTTTCATTGTGAACATCGCTTTGTTATATCTGCATTTCCATTAAAATGTGACACGTTAAAAAGTTGAGCTGGATACTTGTATCTCTCAGGAAACAAGCTCGGACGTCACCCAGGCTCAGCTCGGAATGATTTTTTCTGATGATTGCGAGCCGTGTGAAGATGAATTGATGAAGTGGCATGTGTTAACTTAATAAGAAATTGTCCCCAGACGTTGCACTAGGTCATGTGGAAAATGTTTGTTTTGTTTTCCAGCACTGACAAAGTTAGATTTTAAAAACAGAAAGTTAAACGGTAATAAGGAATCCTGCCATCCTGAAAACCCCTTCCCCCCTCGTTTCACATGCAGTGAGAGTCATAATAAAACATAAAAGTCAGATAAAGCTATTTCAGTCACCCTCATGAATTATAGAATTTTAACTAAGTAATGCTGAATGGGAAGACATTTATATTTGCCAGTGCTAAACTTCTGTTTCCCCCAAATTACTGATAAAATACAAATAAAAATAGATTGGATTAAATGTAGTGCTAATATGTAACGTAAAAACTGCTTTGCGCAGTTTTGGATTTTGAAAAGTGCATTTAATATTATCGCAGGCTGTATGCGACTCAATAATATTTTGTCACTTTGTACTTCTGTAACACTCTATATTTGCAATCACATAATAATGAAGAGAAAGCCGGATAAGTCAAATATTGCTATGGGAAAGCAATCTCTTCCTTTCCCCCAAAGCGGGAGTCAAATAATAGAATGCCAAACGGAGCAAGGTCATCGCTAGTCTCTGTGTGGTTGGGAAATGTTGCTCCTTACTGTGAACAAGTAGAGTTTGAAATAATAATTCTTCTTTTTTGCTGTTTTACTAGTTCGTTACTATCTTGGAAGGAGTACTGGCAAAATTATCCAGATATGACGAAGGGACTTTGTTTTCTTCTTTTTTGTCATTTACCGTAAGTAAAGAGCTTCTTTCTTGCCTGGGTTTTGTTTTAGTTTGGGTTTGGGTTTGGGTTTGGGTTTGGGGGCCAGGTGCCAATGTGTCATTTTGGTTTGGGTTTGTAGAATTATGTTAATTAAGGTCAACTGCAAATGTATAGTAACATTAGGAGAATAAGCAGGACACTTCACGACAGCAGGTAATCCAAAATCCTTTTTATTTCACTTGTGAATATACGATATGTACGTATGTATATGTATGTACACACACACACATGTCTCTATATGTATGTATCCAAAAGAGAGTTGCTGGCCTGAGCCCACGTGAGCTATCTCAGACAAATCACTTCATGTGACTGGACTACCATCTCTGCATCTGTAAATGAGGAACATTAATTTTAAAGCTTGCAAATAGAGACCTACAGGTCAAAGAGAGCTTTTCAGTGCATTTTATTTGGTCCTCACTGTGTCAGGTACAGTGTTCTTGCCTACATTTAAAAATCAGGAGAATTAACAGAGATGTCCATATTCCGGGCTCTCTTTGTAAGGGGGACATTAGCAGCTCTGGGTCTGCATACATGCGTAGCAACTATCTATCTGCTGGAGCTGAATCACGGTGGTCTCCATTGACCAGACATGTGTCTGCCAGTTTCCTTCAGTATCTTCCTGGCTGTTTCACTCATTCGTGTACCTGCCTGGGCTTGGGAACGCTGGAGTTCACAACCTCTGGAGCAGATGACTGAGTCTGTACAAATTGTGAGGGGCTCTAATTCTGTGCCAGAATTGGGCAAGGGCATAGGACGTGAGTTTGGTTGTGGGCAAAAGGTAGCCTAATTCTCTATAGGCAAATGACCAATGGAGATGGCCACTGCAAATGGGCTGCTTTGGGGGCCTGGTTCTCCCACTGTCTTGTGCTCAGGGGCCATGACAGCCACATCTTTTCCTGCCATTTCTGATAGTAGGGTTTTTGCTGGCTCTGAGACCAGCTGCTTTGACAATGCCATAGAAAAGGCAATCAATTTAAGACCTGTTATCTCTAGGTCTTTAAAACAGCCTTAATGTATGAGGAATCTCCTAAAAAGTCATTGACTGCCCAGACCAGGCCCAGCACAGGGTAGGGGGTAGCACATCATCATCTTTGGAATCTCACAGAACCAGGTTCAAATCCCATTGCCAATATTCACCAACTGTGTGATCTTCAGTAACTGTCTCAACCTCTCTGATCCTCGGCTTTGGTTTGGTTTCAGTTTTGGCTTTGGAAAGGGGGGCTGTTGTGTAATTTTGGTTTGCATTTGTGCATACGTGTGTTAATCGTGGTCAACTACCATGATGTATGGGAGTGAGGAGTGGATAACGTCTTCTATGACGAGCTGTTGTGAAGATAACGATGTAAGGGGAAGAGGGTAGCATAGTCCTCACACAAAGTAGGGCTGAATAAATGGTGGCTACCATTAATGTAAGATAACTAACATGATTACTATACAGTGCCAACATACATGTGCACAAGTTCTCCCTAAATATGCCTTACATTGGTATTTCCCATGCATTCGATTTTCTGGGAATTAAGGGAAATGTAGACAGAAAACGTTTACATCAATTCTAGATAGCATCCATGTCTCCACATATCCAGCGTTGTTTTAATTTGCAGCTCTAAACTTCCCAGATAGAAGGACTAAACTTAACCCCAGAAGCGTGATGGCCCAGCCCCTGGAATTTAGTGGTAACAGTGGGGAGGGATAGACAATGGTGACAATGGGAAATCTATCCCATATCACTCTGTAGAACCACCCATAACGTGTCACAGCTAAAAGGATACCTCTCCAGCCACTCCTTTGACAAACAAAGAAACCAAGGCCCAGAGAGGGAAGTAATTTGTCTAAGGTCACACAGCAGCGGGCAGAGTGGAGATAGGAAGCCAGGTCTTTTGCCAACTCCACACCCCCCCCACCACCACCATTGAACAACTTCCTGGAGAGAGTGGGATTCAGCTGGCAGTTGCCTAGCACTGGAAGGCAGATGGGCAGATGAGTGGGGAAGATTCGTAAAGGATTCAGGGCACATGAGTGGGAAATATTAGATAATCTTTCATTCCTCAGTGAAGTCATGGAAATGGTGAAAAGAGGCAGAATTAACTGCAGCATTTCTGGAAAACATTCCCCTGACACCCACAAAAGATATCACATTCTTGGAGTCTTCATTTTGAGTGTTTTTACCGCACTGGACCTGAACCAGTACATACCAGGAAAGCCCCTCTGCTTTTTATAGAACAAAATTCAGTCCATCCAAGGGCCCCACCCTAACGACTGACTTCCCCAGAGAGCTAGTGGGAAGGGGGTCCGGTGGCAGCCATGCAAGGACACCATGCGGGGAGTGGGGTTCTCACGGGAGGGGGAGAAACAAAGACCTCGCATATCCTGTGCAGGAGTTTTCAAGCTGAAATTCTCATGCTCTCATCTCTTTTCTGAGACATTTTGCAGCCTCACAACATGCCTAGTGAAGTCCCCGTAACTGCAGAACACTTCAGTGCCTATTGCTGGGCCTGTAACTTCCCTTCCTTAGTGACACTTCTCCCACACACTTGGCCATCCCACGGCCAAAAGCACCCACTTATCATTTGCAGCCTCTGTTCTCATCTCCTGCTGGTATTCCAGCGTTGGAGAACGCGAGCTGTGCTTAGAGGTGGCAGGAATATCTGCTCCGCACGTGGATTCTGAGCTCCTGCCCAAATTTCAATGGGCCTTTGAAGACTTCCTGCGCCCAGTTGTATTCATTACGCGGCAGTGGAGCGGAGGGGATGGCAGAGGGTGGAGCGGGGGCCGCGGGCCTGTGCAAAGGGCCTGGAAATCGGTGAGGCGACAGCCAGCTGTGAGTCCCGGGACCCTGGACAAAGGCATAGAGAGGGTGCCGCCACCCTGGCAGGATTTCCTTAACTCTGCTCCCATTTCTGATTCAATTCTTCAAGTATTACTGTGCACTTACCACGTCCCCACCTCAGCAGGGCTGCCAAGTATGAGCCATGTGCTGTGCCCCCCAGAAAGCTGACAAGTATCGACAAATATGCCACCCTTTCCTCCTCTTTCTCCCGCTGAGCGCCTCCTTTCCTGGGTGGGCTTGATTTCATGGTCCAAGCCAGACATTTTGGAAAACGTCTGCAGTGGCACGGAGCAGGCAGGAATATTTATTTCTCGTCTCCATCTGCATTGCTTCCTCTCTTGGAGAGGAGCTGGGGGGGGAGGAGGGAGGAGGAGATGTGGCTTCTTCGTGCCAGCCCGAGAGGCGTCCAGGCGCGCCCCTCCTCTCCTCCCTCCCCAGCCTCAGCAGCAGGAGCAGCCTGGGATTTCTGGAGGCAGGCGCCTTTCGAACTTTGGAAAGATCAGCCCAGTTGGAAGTCTCGATTAGCAACTATCCGCCCATTTCCCCTGACTGCAAGATGTGCTTTTGTGTGGGTTGACTGCTTGGAAGGGTCCTTGTCTGGTGGGTAGCCTCATACTGTTCTTTTAGGAGGCCAGGAAGGGTGACAAGCAGGTACCTAGGTCCCTCTCCGAACAAATTAAAATCCTTTCCTTGGTCTTATCTAGGTGTTAACAAACATGCTAGTTCTGGAATTCACACATTCATTCATTCCCTCGTTCATTCATTCATCCAGCATGTACTTACCAGGCACCTATGTGTCATGTGTTGTGGTAGGAGCTGGGGACACAGCAATGAGCAAGACATGTTCTCTGTCCTTCTGGAGCTTGCATTTAGGAAAAGAGAGATAATTTTAAAAAGGAAAGAAAATTAAAGGGAGGGGAGAGTGCTCTCCAGGCCACAAACTGGGAAGAAAAGGAGAGAAAGAAAGAAGGTGGGGTAGTGCTGCTTCAGCAAGGATGGTCCCAGAAGTTCTTTGAGGAGGAGACTTGGGCTGAAACTAAGAGAGGTCAGCTGTGGCTGAAAAGAGGGGAGAGTCTTCTAGACAAGACAGCAACTGCAATGACCAGGAGGCAGGAAAGTAGGAACATTTTTTGCAGAATACTTGGGAACCAACATGAACAGGATTTAGAGACTGAGCACGTGTTGGGATGGAGACTCATTTGAAGGGGACAAAGAGGAAGCCCTCCCCCCACCCCCACCCCCCACCCCATGCATGCTGTGAGGCCTAGAAGAGCTCCACTGAGCTCCATGAGTCCTGAGAACCAGCGGGATATGGCAAAAAGGCAGCCCGGAGAGGAGAGACCTGGGGTGGGATCCCAGTCCTGCCCCTCACCCGGGAGCCGTGTGACCTGGAACACGAGACCACACCTCGGTTTTTCATTCCCTTTGGCGTAATATGACGATGGTTTTATTAGATGAATTCAGAAGTCTAAAATAGCGACAGGAGCAACCGCTCCTGTTCCTTAAGCACTTGCTAAGTGCCTGGCACAGAGCTAAGTGCTTTAAATATATTTTTCTCATTGAATCCTCCGAACGCTGCCATTCCAGCAGCACTCTTGTGCAGAAGATCAGACTGAGGCTCGGAGAGGTTAAACCCTCCAGCTTGACCAGGGTACTCTCCCATTAAACTCTGGAGCCTCCCAGGAGGGGTGACAATGTAGAAGGGGCCCACACCCACTCCCCTGGCAGACGGAATAATTACCTCAAATCCTCTGAAGGCCCCTAGAATTCACTCAAGATCCTCCCACCAAGCCAGTCCATTTGAGATAGTCACAATGAAAATGGAAGCCACTCAGGACAGGCAGGATAAAGCCCCATTCAGAGCTGTCAGGGGCCCAAACCCTACCGTATGTCCAATCTCTTAGGTCTCAATCACCCTCACTTACCCTTTCTTTCCACTTGCTAGCATTTTGGTTGTTTTGCCACTTAGAAATGAAACAAAGTAGACACACTTCTTCCTGCTAGAATCCAGGACCAGGGCTGGTGTTAAGTGCAGATCAACCAGCAGCATAAACTGCTTTTGTGCAGAGCTCTTGATGTCATGCCAAAGAACAAGACTGCCACTTTGGTCAAAAGCCAGAACTGAATCAAAGGAATTCACTTCTGTCCACAGAACATTGTGGTCAGGAAGCAGTTCAAATTTTAGAGAGGGGTGAGTGTTCATAATTGTTAGTGTTGTCTCTGACGATGTCCCATTTTTGTGTAGGTTGCGGGGAATGCCCAGAATGGGAGAGACGGCTTTTTATAATTTGGGCTAGTGATGGTGGTATAGCCAGAGAGGTCTGGCTCTACCGAGAGGGTAACATCAGCAGATTATCAAATGTTGAATCCGTGTGATTCAAGTCAGTTGGTTTCTACACTTCAGAGTGGAGGGGCCTACCTTGGACAGAAGCACCAACTGTGGTGGTAATAGCTGACCTTTTTGTTGTTGTTGTTGTTGTTGTTGTTGTTTTATTTTTGTTTTTTTTTGGTAATAGCTGACCTTTACTGAACACTCACTATGTGCCAGGCGCTGTGCTAAGTGACTCACATGCATTTCCTCAGCTGATCCTCACAATCACCCCTATGCAGTAGATGTGATTATTATCCCGTCCCCATTTTACAGATGAGAGAAATTGAGTTATTTGTCCAAAGTCATATGACTACTCAGACTCTACCTTAGGTTTACGTCTTTATTATCTCCAGAATGTTATTCCCCATAGAAGCAGAGAAACTCATAAATGAAGTCAATTAGCAACTCTTCCAGGAACCATCCACTTATTGATACCATTTCTAAGGGGAGAAGTCCTCTATTTTTATCACATCTTGCCAGCAATAATATTTTATAAGTAATTTACCCACCAACTGTTTTGCAATAAAACTAAAGGAATAGACATTCAAAATCCCTCACTTATTTTGTGCTTTCCAGATAATCTCCAGTTTCATATTATTCCTTCATTCAACATGTTTGTTGAGTGCCTGCTTGATGCTAGGCATTGGGGGCATAGCAACAAATAAGACGGATAATGCCTCTTAGTATATATTCTCATGAGAGAGATATATTCTCAACAAGTAATTTACACATGTGGCAGTTTTCCAGAGAGAGGGAGAAGTAGTTGATGCAATGGGACAATAGCCTAAAGGTACCCAACCTCACCTGGGAGGCCATGAAGGAAATGACATTTGAGCTGAGATCTAATGGACCTAGCAAAGAAGAGAAGAAAGAGTGTTCCAGGGTACAAAGACACAGTGGAGAGAGGGAAGGTCTAGTCTTTCTGGGAACCAGAAGTTCACTATGACCCAGGCAAAGGCCATACTAAAAGGAGAATGACAGGGGTGGAGTAAAGGAACAACTAGTCTAGAGCCTGATAATGAAGGAACTTGCCCATGGTCATGGGATCTAGAGCGTTACGAAGGGACATTATCCCAAACTGATTCAGCTGGAGAAGTTAAGAGAAGTCACGGAGAGACTAGCTAACTGTCATCAGAGATGTTGGGTTTGTAGTCTGATGTGGAAGCTTTGGGCCACCATCGGAAGGCAAGACTTATTTTGTCTAATGTATTTTGTTTACATAGACCAAAAAAACACTGTGCTCTGAAATGTTCAAGAACTGTAAAGCACTGATCTGCTATGCCTTCCACTGACTTCTTTCATCAGCCGTTCCCCAATGGTTCAGAACTTGACATCCACTTTGGGGTTTATGACAGATAATTTTATCACCTAGTAGGACATCAGCCCTATTTCCAGTTCATGCCTTGAAAGCACAGCTGACAATTAACATACCTGCTGTCCAAAGCAGACCTGCAGAAGCTTTTCAGAAGAAAAAAAGAAGCATCCAAAGTTAACCATTTCCCTTAATGTTTTTTAGTAGTCAGATGAACATAAGACAGACAACAGTATTTTCTTCAGACTATGAGGTGCCGAGCAACCAGGTCCCAGAAATGTCAGCTATGAAAGAAATACCTAATGGATACATATGGGGCTTCAAACACAAAATAATTGTTCTGCAATTGCAAATTAGAAAAGCTGCCTGACCTCTGAACCACATGTAGTGGGAAGCTTGTCACCAGAAAGTTAGAGAGAGGGATGTGATTGTGAAGCCCAGACTAACAGAAATATGTACAAGTTAGTGATCACTGGCGAGCCTCAGTCTCTTCATCTGTTGAGTGGGGATGCTGGTACCTATTTTAGAGGGCCGGTGAGACCATTAGAACTGCAGTACAGAGTCACCCTGCAGGATACCTGGCACACGGTGGATGCCCAGTAAATAGCCCTTCTCAGCCTTAACCTTCAACTTAAACCTATAAGAAGGTGTAAATAATCCTAGCACTTTTAACTATTCTCTCACCTGCTCAGTCCTTAGCGTAGTAACCATTTCTCCTAAGGAACCCAAATCACCATTCATCACAGGATCAACCAAAACTCTCTTAGAACTCCATTTCAGCCCATCCTTGTACTCAAAATGCTGATTCACCAGGGATGTTTTCCATTAAGTTTAGTGTATTTTAGCATTTAGAGTTTTATTTTATTTTTATTCTTCTTGTAAGCAGGCTCCACACTCAGCGTGGAGCCCAACACAGGGCTTGAACTCACAACTCTGAGATCAAGACCCAAGCTATCAAGAGTCAGATGCTTAATCATCAGACCCACCCACCAAAGGTGCCCCTTTAGTGTTTTAGTTCTTCCAGAATTTTTCATTCATATACAGTTTCTAGAATACTTGTTAATCAAAATAGTTGGTTAACCAGGATTGAATAACCCATTCCGCATGCTTATTTTAGGTTGAATCAGGTTTATTGCAATATACACCTAGGTTACTTGTTTGTCCGGTTCTGTTCCTTACTGGAGGATAATCCTAGACAGGTTAATTAAGTTCTGACCTTAGTTTACTGACCTATACAATGGGAATAATAATAAGACCGTGATGTTGTTGAATGAAATGAGACAATGTTATATACCTGGAATGAGGTTAAGCATTTGATAGTTGTAAGCTATTGTTATTATTATGGTTATTACTGTTGGTTATGTCACCGAGTACTGAGTAGTAGAATCAATTACTTGTTCTGCTACCATGTTTTCCATGACTGCTATGTAAATAACTATGCTAGGAGTTGTACAGCTAGAAAGATTTTTTTTTTTTAAAGACCTTAGCTCTTATTGTCTGGAAGTTACTATCCGGAGTGCATACAACAGAAAGAACTTTTGAGGTTTTCTGGACCAGTGTTTCAGTGATGTGTTGTATCTGCTCAGTCCCCACCTGCTGGTGAGCACCAGTTCTCCACATCTCTTCCCACCTCTGCATTTAGTGTTGTCTTACTGGCAGCTTGGAATTGACCACAGTCAATTTGCACCACAGAATTGGCAAACGCTGCCAAACAGGGTGAGTCCTCCCTCCCTCTTCTTCCTCTTCCCTCCCCCCTCCTTCTTCCTTTCTACATATCCCTGAGTGTTTTCCAAGCACAGTAGATGCACCACATGGTACCTGAGATGATGTTAGATGCCACAAAAATACTACATTAAAGAACACCAATCCCACTGTGAAAGAATTATTCCCTCTTTAATTTTATTTTCGTCTATATGATACACATTTTCTTTTTTATAATTAATTATCAAAAAAGTGAGCCAATTTAGAGAAGAATATTAAGTATATAAGTAAATATAGTACAGACGGCACATGGGCCACAGCCAGTCAGGAGGGTGGTGTTGATGCCAGAAGGTTAGGAAGTGGTGCTACTTTCTCACTGCCCCCATTTTGCAATCGTGGAAACTGAGACCAGAGAAGGAAAATGACTTGAACTTCTAGACGTGTTAGACACAGAACCTAGACCTTGTACCTCATCCATTTGTTTGTTGTCCCTCCTCTTTACCTGAGAAGAGGAAAAAGAATTCTCCTTGGTGCAGCAGGTGCAGCAGATTTGGGCTGCCTCTGATGGACAAGTTGTCCCTGGCAGCAGTGATGCAAATAATCTGCTCTCTCAAGTTCAAGCTGAGGTAGTGGGGGGACCAGGGGAGGGCATGGGGCTCACAGGTGATCCCCTCGTGAAGAAACATGACTATTCAGGCATGACAGCATGGCCCTCATTTGCTTAGCACGAAGGCTGTGTAGAAGCCAGAGGGACACAAAGGCGACACAGTGCTTGCCCTCTTCCACCTCGCATTCTGTTGGGCTTTTTCTTATTGAGATGTGTTCCGAAGGCAGAGCAAAACCCCAAAAATGCCAGAGGTGGGCAGAGGCCCCCACTCATGATGGGATAAGAATAAGCCTTTGTACCTTCTTGGAGAATGTATAAAATTAAAGCTTTCTGATTTGTACTTCCAAGTTTCTCCTAAAATGAGAGTATGCCATGTAAATAGACCAATGGAAAAGCATTACAGTGTCATAAAGAGGTCAGACCCTGGAGTCAGACACACCCATATTGACACCAGCTTTGTGCCTTTGAGGAAGCTACATGATGCTGCCCACTGTGTGTCTTTGAGGACGTTGTTAAACCTCTCTGAGCTCAGTTTCCTCATCCATCAATGATAATAATCATCATGCCCTCCATTGTGAGGGTTAATGACTCGTGAAGTGCTTAGCCTTATGCCAGGCAAATAATAAGCGTGCAACCTTTGTTAAGTCATCGTTAAAAAGGTGGGTTTGAAGGAGCCTTTGAGCCTTGCAGAAATCCTCACTGGGAATGAAGGATTGGGACAGAAATGAGGGAAACTGGAAGGAAAAACATGTCTACTTCAATCGGGCATCTGTTCGAAAGCCCCAGGGGGGGAAGAGAGATGAGAACATACACTTCCTGGACCCAGTCTCGGAGCACAGTACCCTGAGCAACAGGAGATTCGAACAATTCTCGTTAATGAGGCTGCGGCTCCTAATCAGTACATGGAACAGAATGCTTTTGCTTAATAGAGATCATTTCCCTGCCTCTTGCCCAACTCTCCAGCAGTGCCAGCAGCTCTTTGTTTAATGAAAGGTAGGGACTTCGAGTAGTGTGGTGGGATGGGCTGTAGGAGGCATTATTACCCTCATTACTATGATAATAGTTTAATCACAATCAATATTTATGAACATGCACAGAAGCCGTGCAATCAACCAGCAGCCCTACAACTTGAGGTTTTCGTGTCCTTGCCTAAGTATGCTTTCCAGGAAAGCCTGGGCTTTCTCCCACCTTCCCCCAGCCCCGCAGAAGCTCTACAGAGGTCCTCAGAGGTCATTTCAGAATATGCATAATGGTTACACGATAGTTATACATGAGGTCTTATTTGTGGTGATAGGTGAATATCATAATATGACACTTCTTGCTTTTCAAAGTATCTCCACAGTCATCGCCTGCATTTGATCTTTAGACTTTGGTGAATTATCTTGTGAATAAGGTGGGGCAACGGAGGGGGCAGCGTAATATAGTAGCGGATCCCTGTTGTTTCTTTTTTTTTTTTTTTAAGATTTTATTTATTTATTCCTGAGAGACACACAGAGAGAGAGAGGCAGAGACACAGGTAGAGGGAGAAGCAGGCTCCATGCAGGGAGCCCGACGTGGGACTCGATCCCGGGTCTCCAGGATCACGCCCTGGGCCGAAGGCAGGTGCTAAACCACTGAGCCACCCGGGGATCCCAATAGTGGATCCTTTAAAGTTAGACCCACTTGGGTTCAAATCCTAGCTCTACCACTTCTTAGCTCTGTTCCCTGAGGAATGCAAGTTAACCGTTCTGAGCCACAGCTCCTTTTTGTAAAATGAGAAGACAAAAGTGTTAGAAGAATCAGATAAGATAGTGTCTGTTAGGCATTTAGTCATTGGTAAATGCGTCCACAGTTTTGCATAGACTATATATATCAGGTATTTGGTATTCCTAGGCTGTCTGTGAGAAAAGTAAACGATGGTTTTTCCCAAACTCACAGAGCCAGTATTTGAGATGGTAGGAGAGTCCAGACTTAGACTCCAATATTCACATTCTATTATCTGAAAATTTTTCAAACGCTGTTTCTATTTATAAGCAACTGAGAGAAACCTTATTTTTAAACATGTCAATGTTTAAGTCTTTTCTTTCAAATGTGCACCAGATTTGGAAAGCCAATGGATCATTTTTCTGAGCCATGGCCACCTGGTGAGCTACCGATAAAATATTGTTGGTGTCACCCTTCCCACATCTGTAAAAATAGGATTTATAAACTCCAGCTCTTTTAAAAATGAAAAGTCAGGGAAGATGGCCTCACGATCTGTGTGCCTCTGTGCAGCATTTACATGGTGCTTATGTGGGCACCGCACTTCGTACCTGGCTGGAAACACCCTTGATCTTTGGCCAGCAAAGAAGACGTGTCAGCCCCCTTGGTGACAAAGCTGGGGAATCCATCATGCTATCTCTGATTCCAGGTGTACTTCCAGGGTTGTGTTTTTTTCCGGGCCTCTGAAAGCATTGTAAGGGGCTTTCACTGTAATTGTCACTTGGCCCTAAGCAGGAGCCACTGAGGTTTGCTCAACTGCTCACCCGCACACAGAGTCCCAGTACATCCACCCACTGGTACATTCTGTCTCCCCCAGGCAGTCAATCCCTCAGTTGGCACTAACAATGTATTCGTCTTCCCAAGATGCACTTAGAGCATCCAGATTATGTATGGGGGGTGGGGGGAGTGGTTTGCTAGGTTTTGCTTTTGCCTTTGTAGAGGACGTATCTCAAAATCATGTTTCCAGTCAACCAAAAACCTTGAAGAAGTTACTCTGGAGGAGACACATTCCTCCTGCAAAATGCCTTTCTCCACCACAATGCTGAACATTTTACCACTCGTTTCGTTCTTTTTTCAGTAATTTTTTACAAAAGAAATATGTATAGGGTTAAAAATGAAATAGTGCAGACACTCTTAATAGTAATTTTTAAAGAAACAATAGGTCTCTGTCCTGTCCCTTTCCACCCTTAATCCCTGACCCCAGAAGGGACCCTTGAAACTATATTCTATCATCATAGCCCCAAGTACTATTTTTACATTGCTATTTCTTAATTTATTGATCTGAGAGATTATTTGACTCCCTACTATAAATATAGAGCTTTAGCTCACTTCACCATCTTACACTTCTCCCCCTCCCTCTTCCTGTTAGGGTTGTATCAATATTGTCATTCATCTCTCGGCATCTTGGTAAATTTAAATTATACCCATCCACCTTCAATTCTTGGTTCATCCACATGATGAGGCTGTGAACACCGATACCCTTTTCTTCTCCTGCTTCCTCCTCCAACTGATCTCTTGTTGTTGTTGTTGTTGTTGTTTAAGATTTTATGTATTCATTCATGAGAGAGAGAGAGAGGCAGAGACATAGAGGTAGAAGCAGCCTCCCTGCAGGAAGCCCCATGTGGGACTCAATCCCAGGACCCCAGAATCACGCACTGAGCCAAAGGCAGATGCTCAACCACTGAGCCACCAAAGGGCCCCTGATCTCTTGTTCTAACATGGGAATTGGATGGCACATCTCTTCATTCTTAACATTTTAAAATGTAAGAACCTGTATTCATGAGTGTCTCTTGAGTCTACCATCACTGTCCAATAGAACTTTCTGCAGTGGTGGAAGTATTCTGTATCCAAGCTGTTTGATACAGCAGCCGCTGGCCACATGTGGCTCATCAGTACTTGAAATGTGGCTGGTTACAACTAAAAAGTTGAATTTTTAATTGTGCTTTGTTCTAATTCACTTCACTTTAAATAGCCACATGTAGCTATAATATACAAGTGTGATTATGGAGAACCACCTGATTTTTCAACAACAACAGTAATAATAGTGGATGCATAATTCTTCTTTACTCTGCCCTGGGAACTCATCTGCCAAGTCAGTTAATCACCCAGCAACTCTATGAAGAGTGGCATTATCCCCATTTGATAGATGAAGGCTGTGAGGCATGGAAAAGTCAAGGAACTTGTCTAGTATGTGGTAGAGCTAGCATTTGGTTCTGTGCGATCCAACTTCAAAGTCTGTGCTCTGAACCACTTCTCAATCCTGCCTCTGCTCCCTTTTGGAAACTCCCACATCTTTTTTTCAGATATTTCCAATCTGCTGATCAATAATATGGGCACTGCTTCTCCCACGTTCCTGGCCTGAATGATGCTCATCATGGGTCTCTATGCATTTAGATGTCAAGCCCGCTGATTCCATTTCTGCCACAAAGAAAAAAAAAAAAAAGAGAACAAAAACTGGAAGCTGAGGACAGACAGACATGGGCAAATGTAGGGACTCAGGGCAAGTTCACATAAGGGCTCACTCCCTGGTCACAGGAAAGTTGTTCCTTTGGCCTGCTCATTCCAGCAACAGCAATAGAGCGGCTAGCAGGGACTGTGAGGGTTTGTGGCATCTTTTTACTATGCCCCTTTATCCAAGTCCTCATCACAGCCCAAAGAGGTACATATGAAGAGGGCTGCAACTAGAGGGTGCTGGGAATATTAAATTGGATGGTTCATGAAAACCATAGAAAAGAGTGCCTGGCACAGGGTAGATACTCAGCACATGCTGCCTATTGTAATCCTTTTCTCTCTTTGCCAAGTCTACCCACGGGGCCATGCTACACTGTCTGGTACCTGTGTGAATGGTCTTTATTTATCTCAATTGCTTTTTCTTTTCCCTGTTACTGTATTTCTCCTGGAGCCTCATGTCTAGAGCTCTGGTTAATACTAAAATGTTAATAAGCCTCTTGCTTTACTACTGGGGTATTTATAACATTTTTCAAGGTGGTGGGAAGTGGTTCTATCCCACATTCTTCCTAGAACTAACCTGCTTCATACACCATCTGAGAGTCACATTTTTTTCTTTTAAATTCTAGAAGGAATCAAGAGAAAACACTCCACCTGGCACCCTATTATAATAGATAAGGACTTGAGGCTAGGCAAGTAGCTGAGATCAATCAACTAATTAATGGGCAAATTAAGATTAGACATATAGTTTATGGTTCTTTCCACACCCCCACTTTGATCTCCCCTGTAAGCATGTTCTAGCCTAGGAGGCAGAAAACTTCTGGAAAAGACCAGAGAGTAAATATTTTTTACTTTATAGGCCACATGGTCTCTCAACCTCTGCCTTTGTAGCATAAAAGCAGCTATCAACATGATGTAAATGAGCGGGTGTGGCTATATTCCAATAAAACCTTGGAATATATGGTATGGAAATATCAATCTCCTATAATTTTTGGTATGGAAATATCAATCTCCTATAATTTTCACATTGCAGGAAGTATTTTTTTTTAATTTTCTTAAAACTACTTAAAAATGAAAAAAAAAAAACTACTTAAAAATGTGAAAACCACTCTTAGCTCATGGGCCATACAAAAACAACAGGCTACAGTTTGCCAACCTTTGTCTAGTCTATAAGCTATGGATAGGAACACACTTGACACAGTCAACTCCCAGCAAACCACAAGGGAATTAAACAATAGTAATAATAATAGCTAGTGATTATTGAGCTCTTAATGTGTACCAGGCATTGCACTGAGCACTTGACATGATGTTAACGTTCAACCTCAGAAGACCCCTCTGAAGATGACAGTTGTTATTCTCATTTTGCAGATCAGACTATAGACGCTGTGGAAGGTTAAATAATTTTCCCCAAGGTCATTACATTGATAAGTGATGGAGCATAATCAAACCAAGATCTGTATGACCCAAAGCCTCTACACCTTCCACAAAGTACATTCTCCCTTTCCCAGATCTCAGGTGGTCAGTAGGTAAGAAGTGGTTTTAGAACGACCCATCTTTTTCAGCACATCCACAGCTTGATGTAGTGGAAGGACTCTACATTTTCTAAACTGACCTAGGCTTGTACTCCAGTTCCACCAGTTACTGGTTCACTTCTTGCTGAGCCTCAGCATCCTTCTGAGCCTCAGCATCCTTCTGTGAAGCAGGAAAGGTGAAACAAACCTTTCTAGGCTCTATAGCGATGACTAATTGAGCTAATTATACATAAGGTGCCTAGTATAGTGCCCCATACATATGTGCTCAATAAATATCATTGAGAATCAGGTGAATATCAGGTCAGTCATTGATGTTTTTATAGCCAGGAGACCCAGGAATACCCAAATCCTATCCTAGACCATAGGGACATCCCCACAGCATCCTCCAGGAAACTACATGCAATGGATAAAAGTAAGGAAATATGCGGTAAAGAAACACCTTACTGAGCTTTGGTTGTCTATTGCTGCATAGCAAGCTATGGCAGAGTCGGTGGCCTAAAAGAATCATTTTATTTTGCTCACAATTTTGTGGGTCAGGAATCTGGGAAGAGCTCTGCTAGGAGACTCTTTGGTTCATGTGGCTTTAACTGGGGTCACTCTCTGGGCTGCACTTAGCAGCTGGCTGTGCTGGGCTGGGACTAGATGTCTGATAATTTGATGTGTCTTCATGTGGCTTCTTTCCACCGATATGGAGTCTCACCCTGATGATCTTTTCCACATGGCTTGGGCTTCTTGCAGCATGGTAGTCTCAGGATATTCACACTTACATGGCAGCTGGCTCTCAAGAGTAAGGAAGTAGAAGCTGCCAGCCCTTCTCAAGACTTGGCTCGATACCGGCATGGTGTCATCTCCATCATGTTCTGTTGGCCAGAACAGGCATAGGCCAGCCCAGACTCAAGGGGCATGGAGGAATAAACTCCACTTTTTCAATGAGGGAATGGCATGCCCATACAGGGAACAAAAATAAGTGATGACAAGCTTCTTTGGGAACAGGCTACCACATTGTGAACTGGGCTTTGGGTGCATATTCCAAGGCAGAGCACTCTACTCTGGCCCCCATGAGCAGAGTCGGAAATAGAATAAAAAAGGAAGAAATAGAATAAAAAAGAGAGTCCAGGC
Organism: Canis lupus baileyi; assembly: GCF_048164855.1. Taxonomy (NCBI): domain Eukaryota; kingdom Metazoa; phylum Chordata; class Mammalia; order Carnivora; family Canidae; genus Canis; species Canis lupus. The sequence goes on from NC_132856.1 coordinate 30,214,020, forward strand.
AAAGAAGTAAGAGAACCATACCTCTTACTGCAAGGTAGGTCACACACTGTTGCCTGAAGCAGGCAATACAGCTGGCTAGGAAACAACCCAACCAGTGCCCTGGACCCTGACCCATCAAATTAGCCCCTTGGCAGGTGGCAGGAAAAGAGAATATAAAATTCATAGTCAACGTGTATTGGACACAGACTATGTGCCAGGCCCTGTGCAAAGGTTTTTACATACATTAACTTGTTTAATCCTTAACATGCCGTAAATGAATCAATATAAATCAAATGCTTAGGGACGCCTGGGTGGCTCAGCAGTTTAGTGCCTCCCTTTGGCCCAGGGCATGATCCTGGAGACCTGGAATCGAGTCCCACATCGGGCTCCCTGCATGGAGCCTGCTTCTCCCTCTGCCTGTGTCTCTGCCTCTCTCTCTCTCTGTGTCTCTCATGAATAAATAAATAAAATCTTTGAAAAAAAAAAAGAAAAAATAAATCAAATGCTTAGAATAGTGCCCTGTACATGTTAAACACTTTTAAAAGCTGTCTTTTTTTTTAACTAATGATTCATACAACCACTCTGTGAGGAGGTATTATTGTCACTATTTTCTAACAGGGAAGCTGATGCTTAGAAAAGTTAATTCCCTGGCCCACAACTGGCTGGTGATAGAACTAGATGCCAGCCTTGGTGTCTGACTCCTGCCCACCCTCACTTCTCACCCCTGCACTGTACTGTCCGTGCTGCATGAGAGCAAGAGACCTGTTCAGCCCTTCCCATAGTGGCAACAAATACCAGTTCCTTTTGCCTACACTTTTCTTCAATGTCTCTTTAAGACAGTTGTAACTTAAAAACCAACTGCAACACTAGAAACCTCTACCCTGGGTACTAAGAGTGCCATACTCAGAACTTCATTCGTTCAACAAATTTGTACTGAGCTGCTGCCATATATCAGGGAGTGTAGGCACTGAAGAGAGAGAAAGAGAAGTTCTTACTTTTCCTAGACATGAGGATGGTAATAGGTAATAAAACTCAACATAAGAGGGCAGCCCCGGTGGTGCAGCAGTTTAGCGCCGCCTGCAGCCCGGGGTGTGATCCTGGAGACCCGGGATCGAGTCCCACGTCGGGCTTCTGCATGGAGCCTGCTTCTCCCTCTGCCTGTCTCTGCCTCTCTCCCGCTCTGTGTCTCTCATGAATAAATAGGAAAATAAAATTTAAAAAAAAAAAAAAAGGAAGGACTAGCATTGGTTCTTTTAAAAAAAAAACCTCAGCATAAGAGAGATGATTATTTTTTATAGATTTATTTATTTGAGAGAGAGCATGTGTATGTGCACACTCAGGCGAGTAGGAGGAGAAGTAGAGGGAGAGAATCTCAGACTCCTGACTGAGCGCAGAGTAGTGGAGCTCATCCCACGACCTATGAGATCATGACCTGAGCCAAAATCTAGAATCCAACCCTCAACCGACTGAGCCATCCAGATACCCTGAGAGATGATTATTTTATGTATAGCGGTGGCCTACATAACATTTTTACATACTGAACTGCCCCAACTTGCAAATAATAGTAATAATAATAATAATCTAGATCTCTATGATCACCTAGGTTAGAGAAATGGAGAAAGGCACAAAATAGCAATATAATCCTTGCAACAGAAATCTCAAAAGCCAAATGTTGACATAAATGTTGCTAGCCCCTTGAAGCAGTGGTGCCGTAGATAGTTTCTAGGCAAAGGCAGAGAAATCAGCTCGAAGCTCTTGTGAAGTCAGACAAGCTGGGGTGGCCTCAGCTCGTGCAGAGAATAAATCGTTTCCTTGGTTGGTGCTTTCTTTAGAGACCACGGGGAGAAAGGAGAGCTCAGGCAGTCACTAATGCAGTGGTATCTGTTCAGACTTCTTTTTTCTTCCATCTTTGAGTCTTACCCACCAGATTTCTGTTTGCAAAAAGGGCCTAATCCACTTTTTTTTTGTGCATTGATTTAATAGTATCAAACCCTGAGGTCCTCGTGGTCTGCACCTGGGTTGCTTTTTCCCCTAATGAAGCAAGAGAAGTGGTTTAAGCCCCCACCGTGCTCCCTATCAAAGCTACACAATGATTAACTCAGGTCCCCTTATTAGGACCAGGGAGAAGAAAATCCCTTAGTCATCAGCATTGTGAAAATCCCTGGATGGTGAATGTTCAATGAAAAGATTACCTTGGGCACCTGAAAAATAATGGAAAAGCTCAATAGAGAAACCATTAAGCCTGTCTACACACACTAAGTCAGGTGGAGGGTCGAGGTAATTAGCTGGGACATTCAGGCCAGAGAAAGTGTTTTGGACCTTCTGCCCTGGCTGAGTCAGGGCAGACAATTATTCAAATCCCTCGTACATTTTTCCCGGAAAAGCCATTTTAGGTTGTGTCTACACACACACACACACACACACACACACACACACACACAGTAAGACTTAAATATGACTGCTCAATAAAAGTGGTTTATATTTGTTTGTTTCTTTTTAACTGAATAATAGGCAGTTTAACGGATGGGAGATCCAAAGCTTTAACTTCTTAGTGGCATGACTTTATGCCAAGTCTCTTCATCTATTTTAGCCTCGGTTTCTTCAACTGTAAAATGGAATCATTAATAGATTGCTATGAGGATTAAATATAACAAATGCAGTATTCCTGACTCATTGCCTGGCAAGTCGTAAGCACTCAGAAATGTTACTTATAGTTACTAGTTGTTGGATGGGCATGACTCATCCTGGGTTTGGAGAGACTGTGCACTTGGGGGCCAGGAATCATGGAGCAAATGCCTCCATCTACAGCCCCTGATGTGGTGCCTTGTACAGAGTAAGTGTTCTTTGCTTCGGGCATGTGAGAACATGAACAAGCTGTTCGCTGACAGGTTGTCTCCCTCCCATCAGCCTTGGTCTCCCTCAGGCTCTCCTACCATGTGTCTCTTTTTCTGACCTCCTTTCCCAAAACTGGGAAAGCCCATCTTTGGGGTCAGGGGCAAGGGGGCAGGTGCCCATGGGGACTGCTGGAGAAGAGGTATTCCTCGTCCCCTTGGTGGGATGGTCAGAATGCAAGGATTTCGGGAAATGACATTTGGCTGAAGTCACAGTTCTTATCTTTCCCTTGAGGGCAATTGAGTGCCTGCTTAGAGGAGGTGCCAGACCAGGTATCTGGAGCAAATCCCTTCCCCTCCCCCTTACCTCCTGTGTCCCAGAACATATGGCTTGGTCCCAGAGAGCAGTAAGCATGTGTTATTGAATATAACTGAGTGCCTTGTCCTGGGAAACTGCCCTCTTATTCACGCCTAAGCTCAGCCATCCTGAGTTAAGGAACAGATCTTTGCTGTCTCCTCAAGGCTTTGAGGGTGAGTCTCTAGTATATAAGATGTTCACTGATTTGGCAGAAAGCATACCAAACTGAGAGCTCAGATACCTGCTGATAACCTGGGGAGATTCCAGCATCCATTTTATGGGGAGAAATTGCCCATGGGCTAGAAGTGAGGAGTGAAGTTGTCACCACCATCACCAGGACAAGGAGCATGCACTTCATTTATGCCAATAAGCCAATATTTCCAGTAACCACTAAGAAAAGTTACCTTTAATAGCTTTTACCCTGTACCAGACTGTCCTACACACTTAGATGGATTATATCATTCAATCCCTGCAGTATCCCTTTGAGTAATAGTATGATCATCCCATTTGCAAAGAAGGCTCAGAGAGGCTAAGTAACATGCTCAAAGTCACCAAGCTAGAAAATGGCAAAGCCAGACTTCTAACCCCACCGATGCTGAGTTCATCCTCCTAGCCACTTCACTAGGAAGAGTTTTTTTAAAGTGAAAATGAAGAAAACGGCACACACATCCACACACACTTTTGAGAAGATGGGAAAACACACATAATGACAAAATTCTATAGAATAGGTAGTGTTTTTAAAGGAATGTATGTTTTATTCATTAAAATAACACCTACATACAACAGAAAAGTGTCTTGTGTAGATTGTAAGGCCTGTTGTTTATTTGATCTAGACACAGTGTCTGGTGAGCACTTGAATTCTCCTGACCCTTGGCAATAATTCTGAAGCCCTCATGAGTTGGAAGGATCTGGTCCTTCCTCTCAAAATACAGCTGGCAGTATCTACGGATACTGAAGCTAAATGTGATGTTTAAAGGCAGCACTGTTGACGTTAGGCAGGAATGGGTTCAGGAACCAGAGTTCTCTGATCCTGGCTTTGCCAATTTATTCACTCTGCTATATCTCAACGTTTACTATAAAAAGATAGAGCTGATGAAAGCTTCTCATCTCTTAAGGAGACTAGAGTCAGAACAGGGAGCAGCCTCCGAGGTAACCTGTCGCCGGGGAGGAAGGCCCACATCCAGAGTACCCTACACAGCTCCTGCTTGAGCTACTTGACCGTCAAAGACAACCAGTACCTGGATGGACTGAGAGGGCTATTTGAACCTTCTCCTGGGGCTCTTCACCTTACTCATCCAGTCTGATTCCATGCTCTAGAACCACCATGAAGAAGTTCAGTCTTTCCCCATGGAAGCTCCTTAATTAAGGCTCATGAGCGCTTCCTTTTCTAGGCAAGATATCTCCGCTTTCACTTCCCTTATAGAAGGCTTCTCTGTAGCCTCATCGTCAATCTCTTTCTTAAGGTTCAGAACCCAAAGTGATACACCACATGTTTCCAAATAATTATAGGACTACAATTTACTCTGAGCTATTTTTTCCTGTTACTGTGGGATGGGAGGAAGACCCATAAGACAATGTACCAGTCAGCGGTTTTATCCGGTAACAAATTGAAGGCTGGTGCCTGTAGGAGTGTGGATGGTTTTCATTCATGACATAGAGCTTGCCTGATCTTCCCAAACTGCCATGAAAGGAATAGAACTTGACTGGTGTCATTCTCTGAATCGAAACTGCATGTTGGTGGTAAATGGAGAGTAGGCGTGTTTAAAGGTTGATCATTTCAGCTGTAGCAAAACTCTTCCCAACTGCCAAGCACTGACTCCACAGAGTAAAGGAGGCAGTTTCTAGTTGACAAGAATGATTTTGCCAGCACCTGCCCCAACGACTTGAATTCCTGATGCTTGTATTCCTTTTGTACATTTCTACCGTGGGTGAGGAGGTCAGGAGTTCCAAAGGAGAAATTGGGGCTCAGGAGACCACATTTGAGGGCTCCCTTCTCTGCCTTCTGGCCTAGATCAGGAGCAAATGAATTCTTACATTCTGTGGGTTTTAGAATTCTCAGTTATAAAAAGATATGCTTCATGGCCCCCCATTTTGCAGGGTGGCTCAAAGAAGAAAGTGTACATGAATATGCTTTGCAAGGCGAAAATCATCTAGGTGTTAGATATTATTGTGAGAGAGACTCAAGAGAAAAAGGCCACCTTCTTGCCCAAACTAAATTCTGCATCCAGAATGGACAGGAAAGATTTGGTGTTGGGGATTATTTAGTAGAAATGCTAATTGTGCAAAATCTGGAAAGCTTTCCTGATCTTCCTTTAATGGCCCAAAGTGCCCCTTCTCCTTTCACCCACCAGCCTTTGCAGGAGGTCAGCTTTCATGCTGACTCACGCAGTGGCTTGTCTATCTGGCCATTCCCCTGCTCATTCCTCAACTATCCTGACGCCATCACTGGTCACTTGCTTTCTCTACTTCCTTCTGCACATTTTCCCCGATTGCCCTTTCTAAGCCAGGTACCAAGTGAGTCACTGGGGGGACAGCTGTGAGAAGACGCGACATTCTGTGAGAGACAGACATTGCACAAAATTACTGAATTACAGTTGCAGTCAGTGCTGCAAAGCAAGACGGTAGGGTTCCCAGAGAACCTCTAACAGGAGAGTCAAGGAATTAATCTTGGGTGCTGGTGATGGTTCCAGATGTTTGGATGGAATGCCCTCTTAATAATCAACTATTTGATGTGTGTGATCAGCACTTTAAAGTTTATGAAGCACTTTGGCATATGGTTTTTTTGCTAAGTCAGACTCTCAGCCCTGCAAAGTACACAGAGTTATCACCCTATGCTAGAAACCAAGGCTGTGGGACTTGATGTGACGATCTCAGGGTCAACCAGTTCTGCCACTTGCAGAATTTTTGGCTCTTAATCCTGGGTTCCTGCCACCCAACCCTATTGGTTTACTGGCTTCTCTCCCTTGGGAGTCAGTATTGTGAAAAGTAGCTTTGAGAAAAAGAGCAATAAAGGGAAATGCTCCTCTGGATACTTTCCTGGCAGACATGTGGGTAGAAGCTGTGATTCCTTTTTTTTTTTTTTTTAAGACTTCATTTATTTATTCATGAGAGACCAGAGAGAGAGAGAGGCAGAGACACAGGCAGAGGGAGAGCAGACTCCACGCGGGGAGCCTGACGTGGGACTTGATCCTGGGTCTCCAGGATCACGCTCTGGGCTGAAGGTGGCGCCGAACCGCTGAGCCACCTGGGGCTGCCCAAAGCTGTGATTCCTGATACTGGTCTCAGCCAAATGGCAAGAGGAAGCCTACCTGGGATGTGAAAGATGTCCTAACTGCTTTGTGTGCATCGCAGTCTTTGTAGTTTCCAATAAGACTAAAAACCCACTCTGACCCCAAACGTAGCCTGTTGGTCTTACCTGTGCCTGGAGAAACATGACCTGAGTCCAAATGAGACACACAGAATACCAGACAGACTCCCATAGGTTTTATTCCTCAAACGCAGCTATGCATTGACTTCTCTCAGCACACAGAGCCCACCCGCATTTGCTTAGGAATCGATCACCTTAGCTATCATTCGTTTCTTGCCTACTATATCCCAGAACTTTGTGTGCATTCACCTACCGATCACCCAGCTGAAGTACGTATCTATTGGTAGCTGCATTTTGCCAATGAGTAACTGAGACCCAGACATGAAGTAACTTGCCAAAGGTCACACAGCCTGTAAGTCATAGAGCCTGGATTTGAACTCAGATCTGACTCTAGATTTCATGCTCTCACACGCACAAGCTCTCCCCTCAAAACTGCAAATAAATTTCATAGCCACTTCCTGCACTTCCCATCCAAGTTTTGTAGTATTTAAAACCAGGAGACAAGGACAGCTGGGTGGCTGTTGATTAAACATCTGATTTTGACTCAGGTCATGGTCTCAGGGTCCTGGAATTGAGCCCCACACTGCCACCATTGGACTCCCTGCTCATTAGGGAGGCTGCTTCTCCTTTTCCCCCTCCCCCTGCTTGTGCTCACTCTGTCTCTCTCAAATAAATAAATAAAATTAAAAAAAAAAAACACAGGTGACAAAATAGCAGCCTTGGTACAGGCTTTAAAAGGTTCTGGTATCTTCTCAACCCCACCCACAGATACCTATCACCCTCTGGATTAAGGAAACCCACCCACCACATCCCTTCCTCTTGCAAACACTTTACTGAAACTCAAGGATTCCATTACAACAAATTATAGCCAAATGACAAAAAGACCCCAGGTACAAGAAGTCATAGCAGCCTTAGTTGCTTTTCTAGACTAGCAAGCTCTCCACTAATCAGTTTCAGTTTAGCTAGAGTCACTTTTCTCCTTTTTAATGGGACAGAGAAAACGCAAAACTCCCACACTAGCCACAGGATCCCAATCAGTAAAAATTTTCTTCTTTCTTTCTTTCTTTCTTTCTTTCTTTCTTTCTTTCTTTCTTTCTTTCTTTCTTTCTTTCTTTCTTTCTTTCTTTCTTTCTTTCTTTCTTTCTTTCTTTCTTTCTTTCTTTCTTTCTTTCTTTCTTTCTTTCTTTCTTTCTCTCTTTCCCTATCTCTCTCTCTCCTTCCCTTCCTTCCTCCCTTCCTTCCCTCTCTATCCCTCTCTCTTTTCTCTCTTTCTCTTCAAAGCAGTGGCTATGGCTTGGGGAAGAAAAGAGCCATCACATTTTTTTTAGTACCCTCTGTGTTTCCCGGTCACCTCAGTGTGCCAGTGGATTGTGTTAACTGATGACGACACACAGCACCGAGCTGTGGACAATGAAACATAAACACCAGCCTCACTTCCTCCCTCTTCTTTCCTCCTTAGGTGAAGGCAGCTTCCAAATATGTGGATGTACCTGTGAGTATTCAAAAATTGTTTTTGTGGGGGTTTTTGGCTTTCATGAGAAATTTAATGCTGCTGTTTTCATTAGTTGCTGCTAAATTGCATATTCCTGACTTGAATCATCAGAAAGAGAGAAGCCAAGAATATTTCATGCTAAAACTTTTTTCAGGTGAGAAGAGAGTATGGTTTCTTTCATGAAGAAGAGAGGTCTTATTCGAGGGTAAACCCGTTTGCCTTTCATTTCATTTTTCTTGGTTTCTCTGGTACAGTTCATTCTGTTATCATCCTGCCCACCTCCCCTCTGCGTGCACACCTTGGGAGTAGCTCCTGGCTAGGAGCTAGAAATTTGCACAAGGGTACCAGTATTTTTTTTAAACAAATAAATTCTGAATTTGTTCATTTTGGGGTCAATTCTGCAATTGTTTTAAGGAAACCTTACAAAACTGTTTATAATTAGTGCAGACCTCATTAATGAAGAGAGCTCTCAAAGTTCACAGATAAAGCACTTGTGGTTGCCCAAAATTTACATTTAAATTGAGGTTAAGTACTACACATGAATGCTGGAGTGTGGGATTACCTGTGATAAGTCAGGATACATTTATAGACAGACTTTGCCCTGCCTATTAGCAAAATAAAATTGGAGAGATTTAAATATATTCCAATAAAGGGGAAAAGAAAATGATTCTGTTTCTCCATTTCTAACAAAAGAGGTGTGAGTCTATTATAAAATATTAAATTTAGAGAGCTTATCTCAACAGCCACCAAGGGTCTTGAACTGAACGTTTCTCATTCTGAACGTGGTTAAGTACCCTCCTTGTTCAAATACTTATTTGTTAAAATTTGTTTTTTTCTAAAAGGATTTATATTAACATTTAAATTCATTTCCCCAGGAAGCTAAGTGTGTAATGGTTTATTGGCTTATTTCTCAAAGGATGGCAAAATGGAAAATTGGAATGAATTTAGCATTAGCATATATTTTGTTTGTTTAATGAAAGAATGTACAATCAATAATTATGCTTTGAATTTATATAATGCTTCTCATCGAGGGACCTCAGACTCCTTCACCCAGATAGTCTTTATAATGGAGAAGAGAAAAAGCTCTCACATAACTGCACCAAGGAGAGGCGTTAAGTAATTTATTTTCCCAAGCCCCAAAGTATAAACTTTCAGTTCACAGGGAGCAAACTACTCAAATTCTCTGGGCCTGTTTCTCCATCCTTAAAATAGAGGTAATAATACCCAAGTCACGGGCTTGCTGTGTAGATTAAATGACACATATATATGGGACTCTCAGCACCATACCTGGCCCTCCCTGGATATCTCAGCAACAGGGGGCCCTCGGGCAGAGGGAAGGGGGTGCCCAGGGAGGAATGGGTGGGGAGGGATGATGAATTTGCTGATGGCAGCCCGGACCTGCACTGGTCTTCAGCAGTAAGAGGAATTGAAATTCTAGGCTCCCAACCCAACGATCTGGTGGCTGAGGTCATTTTCTATAAGCCTCCGGGTCAAAGGGAGCTATCACCAGTGAGGTTTGAACAGGTGCCCAGTAGGCAAGACCCAAATACCTGGAGAAACTGGCAATCATGACTATCAGCTGAAATTACTGGGAGGTCAACTATTCGGGGAGGCCAAAAAGGTGAAATATTGGCGATTTCATGTGAGGTTCAAACTCATTCCTACAAACCAGGTTTCGGTTTATTGTAAAGATAAGAAAAAGAAAGAAAAAGGACTCTACATCTACATGAAAGGGAACAAAAATGCATTCGCAGAGTTTACACCCTTTAGGGAGACAGAAGAAAATGATGCATGTTCCAATGTGTGATACATTTACCACTGTTGATATATGATAAAATAATTGCAGTTGCAACCAAACCCCATAAAGCATTCACTGCATGCTAGGCACTGTTCTAAGCACGTTACATTTAATCTCGACAGCAACCTCACTTTATTTTCTAAAGACTTTTTTTTTTTAAAGATTTTATTTATTTATTCATGAGATGCAGACACATAGGCAGAGGGATGAGAAGCAGGCTCTGTGCAGGGAGCCCGATGTGGGACTCAATCCCAGGAATCCAGGATCACGCCCTGAGCCAAAGGCAGATGCTCAACCATTGAGCCACACAGGCATCCCAGCAACCTCACTTTAAAGATGAGGAAACAGAGGCACCGCATTGTTAACTTGCTTAGGGTCTCCTGGTTAGTAAATGGCAGAGCTGAGAGTTAAACCAGTCCTATTAAACACGATGCCATCTGCAAGGTGATTTTAGTGCATAGACAAACATCTTTCTTAGGATAATTGACTATCTAATAACTATTAGAAAAAATGCAGTTAGCACATCAAACCCATGATTTCACCAATTATTATGGCCTAGGACAAAGGTAGACTTTAAAATTAAGTCGATTAACATGTATTTTTTTTTAACCAAATAATATTATAATGAGAATATTGTGTTTTAGTAAATGAACAATTTTATAGAAAATAATAGTACATAATACATATATATCCTATGTATACATCATTTACATAAGGTAAATAATAGTAATCATTTATTTCTCAAAACAACCGTAATGGCAGGGGTAGGGGTGGATTAATACCTGCTTCACAAGTGAGGAAATTGAGGCAAGGTGGGGTTAAAAGCCTGCCCAAGATCACCTGGCTAGTAAGTCAGAGAGTGAGGATTTAAGTGCCAACAGTTTGACTCTGGAAAGCTTGCTAGCACTGCCATCCAAGAGTCAATTGTGCGCTCTTTCCAACTCTGCCTTCAGTCGGGACACATTGGTAGCTTGAACTTAGCCATGGAGGGAATATTTACACCCTGGAAATTGGCAGGTACTACAAATCAAGATTTGTTGTTTTGTTCTGTTTTGTTGTCTCTATTTTCTGTTTCGAAGAGCCAGTGTCCCAGCACACCAGCGACTCTCACTTATTAGATCAGTAGTCCTCACACCAGGACGCTCAGTGTTAATACTTTGTGATGTTTCTTGATTTGTCTTCGTTTTTGTTTTGTTTTGTTTTTAAATAGGGATTTCCAGCGCCTTGGGCCCAGAGATTGTGCTTCAGTAGTTCTGGGGTGGAGCCTGGAAATCTCTCTCTAAAGAGTTGATCTGTGGCACAAGTTTGGGAACCACTAGACTAATTCAGTGAGCCTAGACCTTGGCTACATGTTGGAAACACCTGGGGAGCTTTTACAAGTATGAATGCCAGGTTGCCTGCCAAATTAAAACAATCTCTGGAGTGTGGGGTCTCATGTTAGTATTGTTTAAACCTCCACAGATCCTTCGCATTTGCAGCCAGGTTTAACAACCATGGATAAAATCATCTCCCCAAGTTGTTTCTGGCTCAGAAGTCTATGAGTTCATCTGTGTTGCCCTGTGAGGTTTTTGGCACGCAGTTTATTGGTTTAGTTCCTTGCAGGGTACTAGTAGTTAGTTACATTAGAGATTTGTCTCTTAATTATCCACACTACTGGAAAGAAGTGCTGTTACCAGTCATTCAAAACATTGCATAATCCCAAAGCCTATCTCTTTGTCTTCCAGGTAGTATTTGACCCTTTGGTATACATAGCAGATTTGCATTTCTAATTAGGGTTTGCTTAGGTTAGTGAAAATTTAAATTTGTTTCCAACCTCAAAAGTACCTGGTAGGGGCAAGCGAGGATTAAAATGCCCTATTTGTCCTAAGCTACAGAGTGGCTTCTTCACAAATGATCTCTTCCACACGTGGATGGAGTTAAGTACACGGAGACCTTTCTTTGTTTTACATGTTTTCTAAAATCCACATCCTATTCCATCAGCCTGTCGAAGCCACATTTAAAATAAATAAGGTGAGGTAGGAAACACCATCACCTAAAGATTTTCCCACTGTGTTCAGAGAGCAATATGGTATAAAGCCTAACGTATCTAATAACAACAGTTGTTTAGCCAAGAATATTTTCCATCTCTAACTGCAAGTTAGCTTGTTTGTCTGGGAACAGTCTGTATTTTAATCATTTTGTTTGGAAATCTACCTGGACTTCATCACACATCCTTCTCTGCCTTTGTAAATACAGAACAGACTGCACTTCAACCACTGTGACGTTGTCTTTCCCCAGTAGCCACCCAGTGACCCGCTCCCCATAGAGGTATCAGGGCAGCTTGTCTCTGCCCTCGAGAGACCCAGATTCCAGTGGTTGGGGAGTCTCTAGGGCTGGTACTGCCCTTTGCCCAGGGGGGTCAGGAAAAGTGATATCACTCTGTTGTCTGCACACCTGTTTCAAACAATGACCCTCTTCTCCCTTCCTGGCCCACCAAAATGGGAAAAGCAAACTTGTTAGATTTGGATGTACAGCTGGTGAGAAAGGAAGAAGGTTGTGAGAGGAGGCCTAGGGACTTTATTATGAGAAAACCGCATACGTTGGCGTGCAGAGACTTTGTCATCTTTATTTTGATGTTGGTTCCTCTGAAGCCCCTTTTTCCTTCTTGGTTCCAAAGTAGATTCCAAAGGTAGGTAAGGCTATAAGGTGATATATTATTGGGGGCCAGGTGGGGAGGGGAATCATTGTGGCTCATGTTTGTATAGCAGTTTATGGCTTTTAAGGCATTTTGACATACGTTATTTTAACTGATGATCATAACAACCCCTGAAGGTAAGTAGGAGAGCTATTATTTTTTTTTTAAAGATGTTATATTTATCCATGAGAGACTCAGAGAGAGGCAGACATAGGCAGAAGGAGGAGAAGCAGGCTCCGTGCAGGAGCCTGATGTGGGACTCGATCCCAGGACCCTGGGACCTTGTCCTAAGCCACTGAGCCACTCAGGCGTCCCAGGAGAGCTATTATTAATCCCATTTTACACATGGTGTAACTAAGACCCAGAGAAACTTAAATGATTTTCTCAAGTTCCAATTGGTGGGGGAATCTAATAAAATCCACACAGTATGACTAAAGAGCTTACAAAAAGAAATAGGAAAGGGGCTTATTCATTCATGAGTTTGTTCATTCTGCTAATATTTACTGAGCACCTACTATGTGCCAGGCATCATTCTGTGTGCTGAGGATACACTAGAAAAGAGATTAAACGGAGCCCCTATATTTGTGGAGCTATGTTCTAATGAGAGAAGACAGAAAGCAAATACACAGCACAATGTCGGATATTGGTACACATGAAGAAGAAAACTAAAACGGAGTCAAATGGTAGTGAACCATGGAGGTTTTTAACTACCTAGGTGAGATGAACCACGCTGATTTTTTTAAATCAGTTTTTAAAACGTAAATGCCCCTTTGACGACAGTAAATTTTGCAGAAAGAGAAGGAGTGGTGAATATATAACCATTATTGTAGGTTCCTAACGTTGCAGGTTACTGATAGGCCTGCCGAATTGAGCTTTGAATGTTAGCTCTAAGATGGCTGCATGTGTCCAGGAAAAGGCCATAGCTGCCTCAAGAATCACCAGGGAAGAAATGGAAACAGTACTAATAAGTTTCTCAAGTCCCCCCAGGTAGGGGTCCCCATTCCCTGCAGAGAATGCCCTTTGATGTGGGGCTGCCAAGGGAGAGGAGGCGCGAGGGGCCAGTTTAGAACTGATATCTATCACTTACATCTCATTGGAGAACCTCTATTGTTTCGTATCATAAAGCTGCAACAATTATAGGACCATCACTGGAACCTGCTCAATCCATTCGCTGAAAATTGCTTGAAAGTGTAACAGTTGACTACTGTGCCTTTGGATTGTCCTCATTGTTTTTCAAATTAATACCTTGTCATTGTTTCAGCAGGTGTTAAGAAATGTTACTAGCATCCCAGGGGCCAAGCATTGGCCCTTTCCTTGATAATTGTTTGCTTTGTATCACCAAAAAAAAAAAAAAAAAAATACAGTCCTACTGTTTCCAAACCTTCCTCATTTTCACCCTGGAAATTACACAGAAGTGTTAACTAACTTCAATTTGCAGTGCCTGACAGTCACGTCTTGTAGAGAAATGATACTTTGTGATCTAAGGTAAATCACAGTAATGAAAACTAATCTTGTTTAGTTATTAGCAAACATACATGTCTACTGTGGAAATTTAAGGGGGTTGTGGCAGCTCTCCTGATGACCCATATTACAGTGTTTTAATAGGTTTCTTTGGAGATAACTTTGATTACGACATCTCAAGCAGTGTGCATTCCGAGCCCCCCCCCCCCCCCCGCCCTTTTTTGTTATCTTCTTACAATAAATTATTTCCTAACTCTGGCTGAACCACCTGCTTACCTTTCCAGAAAATCTAATTTATTTAAAAATCAAATCCTTCGTCTTCCTTCCCACCTCCCATTTTGTAAAATTTTTGGACCATAAACCTGCACTGGGAAGCAAAGACAAATAAATGGTTAAACGTCTCCTCTGAGTAGACTGATTAGGAAATATTCACTCCATGCTCAGGTTCAAGTATTCCTCCCACTTGCCCCCACACCCACCCCCACCACCGCCCAAAATGTGGCTTCGGTAGGAGGGGGCGTACACTGAAATATAATTTCTTTACTTAGCATTTTCTCAATTTTCTAAAGAGGAAAAGAAGATCGAGGAAGGCTGTCACCTTTCCAATGTTATATTAAGGACAGACAGTGGAAGACAGAGTATGTTTGGGTATTCTTAAATGGGGATTTCAATCCAAAGAAAAGCCAGAGAATGTCTCTGGGTTATCCAGTGACGATTTATCCATTATAGTATCTATGCCGGAAAAAAAAATTAATAGTAGAAAAATATCTATAAAACCCTGTAATCCCAACTCTCTTCTTAGCCAGGTTTGATTCCTGGAAAGAGCAGGAGGCTCAAATACCAGTTCCTACCAGTCCAGGCTGTAGATAGCTATACAGTGAACTGCGAATAGCTTCAGATCCCAGCAAAGGCAATGTAGGGTGGGGTGGGCTGGGGTGGGGAGACTAAGCTGTATGAGTAATCAAGGAAGTCACTGTCTGAAAATTCCATTTTCATGTTTTCCTGTTTCTTTGCAGAAACCCGGGATGGACGTGGCCGACGCCTATGTGACTTTCGTCCGCCACTCTCAGGATGTCCTCCGTGATAAGGTCAATGAGGAGATGTATATAGAAAGGTTATTTGATGTAAGTAAATGCCTTCTCCTCCTTGAAGACCAAGGAGGAGACCCTCCAAAATGTGACAAAATAAGAGACAGGAGGATAAGTCACATTTTGAGAACATGGATTGGTCCTGATTCAAGCAATATCTTTTCCTTTCCCTCTGCCTTAGGCTCTTATCTGTCCTGTGTCTGTTCCGAACCCACTCTTGGTGTGGCCGTGTCTCAGTCCCAATCTGTGTGATACGTAGGACGGCACACAGCCTCTCAGCAAGCAGCCTCGTTTCTGCACGAAGCTTGTGAGGCAGCTTTCTGTAACTGGCAAAGACCTTTCTTGGTCATGGTTCTCCTCCTTGCAATCTGGCCTTGCTTTAGGGACGTGTCCTCGTCCGGGAGTGGTACCTCCCTGACCCCAGCCATGGCTTGCAGATGTGCAGGAAGTGTTGCATTGTTCTCACTTCAAAGATGATTCCGATTCTGGAAGACTGGAAATGCTTAGTTAGCCCCGGGTTTTGGCAAACACTTGTGCCAGAGTTGCTCAGTCAGTGAGTGTGGTTTTTAAACTCGGGTGCCCTCTGCCCACCCACCCACTTGAAAACTTGGGAGGCAGGTATGCAAAGAGCAGGTACATCAGGCACCCAGACCCAGACCCACACGGAACTGGAGAAAATGCAGATTTCTGAGGGTTAATCGTTATCAGGCAATCTTATTTCCACTGTGACTACATCTGCACTTCCAAAGCAAGCCACTGAGGCAAAAAGAAAAAAAAAAAAAAAAAAGGAATCTGCTTTGGTCTCAAACCACCCGCCTCTTTCAGGCCAAAGCAGATGGGGCTGCCTAATTTAGCCAGATATTTTGCTTCAAGTTTCCACTGAATTTGCCAGTGTAGACCCGGCCAGAGTGCATGGAAGCTGACGTACTTGTCTCCGCGTGGCTCTAATTGTGCAGCCTACTTCTGTCTCGTGAAGCGTGAGCTCCTTCTGTCCAGGTTTTCGTATATTTTTAGTGCCAGCCCGAACATTAATGTTTTGGTCTACTATGGAATCCGTGTTTCTATATTTTTTCTGTGATTGTGTTCAGCAATTTACATTGAGTTTGTGTGTATGTGTGTGTGTGTGCGCGCGCGTGTGTTTTTGTTCCATAGCTAAGTGAGCTCATTGTTGGCAGCGCTCAGGATTCTGCAGCTTCTGACTTTTATATGCTTTGTCTTCCAGCTCATTTGCTTTCCTCGTGTGTTGAAAAGGCTCCTTTCTTTTTTTCTTTTCCAATCATCCCCTTTCTGTGCTCAATATCGCTCTTTCGTCTGCCTCACCTTTCCTCGAGAAAACCCTTCTTACTTTTTAATTCCCACCCGTCCTCTCTCTCTGAGATTAAAATGGAACTTATCTCTCATGTCAAATGTTTTATCACATTATATCAAGTGGCATGAATTAGAATCAAATAATCTTCCTGTGTACATCTTCTAGCATGACCCACATCCACTGAGAATGCCTCATACATGCATAAAGCTCACGAGCGGGTTCTCTCCTTCTCTGCATGCGTGCCTTTATGAAAGTACCGAGCCTAGAATGACCGGGGCACGATCACCCATCCGATAGGCATTGAAAACCGAGCCAGGCAGCACCCTCAGGTCTGCAGTTAGGAGTGGGGACGCT
Organism: Canis lupus baileyi; assembly: GCF_048164855.1. Classification (NCBI taxonomy): domain Eukaryota; kingdom Metazoa; phylum Chordata; class Mammalia; order Carnivora; family Canidae; genus Canis; species Canis lupus. The sequence goes on from NC_132856.1 coordinate 30,230,731, forward strand.
CTGCCCATCTCCACTGAATTAAATTCCAAACCACAAATTTTCAAGAAGCCTGTGGATTGTTCTTTTCAATGCCTAGGTTGCCTTTTTTTTTTCCCTTTGATCAGTATCTTCTGATTCTCAGTTTTGTGTGGCCCTCGCGTGCGTGTGCGTTCCTGTGTGAGCGCGTGTGCAGATAACCTCATGTTCTCTGAAACTTGAAAACCTCTCGTACTGAATTGGATGTCTCCTCTGTAGCTTAGCCTGTCACTTCATCACAGATAACCCACCCTTCCGTCTTTCTTTTTTTTTTTTTTCAATTAAAATTACAAGGGTAAAAAAAAAATTTTTTTTTAAGGTAGCCTGGTTGAAGGCAGCGAGGCAAATTGTCCTCTTCCGTGGCTTTTTTTTTTTTTTTTTTTAAGGGAGAGTGCAACTGAATTGTTATTCAAAAAGTAAGGGTAGAGCCTTGGGTAGCACAGATGGTAAAACTAGACCTGTCCGATCATGGAGGCACACAGTCAAATTCAAGCCCTCTGACTTTTAGTGTGAATTAGTAATGAAAAGACCTATTCACTAAGAATCTGTTCTTTCTGAGCAATCTTTCTGTTGCTCAGAAAGCAAATTATGTTTGGGGTCGTTCAAGAACTTGCAAGTATTTCTAGCCCCTTGTTGAATTACACTGACCAGCGTAAAATGGCATCAGCAACGCTGTGAGAATCCTCACAGTTTATTCTTGCATTGTCCTAATTATGTTTCCCGAGGGAGTCTTAGGTACACTCCCTGGAGTATCTGATTTTTAAAGACTTTACCATCACTATCATTCACTAAACATCACTCCCACCCCTGTGGCAAAAAATCTTTCAGTAGTTTATTTGGAGCGAACAAATTTCTTGCCATTTACTTTCTTATTTTCCAAATAACCTGCTCCCCTAATTTACAGAATATTGGTGCTAGGCAACCTAACGGATGTAGTGCAAAAAAAGTTATTGAATCTGTCATGGATTTAAAACATTTGTCATTTGAGAAACCCAGAGCTCCTCAAAAGCTTCATTACCATGCAGTCTCGGCAATTTAATTCAGTACTTACTGTTTTTCTATAATCTAGCAGCAAAACATCAGATTACCAACATGTTTGATTATTTGCGGCTTCTGTTTCATCAAGCATGGTGTTTATTTCTTTGCATATATGCTCTGCAAGGCTCTCGTGTCCCCTGAGCTAAACAGGGGATAGGACTATCGAGGCAGAAGGGTCTGTGAGACTGTCCCCTCTCAATTTCTTGCCACCCAGTGAACTTCTTTCAACACTTTCCCCTAGTGATTGTGATCCTGAGGCCTGTCTCTAAATAATTGGCAGAAATCTCTCAAGAAAAACTTGTTGATCTGAGAGGTTTCTCTTCCAAATTGTTGCATTTTGATAAATGGCAAAAATGAATAATAGAAAATTAGCATTCTGAACGGGGGAAAAATATATATCTCCGAGATTGTTTGCTGTTTGGGGGTTGTTGATTGTGACTGTGGTGTCAGTCCCTGGTTGTGACTTCCTGCTGGCATCTGCCACTCAGAGGCTTGTTCTCAGAGTTCCTGTTGTGTTTTCAGCTGTGTTTCAAAGTGTCAGTTTTATTTACCTGATACGTCCTTTCAGTTCTTGCTATTAAGTTTTGTTTGCCCCCTCTTTTATTTTTCCCCCCTTTCAAATGTACCTTGTAGAAAAGGCTGGATGGCATCCACGAGTGTTTGTATCTGAGAACATTTGTACTAATAGCTGGTCATTTAATGAGTGTCTCATCCGTTCTCACCGGGCCCCTCTCTGACGGCTCCCTCTGATCTAGCTTTCTCTCTGCCTTGTCATTGTACTTTTGGCTGGAATCGGGTGCTTGTGGGAGATTATCGGCATAGCATTTGGGGCTCTATATTTAATGTTCTGCATTTTTATCTATTTTATTATGTAACTTAAGAGCAGCTTTCCAAATTCATCTTCACCAACGGTTTTTTTTTTTTTTTTTTTTTTTTTTAAACAGGCCTTCTCTAGGTTTATTAAAGCAAGACATTCAGACAGAAGGTTGCCTAACCAGGTCTTTCTGAGGCAGTGAAAGTTTCCCTGTGTATTAATCATTGATTTACACTGTCCCTCTATAAAATACTATCAAGTTTTTTAGGCACATGCCTAAGGAATAGCTAACTGGTCCAAAATTAAGGGTTGATTAAAAAAGAATCCTCCAACTGCCTCCACTAGTATTTCCAATGTACAGCTGTACATTTCATCTGCATTTTTGTAATTTTTTCCTCAAAATAGGGCCTACCGTTGTAAACTGGTTTCAGTTGCTGCAAAATGACAGTTTAAGACATTTTAAAACAAGAGATTCAGAGATTTAAAGCAAGAGAATAATCCGATGTGTATAGTAATCATGAATTTAAATGATATTAAGGATGCCGAATTTTTAAAGGAGAACTGGATTGCTGTCAGACTCAGGTGGAAGCTTGGCCTCCTGAAAAATGATTGCTGACTTTTTAAAAGAAAATACAAAACATAGACATGAAATAATCTCCATATTCCTCAAGCAGCTGCTGAGGAGGAAAGCACAAACCCAAGAAATAGCTTGAAGACAGTGATTTAAAGCTTGAGTGTCCATAAATCATGCAGATGGCTTCCCCCCTCCCTTTCTCTGGTGATTAATTCAATATCTTCCCCAAAACAAAAACATGCTTTTTGAAATTAGAGATCAGATCATCAAGAGAAGCACCTAAGACTTCAAGGTCTAAACAAAAATTAATTTATTTTCTTTCCTCCTTGTACTTCTTGAAGACACAGACTGAGAAGAAAATCGGGATTAAAAGAGATGTGCTTAGGGTGAATTCATCTGCTTAAACCTCACAGGCTCGGAGATGAGTGATTAAAAAACCATCTCGAACTTGGATGGAATCCACATTGGTGGTAATGCCCGATCCGCACTGGCGTTCCTCAGGCCCCATGTCGCTGGGAGCCAGGCCCAGGGAACATTTGACTGGAGATGATACATGGATTATATAGGTCAATTATACACTTAATCTGCCTTCTGGAGGATTAAGTATTTGCAGATTGACTCTGCCTTTGGCTTCTCCGTGGCAGTTATCAGATCAGGAAAGGGCCCCTTTACCAAACCCGCCCCATAAGCACTTAATCAAGGCAGTGCGGTCAGGTTCGGATGGGGCTGCTGCTCTGTGTTCTTTGCCTTGCACAGATTTTAATTTGCTGTTCCATTATCAAATCGGGTATTTGTCCACTTTATGTGTCAGCACAATAATTGAGTGTGAATATTTCCCATTAAAGGGGTAATTTGAAAAATGAAACCTTTGCCTACTAAAATGTATTCACTATTTTTATATATGAAACCACAGATAACCTTATTTCAATAACCTTATTAAATTACAGAAGCACGACGCATGTGAACATATATCAATCCAACTAGGAATCCTCCCGCTGGAGGAAGTCAGTGCTGAAGAGGCTACAAGGAAGCATCATGTTGTTCTGTTCTATCTGTAAGGTGTATCGCCAACTGTCCGGGTGAGGGAGACTAGTCCCAAAAGTACAGTGTGGGGAGAGATGCATAAGACGCACCAGTCTAACAGGTTGTGGTTTGGGAGGGGGCTGATTAAAGAAAATCAAGGCAATACGGCATCTGGGCACTGAGTTAGTGAGTTCTCTCTTCTACAAGCAATAAGCAGGTGTGAGTGCCCCAGATGGGAGCGATGGTGTAGTGATCATGGGCCGTGCTTTGGAGCCTTCACACTTCACCCCTGATCCTTACAAGCTGGGTGACCTTCAACAAGGTATTTAATCTCTCAAAGCTTCAGCCGATTCATCCATGTAACAGAGATGGTAATAAGCAGAACCTCCTCGTGGAGTTGTTACGGGGGTGAAATGCTGCATACAAGCTGCAAGCATCAGGCTCCAGGCGAGCGCTTGGTAAGTGTTAGCTGCCGCCGCTGCCACCACCACCACCACCACCACCACCACCACCATCATTACCACCACATTGTCATCGCCATCCTCATCCCTGAAATGGACATGCTTTTCCCAGACCTCCTCTTTTCTTGTCGACCACAACTCCATATCTGTCCAAGTTGTTGTAAGAGTCTTGCTATCACTTTAAGATGCCAACCCCAAATTTCCTGAGCATTGTTGGATAGACAGCAGCCCGGTACCTTTTTACTTGCGGTAAAACATAGCTCTGAAACAGGCAAACAACGGCCAGAACTGGGGCTTTGAAGTGAGCCAGGTGCTTTGGAGAGAGCCAGATGGGAGTAGGGATCCTGGTTTTGCCATTGCTGAGCTGCTTTCAGGTGGACTATTTAGGCTCTCTGGGCCCTACTCAACCGTAAAGAAACTGACTTCTTACCATAGTTGTGAGGACTAAGTACCTTAATGTCTGGAGACCGGCATTGTCAGCCATTCAAAAGCCTTTTAGCATCCGCATTATCATCTCATAGAATTATTTGTTCCTGCAAGTGATTTGGAATTGACCTAGACCTACCCCCTAAACAAAACCATAGTGTCTTCACACATTAATCATATTTGACCTTCTAAATGTGAGGAGTATTTTAGGGGATTGGGGAATGGCTGATACCTTTTATTATTGCAGATGCAATAAGTGGTCATTGTAGACATTTAGAAAATATAGCTAAGCAGGGGCACCTGGGTGGCTCAGGTGGTTAAGCATCCAGCTCTTGATTTCAGCTCAGGTCCTGATCTCAGGGTCGTAAGATCAAGCTTCATGTTGGGCTCCCAGCTGAGCGTGGAGCCTGCTTGAGATTCTCTCTCTCTTGCTCTGCCCCTCCCCCACTCCCTTGCATGCACACTCTCTCTAAAAAAAAAAAAGAAAGAAAAAAAAAGAAAGCAAAAATAAGAAAATGCTATGTCCACAGCACCCAGAGATTATTACTTGAGTGTTTATTCTTCGGGATCTTTTTCTATGTGCTTTTATACGTTATGTCTTTTTTTAACAAAATAAGCAGAAATTGCTTCTTTAAGCTAATGATTTCCATTTTCCATATCAATAGATGTTCATATAATGTGCTGTGCATATTCCGAATCCCCCACTTGTCCCCCAAATATTCTTGACATCTGGTTTGTGCAAGCCAGGGCCACATATCACATCTGGTGATGATGCTCTTTAAACTTCTTTTTACCAACACTGGCCCTTTTTTTGTGATCCTGACTTGTTAAAGGGACCGCCGTGCCAATTGTTCTGCAGACTGGAGGAGTTTATTACTAGCTAAACATAGAACTGATTTGAGGAGGGAAAAAAATCTAGCTGAATTCAACCAAGTAGTTCTTTTAGACATAATTAGTATCTCAGCATAATTCAACCAGGGTTTTTTTAAGCTGTTCTTTGTATGTAAGGAGAATTTTGAAGCTAGTTCTAAAAAACAAAAACAAAGCAGCAAAATATCCATAGAGGCCAGGGTACAAGCTGGCTATGTGAAGAGCTACAGGGATTTTATATGATGTATTAATGCACAGATATGTGAAACTGGATGGGTAAATCTGGGGTCCCTGGTCCGGTACTTTTTGTGTCATTGTGCCTTCTTTGGTGAAATCTCGGACTAGTAATTGATATATATGCCTCTAGACCATTAGGAAGGTTCCTTTGTTAATTCTGCTGGGATTTTCCCTGAGGTTATCAATCTGAAATTAAGCCCTCCAAATCAGTCAGATGCTGAGCTTTCAACACTCTTCAGATCAAATTTTAATTGAATTATGACCTTGTATATACTCCAGGAGAATATGACCTTGCATATACTCCAGTCTATAAGGACATCTTTTAGAATCCGTATGACTATATGTATTGGAACAGGAAAACAAATCTGAAACGTACCAGGGAAAGGAGACCCAATTGACTTTTTTCACCTAATTTTGAACTACAAAGTAAATTCGGACCATTAAGCCATGTCCTGAGCCATGCATTAGAGCTGTAGAGGAGTGTCATTTCCCAAGAAGATTGTAGAAACTAGACACAGAGTCAGAGGGAAATGAGAAGTAGAGGGGCAATCCCTCCCACCCACCTTGATTTGCATCATTATTATACTACCAGATACACACACGTGCATACATGTACACACATGATTGGGGTTTGAATTTTTAGAAATGAACCTCAGACCCAAGACCCTTCCAAGTGGGAAGTATAGAACAATCCAAGTTCATCTTCATGACTTTGCTCCTCCAGCACCCCCTCAAAGACCAATGTCTTCTAGATTTTCACCATGTAAATCTGCTAGAGGCAGATTTCTTCTTCTGTTAAGGTGAAGAAGACTTAGTCGAGCCCTTGTTGGGATATTTGCAGTTTTAACAAAACATTTAGCTAAAAGAATAAAGCAGTAACAATAGAAGTTTTTGATCTTTGATACGATAGAAAAGGAACTCTATAAGGTGGGGGTGGATGGACAGAAGAGTGTTTTGATGCCTTTGATGCCCTGTTGCAATGAATCTCATATTCAGATATGAATTCTCTCTTGCCCCATGGTCTTTAGAATAACAAGTGATAACCCATCATTATTTTTCTTTTGGAGTCTCAGATATAGAAACAAAGTTATATTCTACATGGACATGGGAATGCGTCTCTCCACTCCTGATTTGAGGTTTCAGCAGTCCTGCATGTAGGAAAGAGAAGGGAGCATGGATAGATTTGGATTATTTGGATTAATTGTGTCAAATGGATTATCCAAAAGTAATTGCTTCTGCTTTTGTTAGCCTTACCCTTACAGATTTATATTTCAATGGCATGTCTTTGCGTAGTTATTTCTAACCTAGCTGCTTCCTTGAAGCCATTCATAGAAATAGGTGTTATTGACTTTTCGGCAAACCTTATATAAAACCAGTCTTGAATTTTCTCTGGAGCTTGTGTGCAAGGAAGAGTTTTGCTAAGTGTCTTTATCAGAACAGCTTTCTGTGTTCCAGGAGACATTTGGTGAATACAGTTAATTTGTTTTCTTTTCCAGAGAAGAATGTTCCAATAATCATTCTAAGAAGCCAGGCTGATTGCTCTGTTATATTAAGGTCACAATATCCTTGCTAACATGACCCACACAATACTTTTGTGTCTTAGAAACGGGGTTTTTGGGTTTTTTTTCTTATGGCAGACGATGGCATGGAGGCAGTAAGCGACAGACTCTTACACACGCCACACATGTGCGCGCATGCGGGCACACACACACACAAACACACAGAGTAGCCAAGGCACATTTTGTGGAACAAATATTATCACATTGCGTCGTAAGATACGAAATGTACTAAAGCCTTAAATACTACCCGTTAATTAACGAGCTATTTTTCTCCCTGCTGGGCTCTGTAGAGGCTATCCTCAAAAGATTTCACTGGCACTTGATACCCAAAGTCATAGTCACTTGCTCTATTTTTTTTTTTTAATGAATGAATTTAAAGTGTCACCTAGGTTCTTATTCTTCAAAGTGTGGTTCATGGACCTTCAGCATCAGCCTCACCTGGGAACTTACAAGAGATGCAGAATCGCAGCCCTAACCCTAGCCCAAAGAAATCTGAATCTGCATTTTAGCAAGACCCTTTGTGGATTCACATGGCATGTTAAAGTTTGAGAGGTACTGGGGAAGATCAGTGATGTTCTATCTTATTTGCCCACGACGCACAGTAAGAAACATTGCAACCCAGTATGTGTACACATACACACACACAATAGTTTATGAAATAACATTTACCCTCTGCGTGATGCCATCTGACATTTTCTATTTCATCTTTCAAAATTGTTGATGGTAACCAACAAAATGATTTTATCACATACTAATAAGTTACAACCTTTAGTTTTAAAAACACACCTAGAACCATGTTTCTCACCCTTGGCAATAGTGGCATTTTGAGGCATGTGATTCTTTGTTGTGGGTCCTAGTCTGTGTACTGAAGAACGTTGAGCAGCATCCCAGCTTCCACCCACTAGATGCCAGTAGCAACCCCCTCTCAGTTGTAATGACCAAAAATGTCTCCAGAGGTGGCCAAATGTTGCAGGGGTTGGGAGGTGGATGCAAAGAGGCTAGGGAGTAGGAGAGGGAATCGCCCCTCTCTGAGAAACAGTTATCTAGATGAACCAGAAAAGAAGTCAATATCCTATGTGTACAAGGGAGCCCTACCTCTACTGCATGTCAGATGTCCGTCTGCCACCACCACCACACACAGAATGAATATATTATAGTAACAACAATAACAAAGCATCCATTTGTCAATCTGGGAGTTTGCTTGGGGGCTGTGCCAGTCTCAGAAGCAGATTATGTTTGGGGGGCTTCCTGCAAGTACAGGAAGAGCTGTGAGCCATCCACAACTCTTCACCCCTCCTACTGTCTCCCCCAGAATAGTCCACTCAGAGCTGGCAGAGGGATCTGGAGCAGTGTGTTAGATCAGCAGTACAGATTTCCGCTTTGGCCTCCCTAATTGCTTTTCTTTTCTTTTCTTCTTATAATTCCACCCAGACCTCAGTTTAAAAAAAAAAAAAAAAGACAGAGAGAGAGAGAGAGAGAGAAAGAAAGAAAAAAAAGTCATTGCTTCCACCAGGTGGCTACAAGTTATTTTTGTGTGTCCAAAAACCTGAAAAGAAAGCTCAACTTGAATACTTCATTCATTTCAAATTCCCAATTGAGAAGAGAACAGTTAATAGCCTCTTATTCTTCTGTTAAACTCCTGCCAAGTAAAAAAACAAAACAAAACAAAACAAAACAAAACAAAAAAAACAAAAACAACAAAAAAAATAATAAACTCCTGCCAAGTGAATAAAAATCCAGTTAATAGAGTATAGTGATTCACCTCCTATATGAATATTCCTGTATCAGAAGGCTCACAGAGCTAGTGTCCCTTGCCATATTAGTTTCCCTTGACTGCCTTTGGCAAAATTTTTTACTCCAACTATCCATACATATTGGTACAGTACCCATTATACCAACAAACCTCCAGATCTTGCCCAGGATGGGAATATTACTACCAGATCTATATGCCAACCAGGATATAAAAGCCCCTCTTATTTTTTTGTGTAAAAAGAATTTAAGAACAAATAGTATGCAAAATAAGAAAAGTTAAATTCATGAGTTTTATCGTGAAATTCTTGAAGTCACTTTTTAAGAATGATAATTGTTACTCCTTTTTGTCCACAAATTCATTATTTGGTAGAGAAAACTATCCCATTAAAGAGGAAAAAAAAAAACAGTTCTTAGATGCCTCACTAGTTTTGGGAATGCTACATCAATGTTACTCATTCACAGGTGATTTTACCCCACAGAGAATATTCAGCATTTTCTGGAGACATTCTGCTCTCACAAATGGGAAGGTGCTGTTAGCATCGAGTGGGGAGAGGTGAGGGATGCTTCTAAACATCCTACAATGCACAAGACAGCCCCAGACAACACAGAATTACCCAACTCAAAATGCCAGTAGTGTGGAGGTTAAGAAGTCCTACTATAGGTGATACCTCCACCTACACAAATCCTTTGTCTTTTAATGACAGGGGCTATTTGAGTTCAAATTTCGGTATACCTCATGAGCGGTATCTGTGGGTCATTATCAAGAATGCTTGGAAGATATCTCAGAAACTAGTTTCAAAAATCCTTTTCATAAGGCACCTACTGGCTCAGTCAGATGAGCATGTAACTCTTGATCCAGGGTCGAGCCCCTGGATCAAGCCCCATATTGGGTGTAGAGATTACTAAAAATAAATAAATTCTAAAAATTCCTTTTCACAAGAATTAACCAGGGGTCTAAACAATAAAAGCTAAGGAATCCTTAGCATCTACCTTTCTCAGCTTGAACTTAACACTTACCATATATAGTTTCTAGGGCATGCCCATACTTCCATGGAAACTCCAATCTTGTCAGTTAAATGAATCGAGACAGCTTCCTTATATTGGAAGGTGTCCCTTGAAGTTTTTAAGGGACTGGCTCTTTTATATCAGGCCTTCAGAGCATAGGCTTTGCAATGAGACATCCCCAAGGTCAGGGTCTGGGTCTGGCACTTACTATCTGTGTGAGTTTGGGTAGCTTCCTTACTCTTACCAAACCTCAATTTCCTCCTCTGTAAAACTGAAGATAAACAGTACCTGGCTGTTTGGATTAAGAGGACTGAGTGAGACAATGCCTATAAAGCATAAACCACAGTCTTGGAGCATGGAAATGATTCCACAAATGTCTCTTCTTGTTCTCTCCATCCATAGTGTTGCTAATATAAAAACCAACACACACCCTTGCCTGATGCTAAGGTAGGCTTTGCAGCAGAGAAAAAAGGTAGTGATATATTACAAGCCAACAGGAATATTAAAAGCCAGGGATAAAAAGCTCAGAAAATGTGATGGCAAGTAACAAAGAACCTAGTTGTGCCACTAGATCCCTAAAGATTTTCTAAAGTAGAGCAAAATCCCAACGGGATTGGGCCTCAGAGGAGGCAGCACTGAGCTGGATCTAGACATCTGGGATTTGGGAAGGAGATAGAGGATGCTATGCTCAGGCTCAAGGAAGGAGACATTACTCATCTGGGAGTGTTTCTGACTTACCCACACCACGTTTTTGTTAGTCTTAGAGCTTCTTTTTTGGAGAGGTCATTTCAGAATTTAGACAAAGCTTGGCTTCACCCAGGTTATGATGACTCCCACCAAGGCATCCAGATATTTGTTTTGTAGGGCATTAGCCACTCCATCACCTTAAGAGTTGAATTCTTTTTATATTAATATGAGTTTTTCTATTTTTTAATGTATACTAGGTTAAGACCTAGGATATGCATCAGAAGTATGTGGGTTTTTTTTTTTTAATACACTCACCCCAGCTGTATACCAAAAATTCTAAGTCCATAAATCTAAGATAGGGCTCAGACATCCAGTTTTTTGTTTTTGTTTTTGTTTTTTTTTTGAGCCCGAGGATTTCATCTGATCAAGAACCATTAATTTAAAGCAGTGATTCTCGGGCAGCCCCGGTGGTGCAGCGGTTTAGCGCCGCCTGCAGCCCAGGGTGTGATCCTGGAGACCCGGGATCGAGTCCCACATCAGGCTCCCTGCATGGTGCCTGCTTCTCCCTCTGCCTGTGTCTCTGCCTCTCTCTCTCTAGCTGTGTCTCTATGAATAAATAAATAAAATCTTTAAAAAAAATAAAAATAAAAAATAAAGCAGTGATTCTCCACTGTGGGTGGTTCTGTCACCCAGGGTATATTCGGAAATGTCTAGAGACACTTTGGCTATCACAACCTGGGTAGAAGGTAGATGTTACTGACATCTAATAGGTAGATGGTGAACATTCTACACTGTACAGGACAGCCCCCTGCCACAAAGAATTATTTGGCCCCAAATGTCAATAGTGGTAAGGTTAATGAGTTCTGATGTAGGAGAAAAAAGATACTGAAAGACATGTTTATTTCTATTAGTTCTATCAATATCTTTTGTATTTTGTGTCCTACCAAACAACTTCACAACCTTTTTTTTTTTAATTTTTATTTATTTATGATAGTCACACAGAGAGAGAGAGAGAGAGGCAGAGACTTAGGCAGAGGGAGAAGCAGGCTCCATGCACCCGGAGCCCAATGTGGGATTTGATCCTGGGTCTCCAGGATCGCGCCCTGGGCCAAAGGCAGGCGCTAAACCACTGCGCCACCCAGGGATCCCCACTTCACAACCTTTTAAAAAGAAATTTCTACAGCAACAGTACACAGGGATAGGACAAGCTACTATGATTTCCATTTTTATTTTTTATTTTTTTAAAAATTTTATTTATTTATTCATAGAGACACAGAGAGAGAGAGGCAGAGGAACAGGCAGAGGGAGAAGCAGGCTCCATGCAGGGAGCCCAATGCGGGACTCGATCCAGGGTCCCCAGGATCACACCCCAGGCTGCAGGCGGCGCTAAACCGCTGCACCACCGGGGCTGCCCCTATTTCCATTTTTAAAACAAGAACCCAACATCCAGAAAGGATTTACCCAGGACCTCAAGACTCCAAGGGTCCCGAAACTATTTCCATTCCCAACCTCTGAGAGCAGTGAAATTGTCTCTGTCATTGACCATGGCATCCGCAGTGTGTGGCATACGGAAGCCCTCGGTAACTCTTTATTAAACAGGTACGGGTGAGTCCTGAGTCCCCAGGTAGGATCTTGTTTACTTCATCGTTTCCAATTCTAAATCTAAAAATACTAATCAAGGCCGTTAAATATGTCACTCTGAATGTTGATACTTTTCACCTGATTTTTCTAGAAGCTTTGAATATATAATGTTCTGGTTAATTTAATGAGGAATGAGTTGTTTGGGCCCATTTGATTTTTTGGTTAATTTGGAGATTCATTGGAACGCCATTTCTGTGCCTTTTTTGACACAGTCTAATTCCCTCGGTCAAGCTCTTTCAGGGCCCTGACTTTACCCTACTTAATCCCAAGTGTCACTAGCCAGTCATGAAAATGTAGAAGAGTGAATTATCCAGACTTGCACCACTAATAACTTCCCAGACTCTAAATACAGTGCTCTTTTTGCATACCCCAGTCCTCAGGAAGATGGAACTGAAATGTTGATTAGCCCAAAGCACATCTGAAAGCTGATCTCTTGATTTAATCCCAAAGTGAATTTATACAGGGAAGAAAAAGGGCAGCTTTCTCGTAAAAGATAAATGCAAACATGGGGAACAAGTCCAATTAGTTGAGGTTTTCAATAAATAGCTGTTTAATAGCAACGATGATCAATTATTTATATATATATATATCCCATCTTACAGCTATGGGGGCTAATGAGAGCCAATATATATTGGGTACTCTCTATGTGCCAGGTACCATTCTAGATACTCAAATGTAATAATTCACATGATTCTCATAACTTCCTTGGGAGGTAGGTTTATACAGATAAAGAAGTTGAGTCAGTGAAAGATAAATTGACTTCACTTAATACAGAAACCTGGGAAGTGATCCATTCTAGATCAAACTCCTATCTTTCCGATGCAGAGTAGACACCTATCCATAATGTCTTAGAGGGAAAAGAAAACCCTACAGGATTCAAGTATATGCCTTGAAAGCTCTGCTCCACTGAGTGCTCTCTTCCCCAAATTCATCCACTGAGAGAGGCTCATATAAGAGAGTCACTATTCCTGCATGAAACCAAGGCAGAAATTGCAATTTCTTGATCCCTGGTAGAAAGTGGCTTGTGAGTCATGGCTTGTCCATTAACAATGAGGGGAGTCACGAAGCTAACCAGACAGACCCCCAAACAAACATTCGCCTCTGACAGCGCAGGCACCCTCCTGAATGGGAGGGCACTGTCAGCTTGAGTTCCATGAACACCAGCAGAACCTAGCCCTGGATGTGAGAGATCCAGGAAGTGCTACTGTACCCACTTCAGGGTGAAACCCCATCCTCAGCAGAGAGGGACCACAGCACAGTGGGAAATCTTGCATACCATATGTGCTGCAAAAACCACATCTACCTAGGCCCAACTGAGGGGTGGGTTTCGGTTGTCAGTCTGTATCTCCCTCTGTGTTCTGTCTAAGATCTTTTATCCCATAAGAATAAAGTTTTGTGGTATATTTGGGGCAGAGGGAATGATGGTAACACAATACCATTACATCCCAGACAGTTGATAAATGGTTTAGGGTAGCAGCTTAAGTGCCTTAAGCAAAGCTTGACACAGTGGTATTATTAGACAACAATGGCCAAGACTTTCCAGTGAGGCCTGTTGACTCTTTTAATCTACCCACATAGCTAAGTTTTCAATGGCACTATGAGGTTTCACAGATCAACAGTGCCTTACAGGAGGGGAAAAGTAGTCCAAAATTACAGAATAACGTGGTTATACAATCTGTGCATAATACAAATGCAGTTGCAACTAAATCATTACATGGTTATTATCCAATAATGCCTCAAGTGTCAGCAATGTGAAAATTTGTGATCAGGTATTACGGAAGTCCTTCCTTGATTTATTTCCAGCCAAAGCTTACAATAAACAATGTGACAAGTGATGACAGAAGAAGGAGGGAGGGAGGGAGGGAGAGAAGGAGGGACAGAGGAGGGAAGGAAGGAAGGAAGGAAGGAAGGAAGGAAGGAAGGAAGGAAAGAAGGAGTGAGCAAGAGTTGTTTTTTCATCTTGAAGCTTTAAAGAGCTTACCAGAGAGATTGTCAGCCTTAGCCAATCCTTGAAAGTGGCAAATCCTTTGGCCAGTGGAAAGTGGTCTCTGCATTGTTTCTAAAGAGTTTGTTTATTCAAAATATGTCTGCTTTTGGCATTCAGGTTCGAAGTGAGTGGGGGCTCAGGGATATTGGCTGAGGTCAGCTCTGTGCACTGGTTAATGAAGCTGGCTCCTGCCTCTGGCTTCTGAACACCACCAAATAGTCACGACCGACCGAGGGATAGGGACGTGGACCTAAGGGAATTCTTTTAAAGGCTCCCCACTTAGCTGACAGAGAATTAAAGAAGTGGAGGCCTGTTTGCATTTGTTGGTGTACATTAGAAATGAATTTGGGCATTGAGCTTTTAAAGAACTCACTAACGGCAAGATGCACAAAGAAATGCTATTATGTATTTAGCACAGTCTTTGTAAGCTTGGCCAGGCAAGGGGGTTTATCGAAAGAAATATGTAAATAACACAACCTGCTTTACAAAAGAAAAGAGAACAAAATTAATCCAAGACATCCGTGGCATAATACTATTTTCTGCCCTCGGCTTTTCTTTTTATAACTTGAGACATGCAGCCTAACAGTTCAGCACAAACAGTAGCACACTCAAAGAAGAAAAACAAAAAACAAAAAACAAAAAACAAAAACAAACCCAGACCTGGGGCATCCCCTCAGTCCTTAGGAAAAAAACTCCAAATGAGTCGTCAGGCTCACGTACAATATTATTATTAAATCTAACATGATCGTAGCCAAATCGTTGGCTTGGGCACAATCCCCCAATCACCCCTCCTTTTTGGGGAAAAAGGGGGAAGTGTTGGGAGGGGTGGGGGAACCAAGCCAATCAAAGTTAAAATAAAGTCTCTTTCTAGCAAGACTACTGTCTATAACATGTTGTTCCTTATAGAAAGTGGGATATGGTGGCATTTGCTTGATTAACTTGCTCGACAAAAGTGACAGCTGCTGTGGGTGCATGCGGATAAGCTGCACGACGCAGTTCCGCCTTTGTACATCTGTCAGCAAAAAGGGAAGAAAAAAGAGTGAAAAGAGACAAATTGGTCCCAAAAGACACTCCATTCAACTTAGGAGGTTTGCCCCATTCAGGCGCTTGCTGTGCGCCTCAAGTACTGAGAGCTTATTCAATTTCATTCACTCTTTCGAATGAACCCACAAGTGTTTAATTTCTTATTCCGTCGCCTCAAAAAGGTGGGGGGGGGTGGAGAAGGGGGAGGGCACCTTGGGGACGGGAAGCATTAATGGCAAGGCAGGGTGATCCTGGCCGCACACATTAACTCATGGCTAATTTAGGGTTTAACTCTATGTGCTCAGGCCCTAGACCCATCTGAATATTTCAGTGGGAGACCTGACGCAGACTTCTCGTGTCCTGGCTGGTAGATCCGAAACCATCTAGCTCTCAAGGGCACCCAGCAAGGTCGAGTGTGTGTCTTGCATAAGGACAGTGGCCTGAGGTTTATGCTTTTACCAGGGATGGGGGGGTGGGGGCAGGCTCCCCAGGCTAAGGTTTGGGTAAGTGATCTGGCAAATGTGGAGTTTTTTTTTTTTCCCTCCCAGAAAGAGAAAAAAAAAAAATTAGAGTCACACGCAGTGAGAAGTAGTAAGAGGGGAATATGGTTTCCAGAGATTAAAAATAAAGCAAGAGGAAAGGGCGCCATTGGGAGGCAGAGCCCAGCTGCACATGGGGAAAACACATGTTAACTTTTAAAAAGCAGCACTTTGTCTTTCTCTTCCTTGTCCCGGAGCCCCGGCATCAGAACCTGTTTTCTGGCCTCCTTTGCGGGGGCAGTCGCTCTGCGCACACAAACGTTTCCTCCTGGGAGTTTAAGGGGGCTTTGCCATTCCAACCTGTGCTGCCTTGCTCCTGCCATCTCCTCTCCTGCCCCCTCTGCAGGCCGGCCTGCCCCCTCTGTGAAAGCCAGCGCTCCCCTCCAGCTCCCAGGCCGGCGTCCCGGCCCTGCCCCTGCCCTGCTCCTGAGCCTGCTTCAGTGACTGCTTTTTTAGAGACCACTCAGTGCCATCCCTGGCACATAAGAAGATCCTACCCTTTCAATATGAGAAATCACTTCCCCAAGAGCCTGGGTTCACTAAGTAGACATAGGTCTAATTTTTTAATTGTTTAGAGGACTTCGGAAAAGGGTTCTGGACCCAGTTATAATTGTTAGCGTTTGTTGTCTTGGAATCTTGGAGCTTTGGACAGTGCCTCTGGGACGCTGTCTCAGTATCCTTTTCTTTCTTATCTGCTTGGAAAGTAGCTGTGTGGTGTGACCTAGAGCATTCCATTTACCAATTTACCTGAACGTTTTCCGCGTCATAGCTTGGAAATTAGGCGAATATAAAGACATGCTCCTTTATACTGGGAGTAATGATTACAACTTCAGTCCAGGAAGACAACTCCCTAAAGTCAGTGCAAATTTTTCTGCATAAGAACTTCAACTTTGACTCACAAAACTCTCATGATTCATGACTCTAGAAAGTTTAATATGTGCAAATTATGAAATTGCCCCTAATGTGATTAACCAGCCCTGTTTTAAAATGACAAAGTTGGCACTCCACTTTATCTTTCCGTTCTGTACATGAGTTACAATCCTTATTTTAGAGTATGATTTCTATAATCATTTCTATATGGTATGCAAATTTCTTATTCGGTTGCTTACGTCAATCTGCTTGCAAATTAATGCATTTAACTCTAAATGCACTTCCCGTACCTAAGAAGCAATCAAGGAGTGGGCAGATGCTGTTCGTGAATAATCTGAATTCAGTTCATAGGATGAATCCCTCTCCTACTTCTAAAGTCCTCGTATACGTATCAGAGAATAGTTTTCAGATAAATTATTCACAATTCTCACATGGATAATGGGGGGTGGGATGTGCCACCAAAACCAGAATTTCGTTTTTGACATAATTGAGCTTTAAGGGATTGAGATGACTTTGGAAGTGTGAATTTGGATTATAACTATACATTTTCTCAAAACAGTCGGTTCCTTTGAGAGGACAGAAGCTAAAGGCATGGGGGTCCATTTTCTCAGTGCGCGGAGAGGCCCAGGAATAAATCGTCAACATATCCACAGAAAAATAGGCCCCAGAACAAGGTATTGTTAACCGTGGTCAGTTTGTTAATGCCCAAACTGCACACCTGCCCTGGGCGGCCCAGGTGGCAAACTGGTTAGGAGCCTGTTGGGGCTGAATCACATTCGGCTCATTATTGACATCTCTTAGAGAAAGAAAGAGTCCAGGTACATAAGACAGCTGTTCCTTTTCTCTTGAATATCGCAGTTTTCCAGTCCTCTTGCTCAAAGTTAGGGCATCAGACTTTGGTAGTTGCTGAAAACTTGTCTAGGAACAGAAGTCGGAAACTCGAGTTTGTCCCGGTTTGCTGTGATGCGTCCCGCTGATCAACCAGGAGGTACTGCAACAGCTGCTGCCTGGCCCTTGTTCCATCTTTCATTCGGGGTTTGACCACTAGTGACATTTTTACTCAGCTACTAAGAGGACCAGCAGTTTGAGAAGTCATGTTGCATACAGGCAAGCACAGATCTAATTTTGATACTTAAATTGGATTCTCTCTTGCAGGGCAGCAGGGCTTTGGAGGCTAATCAAAAGAGGGGGAAAGGGTATATTTTGCATGAGGGTGCCTGCAGTTCAAAGGCGGGAGAATTTTGCAGGCAGGTATGCCTCACTCCTCAGCTTGCTTTATATTAAATAGGCCATGGAGCTATAGAAAATATTATTTACTTAGGGAGATGGGAGATCTCTGGAGAGTCAGAAGCAGGAGAAATATAATGAAAATTAATAGCCAAGGTATTACTTATGGCTTATTACATTTCCTTTTCTCTCTTTTTCATAGAGAATGAATTCATACAAATCCATGCTATAGAAATGTAAAATGGAATTTAAAAAGTAACTATTTCTTGAGGCTGTTAAGAGAATTAAGTGCATTTAATTCATTTTTTAAAAAGATTTTATTTATTTATTCATGAGAGACACGGGGTGGGGTGGGAAGAGAGAGAGAGAGAGAGAGAGAGAGAGGGAGAGGCAGAGACACAGGCAGAGGGAGAAGCAGGCTCCATGCAGGGAGCCTGACATGGGACTCGATCCCGGGTCTCCAGGATCACACCCTGGGCCGAAGGCAGGGTCTTAACTGCTGAGCCACCCAGGGATCCCGCAAGTGAGTTTAATTCATATAAACTACTTAGAACAGTGCCTGGCATGTACGTGCTCAGTAGACATTTCCTATTATTAATTTTTTAATAGCAATGTCATTACAGAGCATCTTTCCAAAGTGGGTTCAATAGAACATAAGTAATCTGAAAGATATTAGTAGGTGGGTGATAGAAAGTGGTTTTTTAGTCAAATATGTTTGGAAAATAGGAACCAGAGTTAATGTGTTTCTTTTCTTTACTGCAGGACTTATCTGAGCGCTTAGTTTGTTATGTAACCCCGTGACTTGGAATCGCCAACAGCATTTAGACAGAGGATAGAGCATGTGTGTATGTATTCGCAGACACAGTCACAGGCCAGTGAAAAATGCAACCCTGGAAACACTTATGCCAGTATCACTTGTATTTCCTTTTGAAATTTTGCAGTTAACTCCCTCTAGATAGTCTTTTTTGTCTAGAGTTAGCTCCACTGGTTATGATAAAATGGCAAACGTTCCCCAGTGAGAGTCTCTAGTTCTCCTCCTCCCAAACTTCGGAGCTGATAGTTAGAGGCCCAAGTGGGGCACACGACTTTCTCTGCAGCTGGGAGGCCGCCGGCCTTTGGTGCACACGTGTTCTTTTCTTTTGACTGGGCATTGTTCTGTGTCTTCATAATGTTTTTGAACGCATCCCACAGCCTCAAACCCATAAACTTCAGAATCTCCTTGGATTCAGAAGGTGAAAGGCCCTTACTCAAAATTTCAAAACAAGTTCTTGTCCTGGACAAAGAGAGGAGTGGCCTCTATCTGGAGCTTTCCAGTCCAAGTATGTGTCACCGTTGAAATAAATAAAAAGATAGAGACTCTCTGGATTGGTCGAGCTGGGCTGGGAGCCCTGCGATAAGAGGTCACTGGTGTGAGTTACTATGGTAATTGAGCACGATCAGGAACACTTTTGCTCTCATGAGCATTAAAGCACATAATAATAGGCAAACAACAGTGGTTAAAGCAAGCAGGTAGGATTACTATGTTCTTTTGTCAGAAGTATATAATGTCTTGTAGTCAGTTTTAAAGACTTCTCAACCCCCAAATCCACCCCACCATCACCTGCTGAGTAATTTTGTATGCTTAATCTCCTGCCCTCAACGCGAAGATCTCTGCTAATTTGAGGCAAATGGGTATTTCTGACATTAAATAGGGCAGCAAGGAAGCTCTGACCTAGAAAACCCGCATTCTGAAGCGGCGAGAAAAATATTCTTTCAACAATTTTTGTTAAGACTCTTTTGAATGAAGGGGGGGGTTGTGTGGAAAACCGCTTTCACTGCAACGGGAGGTTGCAACCTCCCAAGGAAGGGGGTTTTTTTGGTTGTTGGGTTTTTTTTTTTTTTTTCAGAACAAGAAAAAAAGAAAGAAAAAAGAAAGAAAGAGAAACTTGCAGAGCATCCCCGCTCTCAACTTCCCCCATAAAACTTGTCACTTCGCATTGCCATCCGCTACCGCAACAATAATCACTCTGTGCCTATTGCTAATTGCAAGCACAGCTGAGGCCCAGCGGGGGGCCCTTGCACAGTCTCAGGCCTTTATACGAGGCTCAATCTGTTGTATGGCACTTGTTCACACACAAAAAAACTACCAGCAAAGGCAGAAAGAGGCAGAGTCACAGGTTCCTTGTAATCCCTCCGCCTCCCCGCTGACAGCCCAGCCCTAGAAGCATTCCTGGTTTTGTCCTCCTCTTTACAAAATCTGGAGTGACCTTAAGCTACTAGCATGTCAGCTTTTGAATGTCGAGTTGCCGGCTTCTTCAGGTGCATTAAGGAGCGGGGGGGCTACATCTGGCTTCTGCGTGTCTGTTTGCAGCACCCCTGGGGCGAGCTGTGGCTTCCTGTAACATGTAAAATATGAGTGTGAACTCAGGGTTCATGGCAAGGAACAGGAGGTCATGCCTCCATTCAGTTCTAAGGAAAGAAACTGGGAGTTTGCAGATGTTTTTCTGTATGTGTAATGACACCACCCCCCTCCCCAGCCACCGAGCAACCGAGCGCCGTTTTTTGATAAAATGTGCCACAATCAGTGTGCTACTTGCAGATTTATTCATATCAATTTTTGCAATTTATATATTCAGAGACAAGATTGCTATTTCGGCAACTTTATGTTGGATGCCGTACGTTTGCGTCTAGAGAACGAGGGAGAGAAGTATGGGGCGGGGAGGGTGGGCACAGAAAGAAAAGAAATTAAGTCTGTTCCTCGGGCCACCAGCTGGGGCGTTGTCAAGGAGACAAAGCATCGGACAGGAGGGTCTGTGTCCCCCTTTTGCCCAGCGGTCACTTCCTGCCCAGGCCTGGAGGTGGGAAATCTATTGCTTCTGGCCCAGAAGAAGGCCCATGAATGTTGCTGTGAGGACAGAAGGAGAGTTGAAGCTGGCAGAGAAAATCCCCTCAGTAGACAAGGCTCAGGCCACCTGAAGAAAGGCCCTCCATCCTCCCTCCAGGTTCAAGACCAGGTAGGCCCAAGGACACCCATGGCCTGGGCCTCCATCTGGGCTTGGCAGCGGGCGTCTCGCCCCTCCGGTCCACCTTGCCACCCTCCTGTGCAGGTCCCACTTACAGAAATTTCTGTTCCCAGCCCAAAGCCTCAAACTGTATTTTCACCAATGAAAGACATTGGTGGAGCAAACCTAGAGATTAATCCTCCTTAGCCTGGGGAATAAACGCTCCTCAGTGGGGCAGGGTTAATTGCCGAGCTTGGTGCAAAGATCATTTTGAGGCATTTAAGAAATACATGATTTTTATTAGTACAACTGTTCCATGCAGGAGTTATTTCTCAGCAAAGGGCAAAAGCTTTGCCTGCCTTGCATTATTAGCCTAATTCTACTTAATTGTTTCCTAAAATAAGGGCTTCCCAAACACACATTCCAAACCTTAATAAGTCTGTTGTGCTGGGAGTGATTCTGGATGGGGCAGCTGCTGCCCTTTTGGGCAGAGGAACTCGGATCTCAGGGCTGAATGCTGCTTGATCAAACCTGTACTTGGAAAATCAGGGGTGGGGAGGTGTGTCAGGGGCGGGGGAGTCTCTGTGAAAACCTAGGAGGTGACGTGTCACGCAGTGTGAAAAATGCATCTTTTTTTGTTGTTTGGACCCAAGCCTCTCTGAGGATTCTTAGTTCTCGTCTCTGGGCTTCATTTAATTCTATTTCACAGATTTAGAAATGTTGGCCCCGTGGCATGTTTTAAATAAACCAAATAAATGACTGAGCAAATGCTACCAGATTTGTTCTTTGTTCTTCGCCGTCTCAAAACTCGGCCTTGAGAAATTGTCTCAGTCCTGGTATTAAGCGAAATGCCCATGTTCTTCTCACAAAGAATTTTTTGGCTTTTTGTCAAACATGGTTGGGTGTTCGGATTAGAATCTTTATATTGTTACAAATCTAAGCTTTCTTAAGGAAAGTTTCCTTTTCAGTATAGGAAGTGGTTTTTTTTTTTCATTTCCCATGTTTTTGTTTTCATTGTGGCAAAATAATCATAATATAAAATTTGCCATGTTAACCATTTCAACGTGTACAATTAAGTCACGTTAGGTACATTCACACTGTTGGTGCGGCCAGTATCCACAACTCTTTTCCCTCTTGCAAAATGGAAACTCTGTACCAATTAAACAATAACTCCCCACTTCCTTCTCCCTAGCCTCTGGCAACCAACATTCTGTTTTCTGTTTCTATGAATTTGACTATTCTAGATCTCTCATTTAAATGGAATCATACAGTATTGGTCCTTCGGCCCTTGCCTTATTTTACTTAGCATCGTGGCCTCAAGACTCCTCCATGTTGTAGCATATGACAGTATTTCCTGTTTTTTTGAGGCTGAATAATATTCCACAGTGGTTATGTATCACTTTCTGTTTATCCATTCCTCTGTCAGAGGACCCTTGTATTGCTTTCATCTTTTGTCTTAGAATTATTATGAAAAAAAAGAATTATTATGAATAATGCTAATATGAAGATGGGTGTGCAAATATCTCTTCGAGATCTTGCTTTCAACCTTTTGGTGTCTATACTAAAAAGTAGACTTGCTAGATCTTTTCATAATAGCACTTCCTAAAGGTTGTGGAACTAGTAGAATAGTGGTATGTGCAGTTGAGTTGAGCTAGTACTCACAATTGAAAATTCACATTAGTGCCTCTGCTTTCCCATCACATATATGCCTTCCTAGCATTAGGTAAATATCTGTGTGTTGATCTTTGGCTTTAGTTTTCTCATTCAGGGAGGGTAAACTATTTCCAACAATATCTTACAAGTATTAGGAAAGAAAACCGTTCAGAGACCATCACATCTGCTTGCAGGCAACCACCTGCCATACTGAGACATGGGATTGGGCAGGATTCGCAGTCCCATTCTTTCAAAAGCAACAAACTCATTTCCAGTCTGGCTTTGGCAAGCTTGGATAATTTACAGAGATTGCCAACAAGTTAATCAAACCATTTTTTAAAAAAGAATGTCTTCCAGAGGGAGACCCCTGTATAGTCCGTGTAAGCTTGTCTTTGAATTAAACTCTCCTGCTTGATTAGCTTTCAGAAAGGATCCTTCAGGACTCTAACTTTCCTTGAATTTTCTCCTCTGCAAGTAATAGTGACAGACCTGACTTGGGTAAGAAGGAGGCAATGCATTAAGTCAGGATCCAAGTATGGATTTATCATTTTGAACGTTGAAATGTCAGTGCTAAAGACACTTGTTGTCGGATATTTCTGTACATTTCAGGACTAGAGTTCAAATCTGGTCTTAATTAGATAACTGCTTGTTTTATTTTAAATATTTTATTTATTTATTCATGAGAGACACACAGAGAGAGAGGCAGAGACACAGGCAGAGGGAGAAGCAGACTGCCTGCGGGGAGCCCGATGTGGGACTTGATCCATAGACTCTGGGATCATGCCCCGAGCCAAAGGCAGATGCTCAATGGCTGAGCCACCCAGGTGTCCCAATAACTGCTTATTTTAATAAAAGAAGTGTAAGTTAGACCCTTTCAGAGGAAGCTAAAATGATGTTGCTCCCAAATGCTAAATTCTATCCATGTTCTTGTAGTAGAATCAACAGTCTCAAGCAGCAACAACTTAAGTTAAAAAAATCATTTCATTTATGCTATGTCTTCCTTATGGGAAGCCACTAAAAGCAAAAGAGTAGGGGAATGCTCTCAGCACCAGGTTGTAGGTGAATATGGTTGCTGGCCCCTCTTGATGTCCCCATGAGGGGACATCTGACAGCATCAGATTTTCAGGGGTGGAATCTGGAGTTTAGGACTTCGAAGAGCGATAGCACTAAGATGGCTTGGCAAAGACCTCAATAAAATGGGTGCTTTAGGCGTCTAAAGAATTGCATGGTTTAAAAAAGAAAAAAGTAAAAACAACCTCCACTACAAAGGACTTTGGAGACAACTTGGAAGTTCATTCTAATTACCTGTATCCTCTGATTTGGGCGTCTGTGTATCTCTTGGTGTCTTTGTGCTTTTAGCTGAGCGTCCTGAAGCCGTTGACTGGGAAGTACCCATTTCTAGGGACAGTTGTTTGGGGAACCAAAGCCTGAATTATAGTAACACTGGAGGAAAGCACAAGATTGCATCTTTCAACCGAGTGCCCACTTTTAAAAGCACTCAAATGATCTGCCCTTTTCAGAAAGTGTTGCTTCAGCCCTTGGGGAACTTTGACAAATCCTGAAATTTGCATGCGGCTGTTTACTGCTTTGCCCATTTGGCATAGATGGATTGAACATGCCAAGGTTTCTTTGTCAGACCCTCTCTGAATCTGGAATAGAACACTGAATACAACCAGATCCCTGGCAATCCTTAGACCTGAAAGACCCATAGGGCTGTGGAATTGTGGCTTCGGCTAACGAAACTATGGGTACTTTGGTAGAAGTGTAAAGAAACCCTGGGTGATGCTTTTCACATGCTCTTAAATTACCCATATTGTAAGGAAGAAACATGCATTGAAAGCTTCAAATGTAAAAGATTTCATTACGGTATTTCAATACAGCAATTTAAATAGGTTGTGGGGGTCCCCCCCAACTAATAATAACCCGCTTTTGTCACAAAAAGCAAACTGAAGAACTTAGTCATATGAGTGTGGTCAAAGTATTATCTTCCTCTTTGACTCCTTGCCAACAAACAAAATGCCCTGCCCTTCATTAGACACTCTAGGCAAGGTGCGGAGGCAATTTTTCTGATGCATGGCTGTGTTGTGTTGGAGAAAGGGTGCTTTCCAAAGAAACAATTACCATCCTCCAGCATTCACTGTGTTTTTTAATCCAGAAGTACAGGTTGGTGACCATGAGATTATACATTGCCTGTTTGCACAGACATTTTTAGAAGAATGGAAGCTTTCTCAAAAAGCTTTGTGCAACCCTCAAAAGCTTGCACTTAGAGAGATAGGATTCCCTATCTGTGACTCAGGGCAGGATAGCATGGCTAGGGTATTAACAGCCAACATGTAGTATGTGCACTCCACACATATTAACTTGTTTAATCCTCACAACAACCCTAAGTAGTTTTTATGATCATCCCCGTTTAGCAGACTGAGGAAACTGAGGCTCAGAGAGGTTAAAGGACTTACCAAGATTCAAACATAGGAGAGACCCGGGTCACCTCCATTCTCTTAGCCAGTAGGCTGCCCTGCCTCTTGGCCTCTTCAGCTCTGCCAGACACTTTCTCTGAGTCTCAGTTTCCTCACCTGTGAAGTGAGACTACAGATGCTACCAGAGACGCAGCTCTTAAGAATTTAGCCATGAGCCACCCAGGCATTCAGTGCTGTCTCTGCCTGGCATATAGGCCTGACCATGCCGTTTTCAAAGGAAATACATATTTAGAAATGAACTAACAATAGAACTCAGATCCTTGTGGATTTCAGCTATCATTTATGCCTAGGATATATTGGACTCAGTCACAAATTTTTAATCCAAGAAAGTGTGTGAAGTTGGTGTCTGGTGGTTATTGGCCTTCAGGCCGAATGCCATACTTTCAAAAAGAGCTCATTTTCACAATATTGGGCTAAATATTACCCTCAATTATAGGCATGGGGCAGCATATCTTGTTTGAGGTGTGTGTGTATGTGTAGATATAGATGTTTTGCTTAAAGTGAGACATCACAGTATGCATGTTCTACTTCAATAAAACTCTTTTTAAAGAGAGGAGCAACAGAGAATTGGGTTTTGCACTAGACTATTTTCATTGGATTTGTTACTCTACCCCTAATTGTTTCTTTTATAGTGCTTTCTGATGGCATCTTCTTTAATTTCACATGAAACCCAATTTCTCCAAGGTCCTACTATTTTACTGTCCCCATCCATGGAAAAATGTAAAGCTTATTATATACAATTTTTCAGAACTGAAATTTTCATCAGTGTTAAAACTTTTGTATCTCTAAAGCTCTCAGGAAAATTCAATCCATTGTGATAAAGGCAACTTTTCTAGTTGGATTTCTCCTTGAAAACTCAACCTGCCTCTAGTAAGAACATTCTACCAGTAGCATTTGCTGAGTTACCAACCTAAAAGCAAATTAAGAAGAGATCGATCGGGTAGGACTTCTTTTTTTTTTTTTTTTAAGATTTTATTTATGTATTCATGAGAGACACAGAGAGAGAGGCAGAGACACAGGCAGAGGAAGAAACAGTCTCCATACAGGGAGCCTGATGTGGGACTTTATCCTGGGTCTCCAGGATCATGCCCTGGGCTGAAGGCGGCGCTAAACCACTGAGCCACCAGAGCTGCCCTCAGGTAGGACTTCAAAGAAGAAAAAATACATTGATTCTAGCTAAGAAATGGCATGCCCTCATTCCCATCCAGTTTTTTCTAATCATTTCCATTAAGAGTCAGCAATGATTGTCTCCCATCCATTAGTTCTTTAAGGCTGTTGAATGGCTTTCCCACATCTACTTAGCAACTTTCTAAGCTCATAAAAAGTAGAATCTTTTCAACCCCAAGCCAAGCTCAGGTTCTGCGGGAAACAGGTTCAACAACATTATCCTACTCAACCATTTCTCCTTTGAGAAATTTAGAGCTGAATGACTTGGCCAAGGTGCCGCCTAGAACTGGAGTTGTCTCTTTGTAAACGGGCTGTTACTTTTTAAAATTATTTCATTGAATGGGACAACTCATACAGATGTAGTGGTAACCAACTTGAAGCCTCACACACCACTTACTAGTTGAATGACCCCAGGCTACTTATTTAATTTACCTATACCCTTTTTCCTCATCTACAAAATGAGGCTGTTAATAGTGTCAGCCTCCTAGGAACCCAACTCAATGATTGAATTATAAAATGCCTGCAAAATACTGTGCATAGGACTTGAAACTTATAAGGGCTAGGAGTTCAATGAGTCACTAACTATAGGTTTCCCCTGCTATCCGAAAATAGAGTGTTCTTATGAAACACTTCCTAAGCCAGATTGGTATAAAATGAAGCAGCAATTATCGTTAATTTACATGGAAAAAGTTTTGAGCTTCCCCAGACTCCCGGAATAACCTCTCTTACACTTTTCTGATACCTTAGGATACATCTGGCTAATAATGCACAGAATAGGGATAAAGCACAGATGCTCAGAGATATAGGTCAAAGCTCTGGTAGCCTGAGGCTGAGATGCTGGGTATAGTTGCCAGGGAAGGAGTTTGGTGGGGCCACTCTCGCCGCTCAGGGTGTATACTCTCTCTCTCTAACGACTTGCTGCAGCTACACCATTCTTGCTTTTTACCTTTTTTTCTTAAAGCAAAAATCCTCTTCCAATTTCTTACAGTTAGCAAAAACGGGTACTAATGTAGGTCTTGCGCAAAAGTGAAATGGCACAAGGTGAACGTTAGAAAAGTGGGGGTACCTGTATTTTCATTAATTGTGACTGTGTGTGTTGCAAATCCGGTACCCAACAGTGCTTCGCCTGAAACCGTGGACTCTGATGCCTTATACATGGTCATATCTAACGGGGTTGCTCGAGTCAAGGACATACCATACTCTCGTGACCAGTGAGAACAGAAGCACATGAATCTTCTCTGTTCAGCCTCTATTCCTTGTTGCCACTTACTGAGTGATATGTGGTTTGCTCCAAAGACAAATGAATCATTAACCGTAAGGTCTCTTTAGGACATCAAATTAACATCAAGATAGGGAATGCCAGTTTCAAAGGAAATACATATTTAGAGATGAACTAACAATAGAACTCAGATCCTTATCCATGCAGGAATTTAGACTCGTCTAGGTGGCCCTGATGGCAGAAGACTGTAAAGGCAGCAGCAATCCTGTGGTAACCGTCTTGTTTGCTGATTAGAGATTATCCAAATCCAAGTGGAAGTCCAGTTCCTGTGAACCCTCCATTGTCCAGTAACATGCGAAGTATTCATTTTCTCTCTCAATCCTGCAGCACTCCCAGGTGATAAAGTTTCCAGGGGAACAGGGAGCCCATGGGCAGGGACTAAGGAGAAGTGAATGAGTCACTTCTCATTTGTAAAATTTAAGGGGGGGGGGGAGCCAAAAAATATAGTAATCAAGTCCAATAATCTTTTAATACATCTTAAAAAGTCAAAATGAAGGCAAACAATCCAAGTTGAACAAAATATCAGAATATTAATTAAAGACAAGGTCAGATCCTGCATTTGCAAGATCCTGCCTCACTAGCTTCACCCTAATCCTGGCTATCGTGAACCCCAATATTATAGAAGAGACATACATAAGCATTTCTTTGCATGAAGTCAGTGTGTTTACAGGGCACCATGTGTTACCTGAGTATATCTGCATATTAATTGTCTAAGCTCCTACTAGAAATGAATCACGAAAATTCCTTTGTATTGTATATTGAAAGGATATCTTTATGTTTCTGAGAGTAATAATAGTAGTTGCTAAATTTTATTGATTTTTTTTAAAAAGATTTTTATTTATTTGAGAGAGAGAATGCAAGTGCACAAATACGAGCAGGGTGGGCTGAGGGAGAGGGAGAGAGACATGTAGACTCCATGCTGAGAGCCACTCAGCTTGATCTCAGGACCCTGAAATCATCACCAGAGCCTAAACTGAGAATCGGGCGCTTAACTAGCTATGCCACCGAGGGGCCCC
Organism: Canis lupus baileyi; assembly: GCF_048164855.1. Classification (NCBI taxonomy): domain Eukaryota; kingdom Metazoa; phylum Chordata; class Mammalia; order Carnivora; family Canidae; genus Canis; species Canis lupus. The sequence goes on from NC_132856.1 coordinate 30,259,052, forward strand.
ATTGCTAAGTTTTATTGAGCGCTTAGTATGTGACAGTAACTCTGCTAGGCACTTTACATAATTATCTTTTTAATGCTCACAGTAATCCTATGAAGTAGGTACTGGTGTTAACCCCAAGAGGAGACTGAGGGTCAGAGAGTTAAGTAGCTTGTTTGAAGGTTATCTAGCTAATAAGTAGCCAACCCAAGCTGAAGCTGTAACTTAACCACACAAAGTTTGAAAAATCACTCATTATTCATCTGAATCCTTTTAATCTACTATTAAATCTAGGTCAATATAGTCTAAAATGTGCTTTATGTAACCAGGATGGTTGGGCAGCGATCTACCACAAGACGTTTTACAATGGAGTTGCTAAGAGTTCATCTGTGTCCTATAAGGCTCATGCATACCATTCCAGAGGTATTCCAACATGAGCAATTTTCTCCACCACCACATGGCTTTCTGTGGTCACTTGCTTGGCTTTCTCCCATGTTTTGTAGCATTTCTTAATGCGAGAAAGAGAGAGAGAAAAGCATAGGGAGATGGTGGTGATGGTGATGAAGATGTTAGTGGTGATGGTGGCATGGTGGTGCGGTAATGGTGGTGGTGGTAGTGGCAGCAACTAACATTTATCGAGGCCTTATTATGTGTCCAGTACGGTGCTGAGAACCTTGCTAGCAAAGCTTCCTCTCGTCATCAAAAAGCCTCTGAGAAGGGCTGATTAATCCCCTTCTTCTGATCAGGAAACTGCATCTTTGAGAAGCTTAATAATTTGCCAAAGATCACAAAGCCAGGGAAAAGGCAGGTGAGGCCTGTGTTCTCAAGGACTACCCTGTAGAAAGGAAGAAAGACTAAATGGCAGAGTTCTCAGATGAGTCTTCTAACTCCTCCTCAGTAGAACTTTCAGATCTGGTTGCAACTGTTGGAGAAATCCCCAACTTTCCAAGGGACTTCCTTTGGATGGGCACCCTTTTGGGTTCCAGTTCCAAAACACTCACAGAATTATCCTCAGAGAATATTTTGAATGGGCCCCAGGTACTGGGGATTTTATTTCTCTAGTGTTTCTTTAGGATTAAAATAACCTTACTTAGTAAGTTTCTAATACGTGATCTAAGGGCAGGCTAGCGAAGGAGTCATGATTATACTTAAATACTCAGTCCATGCTGTCAGCTCACAATTTTAATCCTAGGATTTAGGGTGCATTTTACCAAAATTTTGGTGTTTCAGCGTTAGGATATCTCTGGACCAGGCATATCTGAACCTAAGACAAAACAAAATGGGGAAGCCTTAAATTGTTTTATTTCCTCTTTTGAAGAATCCTAACTAATCTGCTTTGCATCAATGTCAAATAGAGCAAATCTGAATAAAAAGCACTGAGAACAAGCAGGAACAACCCAGATATCCAGCAATGTGCTGCTAAGTGTTTAACCACTGGCTTTCTGAGAGGGAGAATGCCCTGGTTTGTGGCATTTGCCAAAGTCCATGGTGAAAATGAAACTAAGGCCTATTGCTAGCCGTCAGTGTGACCCCCTGGGTATGGAGTTGGAAAGAGGGGCACAAACTCGTCACTTCTGACCAGCACACTACTGTGTCCCCCGCCCCAGGGAGGAGTAATTCCGTGATCAGCTATTTCAGCTCAGTGCCTAATCCTGAAGAGCTGCCACTTCTGGGCTTGCTAGCTATGTGCCCTTGGGCAAGTCACTTCACCTCTCTGTTTCCTCCTCTACAAAGGATAACATGGAAGATCTTTTTCACCTCTAACATTTTAAAGTTCTAGAAGGCAGTGACTCTTGCTTCCTCCGACATCCAAATGCCTTTAAGCGCCTTTCTGGAAAACCAAGTTAGCGCTGTGCTGCATCCAAGCGCTGTGTGCCTCCAATTTCAACTACTGAGCATAAGGTTTGGAAAGGAGTGACTTACTCCCTTTTGCCTCTTTAAATGCGTAGCCAATGGGGCATCATACATTTTTTACACTTCTTTTGCTAGATGTGAGATCCAGGAGGAAAGGCATGGATGTTCCAGGGCTTTCTTGTTCTCCTGGGGTGGGAATCTGCAAGCGTGATACACTGATCCATTGCTATACGCATTTCCTACCTCCCTACCCTTTCAGCAGCAGGGAAAGAGAATTAATAATATTCTACCTTTTTATTTTTGTTTTTATTTTTTTACTCTCCGAAAGCCATTTACAAGAATGGGAATTACTTACACAAAGTGTGTGTGGGGGGGGGTCGTTATTTTTTTTTTTTCCCCCTGAAAGGTGGCACGTCTCTCAGCAAAGAGAAAAAGGCATGTTGCACAAGGCTTGCTGGCAGTGATATAAGCCAGCGCCGGTTTGCCTGTTGTCACAGCCAAAGCAAAATGCCACCTCTGCCTAGAAGCCAGAGTGCCACATTCCTCTTTTGTGTCCCTGAGATGCACCCGTCATGTGGCCCTGGGTTGGTAGCTTTGGTCAGGAGGTCCCCAGGCTCTTTGATGGTCATCTTCCAACCCCAGGAGGTGGGGTAGAAGGGAGACCAATGCTTGTGACTCTCAAAATGTATTTCTTGCATGTTAGAGAAAGCCAACAAACAGAATTTGAGGGCTGGGCTGAACACAAGAAGCCCCCAGTTGCTGAGAGAAAGGTAGGGCTGCAGTAACACCCGTGACCATTGGTATTTCTGTCCCTAGACCCCTTCTTAACAAACCCAGTTGCAGTGACAGCAAAAGCTCCAGAATCCCAAGGCAGGAGGTGCCAAAAACACTCCCCAATAATCACTCCCCCACCCCCCAAAAAAGTTTCAGTAAAATGTTCTCACTCCTAGAGGGGAAAACCTGTCCATGCCTGAAGCAGCTTGACCCGAGCAAACCCCCTCCTACATGGAGTGAACTGTGAATCTCAAGGAGAAAAATCCCCACCCCCCACCCCGCCTGCTCCCTGGGGAGGGACAGAAGGTTCCTAAAACTGACAGTTTCGCCTCCATGATCTTTAAAAGAGCAGAAGTTGGCTGTGAGGCTGCAATGCCGCCTTGATTGGGGTAGTGTGGTCTCTGTTTGCGGCTGGGCTCCAAGGAGAGCCACAATTGGCTCTGATGAGGAAGGAGCCTAGAAATGAAAGATTGCAAAGAGGGCTTCTGAACGCCATGGCTGAGACTGTGTCGTTTCTTACAAGGTGAAACTTGGCAGTTCTACCTTGCAAGTAAAAACCCAAATTAATTTTTTTTAAAGAAATTAAGTCAGAAACAAGGCTTCAGAAAAACTGTGAGTGTTAGGCATAAACTGATTTTGGATGATCTTTAGGTGAGAAAGGGTGGAGTTACCATCAGAAACATGTTTTTATTTATGCTTTTCAAATCCCCACTGGTGTGCAATGTGTGTGCGTGTGCGTGTGTGCGCGCACGTGCGTGTGTGTGTGTTGGTTAGAATGAGAGTATGCATCGTCTCAGTTCTCTAGCCACTCTTTTTTCTTACATCTTTTCTGTGCACAGTTCATATAGATGCCCTATAAATAAATATATAGGTCCATCCACACCTTTTCATTTTATTTGTAAATTGTTTGGTATAAGCGGCAATGCGTAATGAAACCTGGTGAAGTTTAAAAGATTAGATTTTTTTTCATACTGACACTTCATAACACTGTTCATATGTCTCCGAGTGAGATTTATGAATATATGAGCAGTACTGCAAAATTATACCGCACCAGAGACTTCCTGCACCACAGGGGTGGCAGTCTAAAGTGACACAGCTTCAAGCATTTTTCACAGACAAGAAGCAAAATTTAACCCCCTTAAGGGGAAGTATGATTTCAACAGCTTGAAATGAGCTCATTTGTAGATGTTTTTTTTTCTCTCATCTTCCATAATTTTTTGGTGTTAAGATTAAAACAGATTGCACAGCCAACGTAAGGGCATATAAGCTGCCCAGAGTATTATTTGGCCCTTAAAGAGAAACCTTCTTCATTGTCTCTATCCCAATGCCCCATTAGGGTAAATGAAGGTAAACTTCACCCTCAATTCAATAAGGCTCTCAGCCTGATTCCCAGAATTGTCCTAAGCCGACAGGGTCTGGATTTTTCAAAAGGTAAGTAGCAAGTGACATCAATTTGTTCAGTGGAGAAACCCGCATCTCCCTGGGCATCCGAAACAGTGGCATCAAGAAATAAACAGTGACTTGAACGAATCTCAACTGAGTAAATTAACCAACAAAAAGGAGAATCAGAAGAGCAAAAACGGTCTATATGCATTGATCGTGTATGAGATGTCGATAGCGGAAGAGTTCTGTCCTAGATTCAAAGTCCAAACCCATCTCTTTTTAGGCTGAGCTGGTGCCTTGTGATTTTGTGTCAGTTAATGTTCACGATGTCTACGCTTTCAGATTCTCTTTAACCATTTAGTTTCTCCTCAGAACAGAGCAGGTGCTCAAACATGGCCTATTCCCTCTCTACTCTGTAAATGCTTCGCGATGTGTTGGCTGGAGAACTTTTGTCTCTTTTTTCAGCAATGGTACAACAGCTCCATGAACGTGATCTGCACCTGGCTGACGGACCGGATGGACTTACAGCTTCACATTTATCAGTTGAAAACACTAATTAGGATGGTAAAGGTAAAAGAAAAAATAATTATTCTTCTTTGCAAATAGCTCACTGAAATACATTTTATTGTCAAGCTGCAGAACTTCCTTAACATAAAGAATATTGGTTTACAGAATAAAACAAGATGATTTCTAAAACAGCATCCCATGCAAGAAAAGCCTCTGAAATCACTTCGGGATGCATGGTTAATTTATTACTCAGACATCCAAGGAAAAATTAACAAAAAGGAATTTGATATTTTATCCAGGCCAGAAAAATACTTTATGTGTCTGTCATGCAAAAAATACCGCAGAGGCCATCGTGCCCTGTGCATTAGACTTTTTAAAAAGCTGGTTTGGGTTCCATTATGCTAATCACATCAATTACCAATTTCATTTATGGTTTAATTAAATAAAATTTTGCCACAATTAATGTAATAGAAATATTTACCTCCAGCTATTTCTAAATATGTCCTGTGATCATTATCAGGATGCAAATCAATATTGTTCTCATAGTTAATTGAAATAGTTTCTCTTACAATGCGTGTATACAATCAAATGGGAAGGATCACAAAGGTGAGATAACATACCCTGAAAGTAGCTTTTTTCCCTGTTCTTGTGTGTGTGCCTTGGACTAATGATAATTATTTCAGCGTGAAATCTCAGTGGTTTACATGAAATAATAAGATCACAGAAGGGGGTAAATACGTTTTTGATCATTTCAGTTTCCATTTGATGCTTCACCATAGAGGGTTTTAAAACATTCGTGATGCAAAAATCTCATTCAAAGCAGAAAGTGTCTTTAAAAATATTTTAGTAATAAAACGTAGCTGAATTGCTATTTCTTAACAGTTTGCCAGAAGTCCTCCTCCCACCCCCCTCCTTCTCTACTCCCTATCCCCTCCGTCCCCCACCCTCGTCCCCCACCCCCACCCCATTTCTTAGTCTCTTTAGGATTAGCACCATTTCATTGAAGGTGCTCCTCTACCCCAGTGCTGACTTAAAACCAATTACCGTTCTGTTGAGTGTAATTAAAGAGAATTATTATCATCTGCATTTGATCTCACAAAGCGTCTGCCCAGGGAATGTTACAGACAGCCATGTATTGCAGCTCTTTAAAAAAGAAATGTTTGCACTCAGACCCTAGACCCAGCCAAATTTTCATATTTTTAAAATTTCAGTTCCTTAAGGCAAGCTCACTGGCCACTGCCTGACCACTTAAATTCCATTTCCTGGCAATAAATACCTCTTTGGGGGATTTTTGTTTGTTTGTTTGATTCTTACTGGGTGGACATGCAAAGAGGACATTAATTTTAATATTTTAAAATATCTTCCCATTCCTGCTATTTCTAGATCTATGTTGGGAATATTGGAATTAGCAGTATTTCATTCAGAAAAATTTAGCAATATTTCATTAGGAAGATGACTAGAACGCAAGGGCCTGAAGTCTGAGAGCAGGTTTATTCTTAGCCTTCTGCCAAAAAAACACAGACACGAACCACAGGGAAGGGACAGAAAGGTCACTGGCCAAAGAACTCCCTTCACTTTTGCCAGAGATGGGCGCAGCATAACTAGTGTCACAACACAGAGGTATGAAAGTAGAATTCACCACCACTTCCCCAGGCACATTATCCAGAGGTCTCCTTCCCTGAGGCAAACTTCCAAAATTGGTTGGCTTTCTTTCCTGCCTCCACATCCAGTCCGTTCCTTCCTTCCTTCCTTCCTTCCTTCCTTCCTTCCTTCCTTCCTTCCTTCCTTTCTTCCTTCCTTCCTTCCTTCCTAAGTATGTATTCATTCATCCAACACTGGATAAACACTAGTTGAGCCCCTCCCTGTATGTTACAAGATGAAAATTTTTTAAATGACTAGATATATATGGTCACTGTCCACAGACATTTAGAATCAAGTTAGGGAATGCTGCTCTGGAATTTGAATAAAGGGGAGAATATTCCAATGTTTTATACCTTTCTTTTCCCCAACATATTCTGGCACCAATTATATTATCTTAATAGAAAGAGAACGACTGATTGAGAAGCCCAACAAAATTAAGTTAATCTTCTGGATATCTGGTCTACACCATGCCTAGAATTTACTTAGTCTCCTACCCTTTCTAGTCAAGATGAAGACAAGTTAGGTAGCTACCAAGCTACCTAGGAGAGCCTTGCAGTTTGATCCATTTTTAGGAGGACTGTTTAACTTAGTGCCCAAATCAGATTACTTTTACAAAGTAAAGAAGGTGCCATGATTAACCATGCTGGGACAACTGGTATAAAGTGGTAAAGGGGACACATGGTCATCCTATCCATCATCTGCTATAACTGGACTTCATTGAGCTGAACTGCGTTCACTAGTTAACTCTGTAGTCATCACAACATGTGACCCTCAAGAGGGGTTGACATTGTGATTGTTGCTACTATGATTGCATTAGGTGGACAACAAGAAATGGAAGTCCTAATGGGAATGCACTGAAGTATGTTAACATTCCTTCTTGTGCACCTTCAGCAAGTGTCCTATATCAATGGAAGAAACACACAGCAGAATCAGTAGCTGAAATGATATGCAGTGTGATGAGAAAAGTTGTTAGAGAGAGACCTTTTTCCCAAAAAATGTTAAGAAGTAGACAACAGCCAGATGCTTCTGGTCATGTTCAATTAACGCTAAGGGATTTCTAGAAAAAAAAAAAAAAAAAAAACAGTCCCTGGAATACCTCAGGAAATCCGAGAGAAATCGCCTGAAGGAACAAAGAAAGAATTTGTGGTACAGTAATACCAAGCCATTGTTCTTGAAAGAGAGCCAAATTTCTTCCCCGAGACCATAAAGTTGTGAAAGGAATAGATACACTTCTTTCCCAAGGAGATGAGAAATGAATTACATGCCTGTGACATATTGATGAGGCATTAGCGCTCCATCTTCCCCATAATTGTTGCTGCCCGTAAGAGGTTTCATATACTAACATACATATGTCTGTCTTGTGAATGAGACAGAGGGATATGCAATTATGAGCCTCAAAAATATTAAAGACCAGACTGCAAAGGATATCGAAAAATACCATAACTGTTGATCCATTATTTATGTGTTATGGCCCCTTACACAGTCTATCCTATTATATTATACTAACCTAAGAGAAAGAACCAGACCAAAAAAAAAAAAAAAAAGGAATCAAAACAATTATGGAACATTTCCCTTTATGGAACTGAATAAACACAAGCTTATGTTCTTTGCTTTGTCTCAGCTAATACAGTTTATCCTGCCACAATTTCTCATTTTCTGTCATTCGGCGAATCTCAGTTTTCAGTACAAGTGAAATCTGAGCATGGTGGCTTCTCATTTGACAATGCATAAAGTGGGACACTTAGGTGAAGGTCAGTGTTCTCACAGCCACAGTGCCTTGTGTCCTTTCCCTCCCTTCATGGAGATGAGATCTCTCTTATCACTGATCTTTTCCCTCCTTAGAAAACCTATAGAGATTTCCGATTGCAAGGGGTCCTGGACTCCACCCTAAACAGCAAGACATACGAAACCATCCGGAACCGGCTCACTGTGGAGGAAGCCACGGCCTCAGTGAGCGAGGGTGGGGGCCTGCAGGGGATCAGCATGAAGGACAGCGATGAGGAAGACGAGGAAGACGACTAGAACTCGAAGGCCCGAGTCCTTTAGGACAAAGTCTTGTAATCAATGCATGTCCTTAGTCTGTTAGTTAACCCCATTAGGGAATTTCTGTCAACTACCATGCCCATGAGATGTTTACCAATACAGTTGCCATTTTAGCTATGTGGTACCAAGATTAGCAAATGACCTTCGACCCCACTGATTTCCTGATTCCATGTCTATATGTTTACAAGCAATATGGAGCACCATTCTTTAAATACTGTTCATGGAAAATACATAGTCCAACTGCTAGGTGTGTTCCTGTTCTCAGCAAAGTTAAATGATGCTTCATTAATGTACTGTGTATGCACTGACGGTAAATGGATGTGAGGGCGAGTATACCAAGTATTTCACTCCTTTGTTTCACATTATGTAGATGCCAGTTATTTAAATGAGTACAACGAATTAATTTACTTAAGACACATAGATCTGCTTTGTTTTTTGGAAAACAACAGGCAAGGCTCCAGCAACCAACTTTTGGTTCTTTGTGTTCCCCTGAAACTAAAAAAAATGAGCCCCTGGTTTCCTTGTTAACTCATCCTTTCATTGATCCATGTAGTTAGCCACAAAAAGGATGGCTACAGACCAATGGATTGACCCTCTCATTTGCCACGACAAGGGTGAGCCTATCATGAGTTAACACCAAGCACAGTTCGGAGCAACTGACTTCTGTCAAAGTTTATCCTATTAAACGTTATATTTTGCTTTTATGTTTCAATAACCGTGTATGTAAAAAACCTGGATATTTAAATTACAACCCTAGACTATAAATGTGTTTATAATAAGATATGGAGATTTCCTTCAGTAGATTGTAACCATAATTTAAATTATTTTGTTCCACACTGTTTTTTATATCTGTCATGTACATTGCATTTTGATCTGTAACTGCATGACCCGGGGGTCCTCTGCAGAGCTATTTCTTTCTGTGTAAAGTAGTGAATCCATCTTGCTTTTGCCTTATATAAAGCCTACAGTTATGAAAGTGTGGAAAACTGTGGCTTCTCAATAAATAACTATTCAAATGTCCTAAGAATATGCTTCCATGTCTTTTTTTCCTCTGTCTCTTTTGAAAGCCAGAACTGAAACACACACAGAGTGGGCAGAGGAGGGGCAAGAGCAGGGAAGAGGTCATTTCCTTGAAAGTGTTGGAGAGGTGTTTTTTTAGTTTTGGGGGTTTTTCTTTTAAAGATTTTGTTTATTTATTCATGAGAGACACAAAGAGAAAGGCAGAGACATAGGCAGAGGGAGAAGCAGGCTCCATGCAGGGAGCCTGATGCGAGACTCGATCCCAGGACCCCAGTGATCACAACCTGAGCCAAAGGCAGATGCTCAACCACTGAGCTACCCAGGCGTCCCAAGAGGGGTGGTTTTCAAATGTATGTCTCCCCAAGAGACAGCCGAAAGTCCTGCTAATTCAGACTCTGCTAATTCAGAACTGTGGGCATTTGGACATGTTAGGCAGATTATGCTTGCATTATAGGATAAATAAGGGTCTGCTAAGCAAGAGAGTAGTGTAAACGAGAGAAATGTTTCTCCTGTATGAAAAGAAGGCCAACAAACTGTTTTTAAGCACTACTTTAACAGCAGTGTTTGCATTCAAACAAAGCGTGTGCCAATTATATATGATTCTTATATATTTGTTAAAGCATAAGATTCTCTAAGATATGGAGTACTCTTCTTGCTCCCCAGTTCTTGTCCACAAAATAATCACCCAGGTGTGAAAGAAATCAAACACTTTGCAGCCTTATCTGTTTTACTTGCGTCTGTCAGTAAACCAAGCTGACCTTTCCTTGGGGTTGAGTGAGGTTTTAGAGAAGTGAGGAAGTCATCAGTAGGACCAGGTAGACCAGATATTCTCTACCATTCAACACCTCTGAATAGTACATCCTACTCTCTTTAATCTTTAAAGTCTGCAGGTACAAATCAACAGTACTTCCTGCCCTTAGGGATTACAAGGATAACTCCCGTTTATTGAGCAACTATTCTGTACCAGGCATTCTGTATGTAATACCTCCTCCAAATCGCACAACCACCGCAAGGGGAGAGGACTGTTATTATCCTCATTATAAACAAACACATTGAGGTCAGAAAGATTAAGGTTACTTGCTCTGTGGTTACACAACTCCATACAGAAACATTAATCCAGAGACACTAGCATAGAATTGGTAATGCAAATGGTGGGGGTATACCATTCAGGTGGGAAAGATCTTTGCCCAATGGCACCAAGCTAAGTCATTGTGACAGAGTCAGAATTTTTTTTAAATATATTTGCATCACATTTTTAGTTGCAAAGCTAAAACGTAGTTTTGCAACAATTGTAAACAATTCCAAAATGTGCAAAGTAAAGAGAGAGCAGGGACCTGGTGGATCATAGAGTTGGAAAGAGGAAGAAAATGCCCAGGAGCCCTGGAGGAGAGCTAAGGGAATGAGTTAGAGAATTACTCAAAGGGCATGATCCAAAAGACATGAGAAGCAAGTCTGAAAAGATTGTGCCTTCAAAATCAGGGGTGAAAAAAAAAAAAAAAAAAAGAGTCCTTCCAAAGGAGATTTCAGCACTGAGGGTCCTGTTGAACAGCATCCTCCAGCTGGCACCCTCGGAGGAAGGACTGGGCAGAAGGAAATGAAAGCAAACAAGATCAGAAAAAAAGAACTCACCGGCGTTTAAGTCTCAGGTCATCCTTGAGACAAACTCAACACTGAGAAATAAGCCATGTTATCTTTTTTTTTTTTTTTTTTTTTTTTGCCATTTTGATATCTTAAGTTTTCTTTTTTCTTTTTTTTTTCTTTTTTTTACTTCTTTGGGACAAAATCTAAAGTTTTTTCTTCTTGTTTTACTTTGTTTTTTGTTGTTAAGATGCAATATACAAAAAAAAAAAAAAAAGATGCAATATACATACAGAAGATTGCACAGGTAATACAGGTCAGTGATTTGACCTGAACAAAGTGAATACACTCCTAGAGTAACTGCCAGGTCAAGAAATAAAACACAGTGAACACCTCCAGACACACCTATGCCTCTGGCCCTTCCCAATCTCTACCCCCTCCCTGACTTGACAAAGATAACCACTATCTTGATTTTTAACAGTGTCAATTGAATTTAAACCCTTAGAATGACAGTGTATACTCTTTCAAGTCTGGTTTCCTTTTGCTCTATGTTATATTGTTGGTGTAGCTATATAGTTCATTTCTTTTCAATGTTCTATAGTATGAATATGCCACAATTTATCCATATTCATGTGGTATATTTAGTTTGGAGCTATTATGACTAATGCTGCCATGAATTTCTTTGTGCATATCTTTCCCTACAATTGCCAGGTCATAGGGTAGAGATATGTTCTTTTTAGTTTCTGCCTTTTTTTTTTTTTTTTTTTTAAGAAATACCTCCAGTTTTCCACAGAGAGTAAACCACATACTACTCTTACCAGCAGAGTATCAAAGTCCCTTAACACACTGGGTATTGTCATTCTTTTTAATTTCCATCCTTCTGGTAAGTGGTGTAGTGGTTTATAACTATAGTTCACTGATTACAAAAATAGAGTTGATTGCCTCTAAACATGTGTATTGGCAATTTGGTTAGCCTCTCCTGTGAAGTGTGTATTTAAGTCTTTTCTCCTCTTTTTGAAAGAGGAAAATCCCAGAGTTATTTGAAGAACTGGTAGGGAAGAGGCCATAGGAAAAAGTGCCAGATGGATGGTGAGACATGGAAATGTAGAGAGAAATGTGAACCTGATGGAAAAGCACTCACTGTATTATCAATCAGCCCACAAATAGTTGAGTACATACTGGCCAGGCACGGCTAGAAACAATCAGCCTCTCTCTAGTGCATTCCCTTTCATCAGCCAGGGGATGCCTTTCTAAAAGGAAAGTGTGATTTTGTCCCTCTTCTAATTAAAAGCATCCAATGGCTACCCTTGGTCAGAGAATGAAGCCCAAATTCTCTGAGGTGTCATGCATGGCCATGCACGGTCTGACCCTCCAGGCTCCTCTGTTAACTCTGCTCCTCTGGCTCCCTGGGTTTCAACTCCCCCTGCCAACTTTCACTTCCTCCTGTCTACCATGGTTCTGTCCCCTTGGGGGCCTCCCTTCTCTCATCCCACCCTTCAAATCCCAGCTAAATTTGACTTCCCTGGAGAAGCCCTTCCAAATCCTGCTCATAGCTCAGCATCCAATGTGCCTGGTACATATTCTCCTAACACTCTCTACTTCCCTTTCACGGTATTCATCACATGACTCATCAAGGGGTTCTTTGCATCATTACCTGTTTCATGCAACTTCTCTCTACTTCAGGAGGCTGTGGTCTGTGCCAGCTCCCCTACTCTATCCTTACTGTATTCACTAAATATATGATTAATAAATAAAGACAATACAAAAATGTAGATGATCTGGTTACTCTAAGAACGTTGAGTCTAGGCAATATGAATCTTCAAAAGCTTCATCTAGACTTCATACTATATATAGATGCAGAGGAAGGAGAAGAAAAGGAAAACTTCCTGGAGGAAGGGGGACTTGAAGAGCACATAGAGAGGATAGGAAAGGACATGTACCAAAGCAGAGGGAGGTGAGGGGGATGTGCCTCTTGGCCAAAGCTCTTTTCCTCTCTGATAAATTCCCAGCACACATAGTAAACACTCACCAAATACATGTTGATGTAAGCTATTAATGGATCTGCTCAGTGTGTTAGGGGAGCCTGGCTTCATGGAGACACTTACGCAGGGGGTTTGGAGAGAGTAAGATGGGAAGAGTTCATTAAGGTTTCAAAAAAAGGACATTGAGTTTAGTTTAGCTTAGGTTTGTTGGGCTAAATAACAGAGAGATAAGCAGTATTTTTATTTTTTTTTCAAAATATTGAAAGAAGTTTTTTAAGTTAAAAAAAAATCAAATAAAGTAGAATTCTATGAAACAAAAAGTTGAAGCCTCTTCCTTCCCCAACCCATTTCCCCAAAGTAGCCATTGCTAACAGATGGGCATATATTCTTCCAAATATGTTCAAATCATATCCAATATCCAATTGGATATATTTATATATTTTATATATTTATATATTTTTAAAATATATTTTCACAAGTGAGAGTCATCCTGAGCATACTAAGGCAAATCACATTTTTCATTTATCAATGTAGGATCATTTTTATATCTGCACATATAGATTTTCTGTATTATTTTTAATGGTTGTGCTGTATTTAAAGAGGTTGCCTGGTCAAGGAAGAATCAAGGGCAAACTTCAGTAAAATGAAAATCCAGGGTAAAATGAGGATGGACAAAACATAATGGAGGAAATGAGCCATCTGTGGAAGTGACCCAAGAGACTGTTCGAAAAAAGTGACTGAAGAATTTCTGAAACACCCCAAATCTAATCCCAGTCGAACTGAACTGTATTATAATTATCTGTTTATGTGTCTGTCTCTCCGCTAGACTGCCAACTTCCTGAAGTCAGGGACTGCATCCATTTGTGTGTGCCAGTCTGGTACCTCAGATACCAGGCATTTAGTAAATGTTGGCTGAATTGAACACCTGAGTATGATCATGACCAAGAAAGCATAAACTAAATAGATTGCAACATACTCTCTCTATAAAGAAAGAATTAATAAGGCAAAGAATCTCAATGGTTTTGGAAAAGCCATCTACCTCACCACTACCATGACCCGAACTTCTAGCACAGGCATGAAGTCATGGTGTCAAAAATTTGGGTTTCTGTAGGGATTTTAAGGAAATCAACCACCGAGAATTGTATCATTATTGTTTCGGCACAAATGTTAATACATTCAATTTCTTTAAATTTTAAAATCCAAATAAGCCTGTTCTTTGTGGCCCGTTTATATCAGTACACGATTAACCAATCTGAAGTGAAATCAAATTATGCACGATTGTGCAATTCTTGGTAAACAAATTTTTAAAAATCAGTATTCATCTTTTATTCAAGGTTGTTTTGCTTCTACATCTAAATACTAAAATTATCATCTGTTTTCCTTCTTATAAAACCATGCATTTCATCTAAAGTTGTAAATCTGCATTTGCTGTAAGTAAGCAAAACACAAGGAAAGGGCCGTGATGGCGCAATCTGCCAGCGAGCCCTCTACCCTGAGGACGGCACGCCTAAGGTCAGAGAAAAACACTGCACAACAAATTAATCCCAGCCACCAGCTAACAGAGGGATCAAGTGATCACAATTAATATACCAACCGCAAAATAACAGGAATGCAAAGGAAACAATCAGCCCAAAGTACACAAATCAATTTTTTCTTTCCTAAGAATTGCTGGTGCAATGGCACAAAGCAATTGTAAACATGGTTAAGTTGGCATATTTCCCTCTGTCCATCAGAAACGAGTTGGCTTGTTTCCTGGGTAGTGAATACAATTGCGAAGAATAAACAAGGCTTTGCTGAAATATCCAAGCAGGAAACGTAATTGAAGATAGGTACAAATTTCAGAGAAAGTGTTGGAAATTGGGGGATGTACTTAAAAGGAAATCAGAGGCAAGATGAGAAGACAAATATGGGTGGCATTTGATGCAAAGACGACAGTTTACGTGGAAGCCATGACGAGGTTCAAATTCTACTGTCACTACGTTATAATAAACAGGACGGCTGAACTCTTACCCCACTCCCTCCCCCACCTCCCTGCGCAGAGCTATGAGCACAACAAATTCCTGCACAGTATTCCCCGGTGCTATTACTTTCATTTTGAGCACAAAGTACCCTGCAAAAAAAAAAAAAAAAAAAAAAAAACATGATTATTGACTCCAAATTCCAGAGCATATGGAGAGCATTGACATCACAATGTATTTGGAAAGTTGAACTTTGCAGAGGCCACTTGAATGAAGCGACAATCTCTACTTTTGTGATATCGAAAGCTGAACTCCCTTGAAATGATTTTTGGCAGGACGAGGAGAACTCTCTCTCTCCAAAACTCAGAGAATGGTTATGATAAAATGATTCTGGGCAGATTATAGACTAGTGATTTTCCAAATCAAGGGAATGGGTTTCTTTCTGCATTGACAGCAAGTAAAACCGTCTCTGGTGCATTTCTTGCTCAACTCTTAGTCTGCAATTCTGATATCATATTTCATTGATTCTCAGATGAAATTTTTTTTCACTTTTAACATCTCTGAAATTGGATTTCATCCTTCCACTGTAGATAAACAAACTCACATCGTACCTACTCTCTCACGCAACCATCTTCCTCTGTGATGAGGCTGCTATGCACACAGTCTTGGGGTAATTTTCTCATGGAGAATGCAAGGATATGGGGGTACCTGTCCCAGAAAAGAGCCTTCCACACAGTAAACTGAGGGCAGGGGCAGAACCAGGGACTGACTCAGGAGTGTATCTATAAGAAGTACCCATTTCTCCACTGTATCTAAAAGAAAGGTACCAAGTTTCTGTTATTACAAAGGATGGGGGCTCAATGACCCTAGTTAAGTGTTGTTTTTTTTTTTTTAAAGATTTTTTTTATTTATTCATGAGAGAC
Source organism: Canis lupus baileyi (assembly GCF_048164855.1). NCBI lineage: Eukaryota > Metazoa > Chordata > Mammalia > Carnivora > Canidae > Canis > Canis lupus. Next base: position 30,274,691 of record NC_132856.1, read on the forward strand.
ACACACAGGGGCAGGGGGTGGGGCAGAGACATAGGCAGAGAGAGAAACAGGCTCCATGCAGGGAGCCCGATGTGGGACTCAACCCGGGATTCCAGGATCTCGCCCTGGGCTGAAGGCAGGCACTCAACCACTGAGCCACTCACGCGTCCCCCTAGTTAAGTGTTAAAGGTAAAAGCTGGAACCACAGAGATAGCAGGACAGAATAGAAGGTGGAACTGAAGAGCACAGGTGGAAGGTAGAACTGAAGAGCACAGAGCTCTGGTCCCTTCCACATTGAAGAGCTCTGGTCCCTTCCACATTGAAGGTAGCCATCTAGGATGGCTAAGCCTGGTACCTCCCACCTCTCACACCTGGAGAAGGTGGACCATGCTGCCCAGTGTGCCCTGCACTGTACACTCTGAGGGGACCCTTTTCCCCCCATCAGCAGGAAGGTTCTTATGGGCAGACCATTCAGTGTCAGAGTGAAGGGGCCTTCCAGGAGAAGACACTGGCATGGGGCTCTGTGTAACAACGCCTACAGTCAGGGGGAAGGAGGAACAAGCAGCCCATTGGGCTTTCCAAACGATGTGCTGCAGATCTGATGCAATAGATGTAAATAACCTCAAGAGCAAGGAAATAATAAAATGCAGTCAAGTTAAAAAAACAAAAACAAAAAAACACAGGTTCTAGAGTAGAGTCAGGCCGAACTTGTTCCAGATTTCAGACACTGGTAGTAATCACTAGCTGTATGACCTTGGGCAAATTACTTAATTGCCCAAGGCCTCAATTTTCTTAACTGTCCAATTGAAATAACCAGAAGGATCCCCTAAGCATTGCCTACTGGTATAAGCTCATTGGGTATTCATTCAGATTAAATGTGTTAATACATGTAGAGAACGAGAAAACAACACGCATGCTAAGTGCTCAGTAAAAGTTAGGTAAGGTTTCATTGGTAATTTCTTAAGCTCTTCAGGGCTTGCCACATGTCTCAGGCTCTGAACCCACCCCACAGGTATGGATGGCTGGGTCATACCTTCTTTAGAAGCAGGGCTCTGAGACTCACTGTTCCTGGTGCACCGCTCCCCGACGGACCAACTTCCGACCATCTGTGGGTTGGACAGCAGTGCATCACACAAGGTACACTTACTACCACCTTTTTTTAGCATTTGCTTCTGTGCCTTGGAAAGGAAGACTCTGTCCCCCTTGTCTATATTTATTTGCATTCTCTGCTTTCCCCTGACTGTGGACCTCAGTAAATAATCATTGAAGGAATTAATTGATGAGTAAATGAATTTCTCTCCATGTCGCCCCTTCTTCATCATCGCTTCTTTAATTTGGGTTTCCCTAGAGAAACCCAAAGACAAGGATTCAAGTGCAGGCCAGGAGGGCAAAGAAAACCCTGGTCATCCCAGAAAGCCCTCAGGCAAAAAAAGGCAAGAAAGGCAGTGGGCAATCATGCCTGGATGGGATGAAGTGGTAAGGACTAGGAGGAGTGGGCAGGACACCGGCACCCCAGGCTACAAGATCAGCCTTCTGCACCCCAGGGCAGAGACTGTAGTCAGTGTTGGCCTGAGGACAGCAAGACAGAAACCGCATTTTTCATGCCAAAAACACTGCCATACCAGACTAGACTTGGAAGCCTCTCAGGAGCGATGAAATAAATTCTTGCCTTTACTTACGATGGAATACAATGGAACCAGGAAAAAGAAGAAAGTAGGGTTTGTTTGCTTTTCATATAATCATCACCATCATTGTATAGGTTTATAATTTTTTTTTTTACTTGAATGTAGTTGACACACAATGTTACATTGGTTTCAGGTGTACAACATAGTGATTCAACTTCTCTGTACCTTATGCTGTGCTCGCCACAGTGTAGCTACCATCTGTCATCATACAAGGCTGTTACACTACCACTGGCTATATTCCCTATGCTGTACCTTTTATCCCTGTGACTTCCTAACTTCATAACTGGAAGCCTGTTATCTCCCACTCCATTTCACCCATTTTGCCCGTCCCCCACACCCGCCCCTCTGGCAACCAACACTTTGTTCTCTGTTCTCTGTATTTATAGGTAAAATAAAGTACGTTTATATGTGCTGATACTGCAGAATGTCCAAGATATATAGTTTGGTCTAAAACAAAACAAAACAAAACAACAAACAAACAAACAAAAACCCACCATGGGCAGACCAGTATTTAAAAGAATTTAAAAGCTAGGGTATCAGGCAGGCCGGGTGGCTCAGTGGTTTAGCACTGCCTTCAGCCCAGGATCGAGTCCCATGTCAGGCTCCCTGCATGGGGCCTGCTTCTCCCTCTGCCTGTGTCTCTACCTCTCTCACTTTCTGTGTGTCTCTCATGAATAAATAAATAAAATCTTAAAAAAAAAAAAAAAAGCTAGGGTATCTGGGTACAGTCGTCAAGCTTCCAACTCTTGGTTTTGGCTCAGGTTCTGATCTCCGGGTCATGAGATCAAGCCTTGCACCTCACTCCACGCTCAGCACAGAGTCTGCTTAAGAGTCTCTCTCTCCCTCTCCTTTTATCCCTGACCCTCTGCCCCCTGCTCACTCTTTCTTTCTCTCAAATAAATAAATATATCTTAAAAAAACAAAAGAATTTATGTTTTTTAAAGAATTTGAAAGTAAGAAGCAAATCTATCCATATGTATGTGTATTTATGTATACATGTATTTTCAAGAGATTAAATGGACATTTGTCATTTTGGCCTCCCAGACTCCAAATCCAAAAATCCGTGGAAGTTGAAGGGGAAAGAATGCTCCCTCTGTGTGCCCCTGACTCCTAGTATATGGCTAATGATGCTCTAGCTCAGAACTCTGACTCTTAAGGGGGACCTGAAGGCACAGCAGCATTAGCAGACTCCTACTCTGGCTGCAGGACAGTCCAGGGCACTGATGACAGGGTCACAGAGCTCCCACAGAGCTGCAACCCACACAGAGCTGTCCCTGTGCCTCTTCTGGCTGTGCTTCACTCACTTGTCCCTTGGTTCCTCACTGAGCCTGCCTTCACAACCCTCTCTGAGCAATTCATAAACTCCTCTACTGCCATCAGTTTCTGTTATTGGTGACCAAGAATGCTGATCGATATGAGAGGAGAGGGCTTCAGAAGAACCTGGGAATAGTGGTTACCTCTGGGGAAGGGGATAGCTGACTTTGGAAGGGCAGGAGACAAATTTTTCAGCACATAGTGTTTTATGTTGTTTGATTATTTTAACCATGTGGATTTATTGCTTTTTTTCAAATTAAAAATACTCTATTTTTTTACAAGTCATCTCTATGCCCAACATGGGGTTCAAACTCATGGTCTGAGATCAAGAGTCACATGTTCTCCTACTGAGCCAGCCAGGTACCTCTCAAATTAAAATATGTATGTATGTATGTATGTATTTTAGAGATGGGGAGGAGGGACTGAGGGAGAGGGAGAGAGAGAATCTTTTTTTTTTTAATATTTTATTTATTTATTCATGAGAGAGAGAGAGAGGCAGAGACACAGGCAGAGGGAGAAGCAGGCTCCACACAGGGAGCCCGACACAGGACTCGATCCCGGGTCTCCAGGATCACACCCTGGGCTGAAGGCAGCGCTAAACTGCTGAGCCACCTGGGCTGCCTGAGAGAGAGAATCTTAAGCACAGATCTCAGCGGGGGGGCTTGAGCTCACAACCCTGAGATCATCACCTGAGCCAAAATCAAGAACTGAACACTTAAGCAACTGAGCCAGTTGGTGACCTAGGAACCCCTAAAAATATTTTAAAGGAATTTTTAAAAATAAATTTACATTTTAAAGTGTCTAGAGCAGCATCTAGACAAGAAGAATTTGGATTAAAGTATAGTTCTAGTGGCAAGCACAGTATGAAAGGTTAAGTGTTACCCTCTTTCTTCTGTTCAGGTCCTCTTACCAGGGAGAGAATCTTAACCTGGAGTGTTTGTCTAGAACTCAGAAGGTCTGTGAACTTGAATGTGCAGAGTGGGAAAGGAGGTAGTGACCACAGTAGCATCTGCAGTATCTGTGACTTTTTTTACCAACAGAAATCTTAGAAGTATTCATATCACGTTATAGTCATTGCAATATCTCAAAATATCATTTATGCTAATCAGTACTTCTAATTTTCCTTAGTTATTAGATCTACTGATGATTTTATTTAATGCATTAAGAAAAAGCATATATATCACTTTTTAAAAAAGATTTTGATAACTGTATATCAGTATGAATAGTCTCCTTTAAAATTATACATATTTTTATCTTATGTATTTAAAAGCATTATTCTCAGATGAGGTTCACAAGCTAACCAGTCTGTCAAAGGGGTCTATAGCACATGTTTGCCACCATCACCCCATACACAGAAAGGTTGAGAACTTCTGTGAGAGCTCTTCATCTTTCACTCCCCCCATCCCATTCCTTGCTTTACCCATTGTCTCTCTTTTTCTTTTTCCTTTACATTTTTTATAGAAATTAAGGTCTTATTTATTTTTTTAAAGTAAACTCTACCTCCAGGGTGAAGCTGAAATTCACCACTCTGAGATCAACAGTCATATGCTCTACCAATTGAGCCAGCCAGACAACCCCCATTGTCTTTCTTCTTAATTCTCTTACCTCTAAAACGGAATCCATATCCTACCCTTGTTCATACAAGCCATGTAAGCTGTATACTTTTAATTTCTTGAAAGAAAGTCAAGCCACCAAACTGGCCCAAATAATTCAACAAATGGCGGTCTATAGTTTCCTGCTTGAGGATATTAATATGTCATATCTTTGTGTTTCTACATAAAATGAGATCATAGCTAAGGGCAAGAAATCTGGGGTCCCATTGTGGCTAGCCAGGAGTTTGGGTTCTGCTACTCAAATGATCATGTGGCCTTAGATTAATCATTGATACCCACCAAGCCTGGTTTACTTCATCTGAAGATGGAGATAACCAGTCTCACTACTTTATAGGCTCACACTGGTGATACAATAATAGCAATTGCTAATAACTGCTAGGCTCACAATGCCTGGCACATAGTAAGAAATCAGTAACCATGGTTTCCCCTGGGGAAAAAGTCTAGATTTGGCCAAAGGGAGACTTGATTTCCACTATATTATAGAAGGTGTACTATATTGTGTTGTTGCAACTCAGTAAGTGGTCACAATTATTACTATTGTATCCAAAAAGTCAATGAGTCAGGAAACACAGAAGTCAGAACTACTAATAACCCCCTAGGCAATCAATATTAGTTTATTTATTCCTTTATGTTCTTTACGTGAAAAGTTAATCTAATCTGTAAACATAAATCAAAAGATAATACTTCCCACACTGAACTATGTTAAATAAGCATATGCTCCAATTTAATTTAACAAGAGGGATAGAGATCTACTTGCTATGGCTCTTCTTTCATTCCCCAAGGAAGCTCTTATTTATAGAATGTTAAGTTTCTCCCGTACATAAATTTGTACCACCTCCACTCCCACCCCCAAGGAACCTATGGAGGTGTGGGTGGGAGAGAGAATGAGATCTAAAGGAAATCTTTATTCTGGAATTAAAATAAATATCTTCCCAATACCCAAGGAAAAGTCTGGGAAGCCTTCCTTTAGTTAAAAACTAGACATTTTTAAAAACATTAGTAAGGAGACTAAAAGTACCAGCATTCATTCCAGAACCATAGAGGATGAAAAGTCAGTCTGCCTCTTAAGTAGTCAGTAACTAAGAATCTTGATGTGTGCTGAGCATCATTACAGGACAGTAGGGAGAAAGTCTGTATTTGTAAACCAACAAACCAACTGTATTTGTAAACCAACTTATCCTGTCCTTAGACACTAACTACATGTGGGAAAGAAATACACATAGTACAAAGTGCAATGCTGCAAGCTGAGTTCAAGGGTGTACATGGCAGAGCCATAAAGAAAAGAGAGCATAATTCTTCTAGTCATTTGATTCATCCAACAAACCAAGTGTGCTTGCTGTCCCCTGGTAGCTGCAAGGCAGAGACCAAAGCTGAGCAAGAGAGGCCCCTGCCCACCAGGAGTTCACAGGCCAGGGGGTTTAAACAGCAAAAATTTACTCTCAAGAAGGAGTGGCAAATGAAGGACAGCATCTTAAGAAGTGAGTTTTTTAAATTGCCAACACCAATGCTGTCAGCAAAACTCAGGTTATGAAAACTACAGGGCAAAAAAAAAAACCAAAAACCTAATTTCTTTTTCAGGAAGTAAATTGCAATGGGAGGGAAAAAGAGAGAGAGAAATCTATAAATTAAAAGAGACTTAAAAGCTTTGATAATCATAATGTATGGACCTTGTTTGAATTATAATTTAAACAAAAAACTACTTAAAATTATGACATTTATAAGAAAACTGGAAATCTGAACACCAGGTATTTGATGATGTTAGGAAATTACTGTTAATATTTTAGGTGATGGTGGTTAACTTATTTACAGATGACAAATTATTATGCCTAGGACTTGCTTTAGAGTAATAGGAGGAGAGTAGATAGGGATATAGAGGAATCAGGCTTGGCCTTGGATTGATTTTATTGGCGTTAGGTATGTGGGTTCATTATATTGTTCTGGGCACCCACTGAAAACCCCTCATATTAAGGTTCGGTTGTTTTTTATTTAGGAGGAAAGATTCAACAGAAATCACAAAGGTAACAGAAAGCATGCAGTTCACTGGTTAGGGAGAAGCTCAAATTTGACATGAAAATCTAGCTCTTGTGACTAAATAATCCTCCACTGTGTGCCTTCTCTCCTATTTGTGTGATATGGGCTGGACCACTCTTCTCATTTTCTAGAACTTTCTTCCTCTGGAGTTTTTTATTCTTTTTCTAGGCATGGTGAGAGATATGCACCAGTCCATCTGTTCTCAGGAGTATCCTCCTCCTGGCCAGTGAGCTTGCATTTACAAACATCTGTCCAAGGCCAGGGCACAATTCTTTCGGTGACTTTTGTGAGAATTGCAGACCACTTTGGCCTCAAGCCTGAGGCCTCCACTCATGGGGAGGCTATGCCTCTGGCTACAGGTCAGCACCTACATGCAGAAAATAAGGGGCGAGCTCACCCAGGAAGGGACAGAGGGTCTATCTAGAAAACATAGAGGGGCCAGCAGCTTGCTTTCTGAAGAGCAGAGAAGTAAGGAGGCTTCTCAAGGAAATGTTCAAAACCTAAAGCAATCTGGAACCATTTGGATGCCACAAGATACATGACACTGGTCTACCCTTTCTTTGAAAGGTTCTCTCTTTGAGATATCATTTCCCATATTTCTTCATCTCTACCATCATCCAGGTCTGTACCACCATAACTTGGTACCTGAGTGTATCCTGGGCAAGAACATATGGATAAAAAAAGCAATGAGAGACCATTTGGGACCTATCAAATTTGTAAGGATTTTTTTCAGTGATAATGCCCAGTGTTAGTGAAGGTTCTGGGAAAGAGGCAATGTACCTACTTCTGAAAGGCAATTTGTCAGTTGATATTTAAGGCTTTAAAAATATGCATATCATTTGCTATAGTAATTCTGCTTTGGGAATTTGTCCTATGGGAATTAGCTATGCACAAAATTTATGTATGGGAATGTTCCTGATGGGAACTATTGCAAAAAAATATGGACAACTTAATATCCAATGACAAGGGACTATTTAACTCACGTTAAAGCCATTTAGTGGAGTACTACAGAGACATTAAAATATGTCTTAGTAGCATATGTAAAACATGGGGAAATAGTCATGCTATAATTAAATGGCAAAGCTGATTATAAAACAGTACATATCATATGATGTCAACCCTGTCAATGCATAAAAAGAATATACACTAATGCATCTGTCTTTCTCCAGAAAAAAACAAAAAACAAAAAAACAATGTTTTGATGTACAAAAACAAGAAAGTAATTTTGGCTCAGTTAGTATAACATGCAACTCTTAATCTTGGGGTTGAGTTCAAGCCCCACCTTGTGTGTAGAGACTACTTAAAAATTAAACCTTAAAAAAAAAAAAAAATTAAACCTTGAGGGGGATCCCTGGGTGGCGCAGCGGTTTAGCGCCTGCCTTTGGCCCAGGGCGCGATCCTGGAGACCCGGGATCGAATCCCACGTCGGGCTCCCGGTGCATGGAGCCTGCTTCTGCCTGTGTCTCTCTCTCTCTCTGTGTGACTATCATAAAAAAAAAAAAAAAAAAAAAAAATTAAACCTTGAGAAAAAAAGAGAAAGTACTTTTTTTGCCCTTTTTCCTCCCCCAGTCAGGCTGAAAGATAGTGGTTATGGATACCAATAGCTATTGTAATAACAATAGCAAACACTAGAGGAGTGCTTTCCTGTGGCCAGTCCTGGGTGTTTGAGCTTGATGCATTTTCTCATTTAGTTCTCACAACCCTGTACCCAAGTAGATGGCCATCTTTTGCCAAAGCTGGGCAACTAGCCTGCCTGTGAACACACTGCTGACTGATCAGCCAGGCTTCTAACTTAATCTGATTCTAGAACCCACAGTGCCACAAAGATACTCAGCCCTACAAAACCCAGAAAGGATCGCCATATTGTGCCATAACAGCATGCTCCACGGAGACCCAAGTCCACCCAGACCAGAATCCTATGTCTAGAAAAACCTCCAGGCAGCGAGCAGCCAAAAGAGGAGTTTACCCACCCGTCATAGAAATGCCTTCCAAAACCTGTTCTTTATTAGTTCAGCCTGCCACCTCTGTTGGAATGGGGAGTTTCTTAAATTTTCTAACTTCCTTGTCAGAGAGTTCTTTGGGTATGCTTTTGTTTTTTACTTTTTCCCTCTGACTGCCCTCTTTGAGAATCTTGGACCAACCTAGCCACACCCATTAGCCATTCTCCATTTCTGGGCACAAAGCCTGGCTTACCGAAGGTATTTACATATGCCCACTGGTTGAATGAAGGAATGTAAGCTCTATCAGGGCAGGGATGGCATCTATGTGGGTAAGCACAATATGCCAGGGATCTAGATGGTGCTCCATATAGAAAATCTGAAGATATAGGTGTGCTGGCTAACTAATAAATTAATCATATCACCTGGGTCTTATCTCCTCTCGCTCTTTCAGGACTAGAGATTATTTTTAGCCTATCTAAATTAGAGCACCAGTTCTTACCTCCTCACTCCTACCTTAATTGCTTTAGTTGTAGGTTCTTGGTATCTTCCTTAAAATGCTGAGATCAGATTTGCAACAAGTGCTGCTCACAGGATTCACCGGGGATTTGCACAAAGGGATTGTCAAGTATTTAGTTTGATTTCTGTATCCCAAGGCTTTTTCCTGCTAAAATAAACTTCACCATCCTCTCCCAGAGCAAAACTGCTAGTCCTGCTAACTGGGTCACTTGCCAGAGAGCCAAGATTCTGTCTTTTTCCCCCTGGTCTTGTTTAGGGCCAAGACCCAGGGAGTTGAGCTCTAAAGACTTGCCAAGGCTTTCTATTAATGCCAGTTCCTACCATCATCATGCTGTACCCCACCCTCCTGCCTTCAACCAGACCCTCAACCCCTCAAGGCAGCTTGCCAGTTTGTGACTCTGGAAAGTTTGAGGCAGTTCCTGGCCTGACATTCTTCACCTGGTGCCCTGGGCGAAGAGTACAGGTCCAAGGGCAAAGCTGCCTTCCTTTCTCTGAGGTCTTGGGTGAGAAAAATGGTTGAAATGAAATCCCCTCATTAAGCCAAGCATTCTTGAGTCCATTGCAGGTTCCCTGGGAAGTTGGATCAATGGTCCAGGCTCCAAAGACAACTGTGTGAGGAGTTTGGATGCAGCTTGTTATTAAAAGTCTATATGAGAGGCCAGTTAACTGATGGTGTTGTCTGGTCTAGAGGAAGAAATTCAAGGAGCATTATTCAAGAGGCAGGTGAGCATTGTCTCTTTGGGAATCTGGGGAAGGGAGGCAAATCAGACAACTTCATGCTGATTATTCACTTATTTAACAGATATAAAGATACTATAATAGATATATAAACATGTGACCAAATAAGTGTATTTAACAGATATATAAAAGCATAAGAAATACATAGAAAAATATTCAAATAAGTGTACATAGCTTGATGGGTATCCACAAATTAGAACCCCTACCAGGAAATAAACCCTTACTAGCACCTCAGAACTCCCCATTATGTTCCCCAATTTTGCCTATTTTTGAACTTTTAAAAACGGAATCATGCAATATGTAACCTTTTGGATCTGTTTTTGTTCAATATTGCTTATGATACTCATTGATACTATTTAGTGTAGCAGTGGTTTGTTGATTTTTATTGATGTATATAGTATTTCATTTTGTGAACAAACCATTATTTATTTATGAGTTCCACATTTGATGGTTATTCAATTTCCAATTTAGGACTATTACTAATAGCACTGCTATGAACATTCTAGTCCACATCTTTGGGTGAATATAGGTACACACTGCTGTTGAGTATATATTTGGGAGTGGAATTGCTGGGTTCTAATGAATGCCAATATTCAACTTTAGTAGAATAATGCCAACCAGTTGTTCAATCACATTCTGCCAGCAGTTCAGGCTAGTTGTTTAGCTCTAGGTTTTTAATATTGTGGTTAGGAGTACCGGGTCTGAAAACAGACTCTTCCCAGTTATGGGACCTTGGACATGTTATCTAGCTTCCAAGAGCCTCAATTTTCCAAATCTGTGTAATGAGCATATGATTATATACTTCACAAGAAGTGAGAATTGCGTAGAGTGAGTATTAGCTCAGTCCCGTGTCTGGTATGTAATGGACCCTCAGTAATAAGCAATCACCTACTGATTGATACCCTAGCTCAATGCCCAAAGAGAGAGGGTCTGTGTGAGGGAGCAATGGAAGCAGCAAGAGGCTGATTCATTCATGAAGGAGCTCTATTCAGCATCTTTGCAGTTGCCATTTTGTCTTTACCAAAGTCCATCTACAAACTAACTGGAGTGGAGCACTCAGACCCAAATCTTGACCCAGGAGTGGAGAAGATGGGATTCAGCCAAACAGTGCAGACCTCCAGAAACCCAGGCTGGAAAGAACTTTAGCCCATACTCCTGGGAAGTGCCTATCAAAGTCAAACCAAACCATACCACCCACCAAACAAGAAAATGGGAAGTTTTGCTTCAGAAGTGATCATAGCATTTCAGGTTCTTATCCAACGGACCAGCCAATGCTGACCTACAGGGCCCGGCAAATTTCCAGAAGTTTGAACGAATCTGAAATCAGTTCCTCTCGCCCCTTTGCCCCTTCCAGTCCTTCCTTTTCCCTGCCGGCTTAACTCCAGCTCTCAGCACTTAACGCTAATACCTTTGGGCAGGCTCCACCGCGGAGTTTAACTAGCTGCCAAGTTAAATAACACGGAGGATCCTAAGCCGTCTTCCCAGGAAGTTAGAAATCCACAGCACGGGAACTAGGCAGGGCCAGTCACTCACCAAAATGCCTTTTAATTTCATATATATATATATGCAATTATATATATGTGTGAAAATTATATATACATGAAATTTATGTATATGAAATATAATAGACATATATATATACGAAAGTTATATATTACACATATATGTACGTATATGTATGTGTATATATGTCTAAGTGTGTGTAATATATATATTTATTGTTCTTCATATATGAATGTTTCCTTTGGGTTGTACACCAAAACCGCATCACAAGAGGAAAACTCATTTGCGTGAGGCGACTGCCTTCCCCACTGCATTTCGCAAAATGACACGTCCGCTGACAAACTGCTGCGCGACGGTACTGGATCAGATTCCTAATTAAATGGCATTTCTAAGCGAAGGGGTGTCGATTGTAGTGAATTCACATATACATATACACATATGTATACAATGCGCATACATAACGCATATATAACATGTTAATATATGTATTTTTAAAATATGTATACTTAATTATATACGAATTTAAACATATATTTAATTTGTGATTATATGTGCATCCAGTAGTCAGAAGAGCGCACTAAACTTGAATGGGTGGAGACTGCAGATCTGCTCTGCTCTTTGGGGAGAATCCCTCTGGCCTAGGAGCGCGTATTTCCAGATTTCCAAATGCGTAGCTAATGTCCTCTGATGTGATTGCAGAGGGGGTGGGAGGATTCTGGAAATCATGATAGGTTTGCTCCACCGCCTGATTCTCTCCCCTTGGCTGCAAAGCTCGGCCGTCCTTGGCTTATAGGCGCCTCTCGTGTTCAAGGGTGAAAACCAGTCTGTGGGTGCACTGAGATTTGCAAACTAGTCCCCGAATGCAACGGGTGCTGCAGAACCGCCGCCGGGTGCAGTGGGACGGGCGCTCGGCCACCCTGGCTGTGGGCGCCGCAGCCTCCCCGAGGACGCGGGCAGATGCAGATGGCTCTGGCCCATCTGTCCCTGGAGGCCCGGGCCCGAGACTGCGCTCGCGCGCTCTGCGCGGGCATCCGGAACCCGGGAGCTCCCCGGGCGCGCCCGGCCTCGCCCGGCCCGGGTATCTGGGGCTCTTTGTCTCCTGGCCGCACTAATCCTGCAAACCGCGCGCACCGAAGGCGGAGGCCCCTGAGCCTTGGACAATCCCGCTCCTGGCAAGCCGGTCCGAATGTTTTCAATAAAATGCTTCCTGGGGAGGGATGGGGGTGGTGGAGAAAAAGAGGATCGCAGAAAAAATTCTTTTCAGAAGTTAATCTGTGTTCAGCGGTTAAGCGTGGCACCGTGTAAATCAGATCCTAAATATCCCTTTAAAAAGAAGTAAGAAAGAGAGGGAGGGAGAAAGAGTCCTTAAACCACAAAGTTTGGTTTGGGGGTGTTTTGTTTTATTTTCCAAACAAGTTACGGAGGAGCGGGGAGGAAACCTGGAATCAGCCCGGTGGGTATTTCCCCCAAGCCCAGGAGCCTGGAGCACACCGTCTGCCCCCAAGCTGCTCAGCTCCCTGGAGAGATGGCAGGAGGATGTATTAAGTATTGCAACCTAATACTCAGGTGAGAAAATAATAATAATAATAATAATAATAATAATAATAATAATAATATTTAAAATAATAGTGCCTCTTGTCATCTAGAACCAAGAGATACAAGCGACCAGAGCTGGAACTGCAACACCTTTTCTGTAGTAGAAATGCTTGCCTTTCCTCTTCGGTGATGCCAGAAGTGGTGCAAAGTGTGAGCTTTTGCTCAAGAAAGGGGATTTTCCTCTGAGGTTGTCTACACCCAGGGAAGGCGTCTGCGAAGTAATTTGTCCTAAAGTGAGGGCGATTTCTGGCCTTAAACAACAACAACAAAAAATTTAAACAAAAGTCATCATTACACAGTGTTCGGGTTAGTGACCATAAAAAGGCCAGAGGGAGGGTGCAGGAGGAGAGGAGAGGCTCTAGCAGCGCCAGTCATATTTAATATGCTTCCCACAAGAGAAGCCCTTGCAAAATCAATAGACAGCCGCCAGCTGTGCTTAAACCTGCGATTTCAATTAAAACATTGCGCTCCAGTCCTTGGGGTTGAGCCTGGATCCCCAATCAGTGGTGTGCGAGTGGCTTGGCACGGGTGCAGCGTCCCACAGCCGCAGATCCCCGAGGTCGCGGCATGGGTCAGGCCCAGCCGAGCCGCAGAAGCGCCCGGCCTTGGCACCCTGCTCTGCAGCGTGGGAAGAGCACAGGCCGCGGAGGGGCGTCAGGCTTAACTCTGGCAGCAATGCCCTACCGTGGCAGGGGTGCTGAGGACCAAGCACGGGCCAGATGGGCCGAGCCGAAAGCGTCTGGTTTTCGGTGGAGATGCCCGAAGGAGATGGGCCCGCAGCTGAGGCCTCAGAGCGGAGGAGGACCCCACGGTGGGTCTCGCCTGGCAGGCCAAGAGTGATGGACCGAGGTCCGCAGGGTCCGGGGTGAGGCTGACCGAGGCAGGCTTGGGTGTAGGAGGGCAGCCTCGGAAGGAGGCCCTTGAGCACAGTAGGCGCTGAGGCCTAGTGGGCCTCGCCTGGGCCAAGACCGCGTGCCGCCAGGTAAAGTGGCTAGCCTGGTCCAGTTGCCCACCCAAGGCACCTGCTCCTCCAAAGTGGAGCTTTTGTACCAGTCTGGATTGGGAGAGAGATGGGACTTCTCATATCTCACCCTCGGTCTTGGCCCACTTTGAACCATTGCTTTGACGGACAGGACTTCTTTAAGAGCAAGAAGCTTTGGGAAACTTTATTTTCCATAGAAGGAGTCACATCCTTGAAACATCTCCTGATCCCTGGAGCCTCCTGTTCCCCTTCATGTTGGAGTTATTTTGGATTTTCTCCTGCCCACCCATCACTGAAAATGTGTAGGTAGAAAAAAGTGACCCCTAATCTCACAGAACCCCGCCATCAACTTAATGAAATTGTCAAATTTTAATTCCTGTGGTTGCCCCTCTTCGTTTTGTTTTGTTTTGTTTTGTTCACATTTCAGCCTCAAAAAAATGCTGCAAATGAGAATGAGTTTGAAGGGTTGGGGGGCAGCGAAGGGAAGTCTCAGCACTCCCTCCACCAAGTGCCACGTTTCCCTAGTCCTCTTTTATTCTGCCTGAAATCATCTCGTTTACAGAAAATATTTGTTTGCACTATTAGTTGGTACTGGAGTTAATTACTCAATGTGTTAACGTGAAGTAATATGTATAAAAGTAGGATCAGTGTTTATTGTGTGGGTGAGCTGTTGAGCGGTGCTTGAATAAACTGCAATTAGGGTTAGATAGAGATTAATTAACATGTGAGTGGCAAGGTGTAAAACAGTTTCCAACCCTCCACTTCAATATAATCTGCGGGCGAGGGAAGGAGAAGTTTGTGGAAGCTAATTAAATACTTTTATAAAAGCCAGTGTATTCACCCAACATTTGGAAAGAGAGGCACATTAGGGGCAACTTGTTTTTACCCAAATGTTTTCTTTCTGTGGAGGTAGCACTCCTTTGTGGTGCCGGGGAGAGCGGGATGGCTTATGCTGTTACAAAAAGCGCTAGGGATGGCAAGGCAGGTTCACGGGAAGCCTTTGGAAGCCTTTCAGCCTGATGGAGCTTTCAAACCAGCAGATCTCTGATGCTGCCGAGATCCACAATTACCCAGTTTGGAAGGGGAGTTGGGGTGCAGTGCCGGTGACTGAACGAGACCCGCAGGAAAGTCGGGATAGAAATTCGGGTTTTGAGCCCCTGCGGGTGTATTGATACTATTTCAATGTCGGGGTGAGTTGTTGGTCTGTTTCGGGTTCGGTGGTGGTGGTGTGTGTGGGGGGGGGGCGGTGGGGGGAGTTCCTCTACATTGTTTTCACATTAACATAGGGATGGGGGTACACTGGGTCTGGAATTCTGCTTCTCTGAACATCTAAACTCAATGGGCTGTATGTGGAAATATTTTTCAAAGGAGCAAGCTTCTTTCTTAGCTTCGAAATCTGCAAGTTTGGGGAGAGGGTTTTAGGGGAACAGGCTCGTGCCTGATGAATTTAGGGGCAGCAGAGGCAGTTTCCCAGCTGGTCAGGGGGAAAAAATTCAACCCACTTATGTCACCCTCCAGGCCACTTGCCCTTGGAGACATCTCTTTGTTTCCTCCCCTTGCTTTCCCTTTCCCTCACCTGTCAGGTCGCTTTCGGGCGTGAAATCGCAGGTCAGAGGGGGAGTGGGCAGCAGGGAGAAGTTCTGAAGGGGAAAAGGAGTGCTTTCCCTCCAGTTAAAACTAGACCTTTACCATTCTTTCCCTGGTGGTTCTCTGGGATGTTTTGCAGCTGAGAGGCCTCGGGCTGGATGCTCAGTTTCTCAAGACCTGTTCCTGAGTGAAGCAAAAGGGAAGGGTTTGCTTCCAGTAGCATTTTCTTGGGCTCCACGAGATCCTGTATCTTTAGAGATGAAATTCACTATCAAAACCTCAGCCCTGTTTGCTCATATTATACCCACCGTAATCCTCTTAAACTGTGGTTGCGGCTACAAAGCTCGTGGTCTTGCAAAAGCCGGCTGGCAAGATATAATTGTCCCGCAAACAAAACCGTCCAAAAGTTTTTAAAAAACCCCTGCACCCCCCCTCTTCCTCCTCCGTAAACCTAATTCTCTCGCTCTCTCTCTTGCTAGCCGTTCCCCCCCTCCTTCCCAACCACCACGGTAAGAACCCTCAGCCTCGACCACTTTTGTTGTCGCCAAGAGCACCCGGCCTGTTGAAAGTGCTGGAGCGTCTTTGAGCAGTTTGTTGTGATACGCAGGTGGAATGGTCTGCAAACAGATGAATTCAGCCCCTCCAAACCGAGCGTGGAGCGCGCTGCTTTTGTGCGCCAGGCACAAAAACGCTGAATTCCTCCGAACTTACTTGGGGCCTGTCTAGAAAAGGGCCTTTTCTTCCCTCTGCTTGTACCTCTGGCCACACTAAGTCTCTGCCCGCCCCCCTTCAAGCCCCCTCCCTCTCCCCTCTGATAATCCTTCTCTTTATTTTAGAAAAACACAAAACCCGGTTCCACGCGGTGCTTTAGTGGCTAAAAGTGAAAGAGCTGCCTTGGCAGAATTGAGCTCTATGAATCACTTCGGAAAATTGGTTCGACTGAATGGCCTTAGGAGGAAAAACGTTTTAATAGGATCCAGGGGAGGTTCTGCTGTTTCAATCTGCTCCTTAAACAGGTGGAGATTGGACCTTCTCAATTATACAAACAGTAAGTACCCATCAGCAGGGAGAGCTGCCCTCCGAATCCTCCCCGCACGCAGCCCCTGAACCAGGCAGCAGAGCCGGGCTTTGCCTCAGAAACCCGATCACAGATCAGCGATGCTGATCGATTAGGATCTCAAACAGTCCTCCAGCTTGCTGTGCAGTCTCCCCCAGCCGCAGGCGGCGGGGGGGCCGGGGGGAGGGGGCGGCCGGAGAGGAGGAGGCGCACCTGCCGGGCGCGCCGAGGCCCCGGGGATGCGGGCGCACGGCCTTGCTCTTCCGGACGCTACGGGGTCGTCCTTGGGCGGCGGGAGCTCTCCCCCGACCTCCGACGCCAGCCCAGGCGAGCTCGTTGTTTTTGCATAAATTAATATTTCCCCATTAACAAGTTTCCCCCCCCCCCTCCAAACGCGGCGCCCGCGTCCATGCGCCACATCCTAATGAGGTAATTATCATTTGCGCGTGTTCGGGGCTGGCGCCGGCTCCGTGGGTAAATGGCAGTTTATTAGCACGATGCCCAGCTCGGCTGCAGAGGGCTAAGGGATAGTTCAGCGACTAGACGGACACCCGGGGGCCCTCTGGGGCGGCGCGTGCAGGACCCTCTGCCCTCCCCGCGTCCCTCAAACCTATAGGCCCCCAAAGTTGTGAATCACGCACAGAACTCTGCCTGGGTTTGGGCTCCCCCCACCTTCTTTCCACCGGCAAAACCATCACGATTCCTCCCCCTCCCCCCTCCCGTCTCTTCCCTCCTTCCCGATTCGCGAACCGCTCGCACTTTCCCGAGGGGAGCGCGGGCGCCAGTTGCCTCCTTTTAAAGTTTGAGGGGCGGTGGCGGCGGCGGCCGGCAGGCGCGGGGGAACACAGGGGCCGCTACGGGAGCCGCGCCGCCGCCCATGTCATTCCACTTCAAGTGACTTCATGTGATGTCAGCTGAATGTAAAAGACAGTGATCTCACGCGGAGGGGAAGATGTTTGCCATCAAAATGTGACAGAGGAGACACGCTGCATGGCTCGGAACGCATCTCCTTGGCGGTGGGGGAAAGAGGTAAATGCGAGGTGGCTCTCCTGGTCCTCTTTAACTTTGCCCTTTCACTGTCCAGCTCCCCGCACGCGTGGCGGAGGCCAGGGTCCAGGGAGCGGCTCAGGGGGGGTTAATTTGAGGCTCTTTTCTTTCTTTCTTTTTTTCTCTCTCTCCTTTTCCTTTGTAAACCCTCCCCCCTTCTTCCCCCTTTCAAAGTCTCAGGGCAGGGGCTGGTGGGTTCCTTTGCGCGCCGGGTTAATGGGCGGTAATTTGGTACCCTTGGGTGCACTTTGTTCTGCCCCTGTTCATTTGAATGCAAATGGGTGACCTGGACCCGACAAGGTGCTTATTAAATTGCGGTTTCCCTCCCTGCCTTTTCCGGAATGCAGACTTAGAGGAGAGAGGCTGCGCCCCGGCCCAGTCCGGCACGGCAAGGCTCGGCTCGGCGCGCCATGGCCAGCTCGGCTTCCCTGGAGACCATGGTGCCCCCGGCCTGCCCGCGCGCTGGAGCGTCGCCGGCCACTTCCAAGACGCTGGCCTTCTCCATCGAGCGCATCATGGCTAAGACGTCGGAGCCCCGTGCGCCCTTTGAGCCCCGGCCGGGGACGCTGGAGGCAGACGGCGGCCAGGGCAAGAAATTGCTCAACCTCTGCTCGCCGCTGCCCTGTATGATCCCCCTCCAGCCCCTAGGCTACGAGGTGCCGTCCAAGACGCTGCTCAGTTACTCGGAGCTCTGGAAAAGCAGCCTCCGGGCGGGCGGCGGCGGCGGCGGCGGTGGAGGAGGAGGAGGAGGAGGAGGCGGCGGCGGCGGCGGCGGCGGCGGCGGTGGCGGGGGGGCCCCGGTGTGCGGCGCCAGCGGCTTGTGCAAAACCAACTGTGGCGTGTGCTGCAAGGCCGATCTGGGCCTGGCGCCGTCTGCGCTGCCGGCGGGCAGGGTCATCAAGCCGCAGGTCATCAACCAGGCGGTGGGGCTGCCGGCCAGCGGCTCGCTCTACTACTTCAACTACCTGGACTCTGCCGCGTACCCGCCGTCTGAGCTCCTCGGAGGCCACCTCTTCCCATCTGGCCTCCTCAATGCACAGGCCCCCGCCGCCCTGGCTGCGCACCCCAAGCTCTTTTTGCTGGAGAACGCCAAGTTGGCCGGCCTGGCCGCGGACAAGTTCCCCCATCCGGCCCCCTACGCGCATAAGGAGCGCTTGCCCGCGCCGCTGGAGCAGGTGCTGAAGGAGAACTCGGCCCTGACTGCCGAGCGCGGCGGCGTCAAGGGCCACAGCAAGCTGCCCGGGGGCCCTGCGGACGGCAAGCCCAAAAACTTCACCTGCGAGGTGTGCGGCAAGGTGAGGCCCCGGGTCCGCGGGGGCTGGGAGGGCTGAGCAGGGATGGCTGCTTCCCCGAGGCAGCCTGGACCGCCCCTTTCTCAAGTTCAGGAGCGCCCTGTAGCTCACTACTACTCACAGTGGGAGGGAGGGGGGGGCCCTAGTTGGGCCTCAGTTTCCCATTCTGTAAAATGGGGATGCGGTTGTCAGCGGCCACAAGGGACTGGCGTGCACAGAGGGTTGGAAAGCACTTGGAGAAATGAAAAGGGCTCTGTTTCCCGAAGGGAGTGTTGGTTGGGGGATGTAGGCTGTGGCCTCCCCAGTTTGTAGTCTCTCTCGGACGGACACACCACAAGGCCCCCTCGTGTCCTTCCGTAGGTGTTTAATGCTCACTATAACCTCACCCGCCACATGCCGGTCCACACCGGAGCCAGACCGTTCGTGTGCAAAGTCTGCGGCAAAGGCTTCCGCCAGGCCAGCACGCTCTGCAGACACAAAATTATCCACACCCAGGTACGTGGCCCCCGGGTCCAGTTCGGCCCGCGCGCAACACCCCGCAGCTGAGCGACGGTGTTGGGGAGAGGATGGCAAGGGTTCCCCTGACCCCTCCCGGGGGGCCCGTATCCCTTCAAGGAACCCCTTCAAGGTGCCCCTGAGCTGGCCTCTTCTGGCCAGGGCCTTGGCCTCACTGTGCGCGCGCCCCTTTCCGCAGGAAAAGCCGCATAAATGCAACCAGTGCGGCAAAGCCTTCAACCGCAGCTCCACGCTCAACACGCACATCCGCATCCACGCGGGCTACAAGCCCTTCGTCTGCGAATTTTGCGGCAAAGGCTTTCACCAAAAAGGTAATGTGCGGGGCGAGGCCCTCTCCTCACCTCTCACCTCGGGACTCGGCGGGTCACTGCGAGCGGGAAGGCAAAGAAGGATCCGCAGAGAGGGAGCGTGAGAGCTGCAAGCTCGGCAGCAGCATTTCTTTGGAATCGGGTTGTGACCGGTTTGGGTGGAAGCTCTCCAGGCCGGGTTAGTAGACCTCGCTGGAGTCAGGCTGGTTGCATGGGGAGACTCCCAATTTGGGAGGTGGGAAGGAAGGAAGAGGCAGAGGGAAAGGAAGCAGGAGAAAGAGAGACTATTGCCCTATAGAAAAAAGCTTGCCTTTGTAGCCGGGACACCCCTTTCAGATGAAAAAGAAAAAAAAAAAAAAAAATCGAGGCAAACTCCACCTCCTGGGAATAACAAGACTGGGGGAAACCATTCCAGTCCCCAGCACCTCCAGGCCCGGCTCCCGGCTTGGGTTTTCCAAGGTGCTTTTGGATCTCCAGGTGGTAGCTGGGGTGGGGGGTGGGGGACCAGAGGGAGTAACTTTAAAAATGAGAAGATAAACAGAAAATGAGGGACGAAGCCTGGTTTCGTGCGAAATTCTTCCAGCGAGGCAGCAGCCGGGTGAAGGACCCGGTGCGTCCTTGGGTTGTGCAAAAGTTTCCCCGGGCCAGCCGAGCACAGCGGGAGGGACGCTGCGCGGGGCCTGTGCCCCGGGCGGGGCAGGGGCGCGGGGAGGCTACGCGGGACTCGGCCCTCCATCCTGTCGTGAGAGCCTGCGGCTTGACGCAGACGAAGTTTGACAACTTCTTCACTCGGAGAGGTCGCGCCCGCCTAGCCAAGCGTCGCCTTCTTTGCGTGGGCACCTGAGCCAACCCCGGGACGCTCCGGAGGGGGGGTACCCCCCAACACACACACCCTACATCATCCCCCCTCCCTCCTTTTTTTGTTTTTGGTCTCCCGTAGGCAACTACAAGAACCACAAGCTGACCCACAGCGGCGAGAAGCAGTACAAATGCACCATCTGCAACAAGGCCTTCCACCAGGTCTACAACCTGACCTTCCACATGCACACCCACAACGACAAGAAGCCTTTCACGTGCGCCACTTGCGGCAAAGGGTTTTGCAGAAACTTTGACTTAAAGAAACACGTGCGCAAACTCCACGACAGCGTGGGGCCTGCAGCCCCCTCCACAAAGGACCTGACTCGGACAGTGCAGAGCTGAGAGCTGCTGCCTCGCCCTCCCTTCCAGCCCCATCCAGCCCCAAAACAGATCACAAGTATAAACTTATTTCTAAAATTAAAAGAAAATTAAAAAAAAAAACTATAGCAGAGAGGCTAAAAATCTATTTATCGAAACCAGCATATTTTTTGGAAAGCTAAACGTTTCCTCGATGACTGGCAGCAAACGCGTGGCTCCCACCTTTGTGCATTCGGGAAACTTATTTAAAAACCCAGTGCGCTGAAACGCATTTTCTTCCAGGCCTCCGCTTCTGCTCGGGCGGCGGGTTTTCACCCCAGCCTATCACGTGAACTCCCCGGAAGAGCGCGGCGCCCCCAGCCATCTTTATACAACCCTGTAAATCCTCCTGTACAAGCGAACTCGGAATATATACATGTCTAACTCAATAAACAGAATCACTAGTGCGCGTTTTCTTTCCCCACCTCCCCCCACCCCCTCTCCCTGCCGCCAGGTCAGCCCAGCGACCCCAGAGGATGAGAAGGGGAAAAGGCGTTTAGGGCATTTCCTGCCCCCATGCGGCTTCCTTTGGGGGTGCTGGGACCTGGGTGAAGCCAAGCCGGGGTCCCTGCGGCGCTTGCACGTTAAGAACCCCTCCCCATACACACCGGGAGCGAGGGAGCAAAGGTCTGCATCGGCCTACACGTGGTGCCAAGTTTTTCGTTGGTGACTCTTCCGACGCTTGGGATTCTGGGTGTTGCCTTATTTGGGTGAGAAAATAAAAAAAATAAAAAAAATAAAAAAAAAAGAAAAGAAAAAGGAGGGGTTAAAAGTGGCTGGGTGGAGGAGAGCCGGTTTTAGGTGCATCTTTCAGCAAATCGCTTTGCCGCGCGGGGGGCAACCGGCCAGGGCAATGACACTCCCCGCCTCCCCCACCCCCCTCCCCGCCCTGGGGAGCTGCTGGGCACGTTCCCTTTTCTGGGCGACCTGAGGGGCGGGCGCGGGGATGGGGGTGGGGTGGGGGTGGGGTGGGGGTGGGGGGGTCTCGTCCTCCCCGGTTCTCCTGGAGACACGAGCTGCAGCGCCCGGGGTCCCCAGCCCGGCCCGAGCTCTGGGGCTCCCCGGCCCGCGCTGCGGAGCTGCAGGCGGCCTGCGGGTGCTGCGCGCCCTGCCGCGGGAGGGCGCACCCGGACTCCCGGAGCTCGCCGCCGCCGCCGCCGCCGCCGCCTCCCGCGCCCTGATTACCGCGCAGTTAGCCCATTTCCTGAATAGCTATCTCCGCCGCCGAGCACGCTGATGAAATGATCTCACGCTTGCTTCCTAAGTAATGACCCAAATTAAGAGAGAAAACAGAGACCCTTCAAACAGCATTACATTAATCATCTAATCATTCCCAGGAGGGGGTCGGCCGCCGCCGCCCCGTTTGATCCGAATCTGGAAAATCAAGAGCTCAGATTACTGGCTCGGCGCGCCGGACCTCCCCCCACTCACTCACACACACACACACACACACACACACACACACACACACTCTTAATATTCGCGCCGCGATTCAGCCCACGTCTCCTGGAACAATGTTCCCCCAGCGTGGGGAGGATGTGGCGCGGGGCCGGGGAGTGCGCTTCCACGCAGCCTTGCCACTGCAAGGGCTAGGGGCGGCAGCTGGCCGCCGATCCCACGCGGATTTCCACGGCGAGTGGAGGTTCTTTGGAGGGAAAGCTAGTTAATGCAAAAGGAAACTCCCTCGGAACTCTGAAAGGGACCCGAGGGCGGGTTATCCCGACACCCGGGGGTATACAGTAGGAGCTCAGCGCTGCTGGCGCCAGGGGCTTCTACGATCCTAAAAGCTCACGTTTCCCCGAGGGCTTGCTCCGGTCCCGGCCCTCGACGCAAGTGCTTTCGAATGTTCACAACAATCCTCAAAGCTGGGGATGATTTTTGGATGGAGAAAGAAATTGAGGCAGAGAAACAAAGCCACAATGGCTTGCCTCAGGGTCCCAGGACTGGGTAAGGCTAGGATTCGAACTCAGGGCTGCTTTTAGGGAACCCAAACTGCCTTCAGTTCTCGTGGGGGCCGAGGAGGGGTGGGTGGGTGGGTGGGAAGAACTTGTAGGTTAGGACCCACAGGAAGACCTTAGCCTGCAGCGTGGAAGCTCTGTCCTGGTTACAGCCAAAGGTTGGGTCCCGGCCCCCCCGCCCAATTTGCAGACCCATTGCGCAGGGAAGGAGAATTGTCGATTTTGTTTGCACAGAGGACGGCGACAGCTTCCTCAGGCTGTCGCGGGAGTATTTTTAGTACCTCCGATTCAGAAATAGGAACGTGTACATTAGAATTCCATTTCCTGAAAGGAGAGCGTCCTCGTTTTTTGTAATCCTCCCCCCCCCCCCCAAGTCTGGGAAGACGCAGTGAGGGGAGGGGGGACGAGGAAGCGAGGAGGAATTTAAATGTTAGCTTGTTCTGGCTGCAGTTCGCTGAGGGGAGATTGGGACCCAGAGGGATATGCAGATTTAACTCCGAAATCTCCATGGATGCCACAAACCCCAGGAAACCCCAGGATGGGCGAGGAGGACTTGGCGGCTAAGGATATGGAAATATCGCCTTGCTTTTCCCAGACATCTATCCCCAGGGGGATTGCGGGATGGTTTGAGGAGTCAGCTTTCCTCCTTGTTCTCATACCAGGTTTTATTAGACCCTCCTTATACACACACACACACACACATACACACACATACACACACACACCCTCCCCCATTTCTGGGAGATCCCCCAGCCCTGTGACAGTCCTCTTAACCAATATCCTTTCCTTCTTTCATTCCTGAAAGGATCCTTTGCAGATTCACTTCTTGGAGACCAGATAATGATCAGGGCATGTCCACCTTCTTTTGAAATAGTTTCAGAACTTTGGGCAGGGGGCAGGCACCACAAAATTTAGTGCACATTATTCACTTAGAGAATTGGGTTAAAAAGTTGGCCTGCGTGTGGAAATCGTGATCAAGTTCTCTTCTTTCCCTTTAAGAAGAAAAGATTAAAAAAAAAAAAAAAAAAAAAGGAAGGGACACCCCCATGCAGGAAAATAACTTTCTAACCTTCAAGGGAGAGAACTTTGAGAAATTCTTCTGTAGTAAGTTTCCACAGGAGAAAGACTAAAAGGGTCGCCCATCTCATAAAACTGGAGAAATTTGTTTCCAGGTGACGGTTCTGAAGGTGGCATGCTTGCAAACAAGACAGCAAATGGATCAAAGTAATGGGTGGAGCAGGAGGCATTTCTCTCCTGGACTGCTCATCTCTACAGTCAGGGGGAGGTGAGTAACTGGCTCTGAGATACACCTGAGCAGTATCTGGCGTGCTCCAACCTCCTTGAGGTTGTTTCCGCATAACCTGATTATTACTTAACCTTCACACCAGCTCCTGTCAATCGCTCTCACCTGAGAAGGTGTTATTTCACATCTGGCAGTAATTGCAGATAAACAGAGAGTTCTCCTGTACCTATAGGGCTCGGCTCTGCTTTCCACAGGTCTGAAGTCGCTCCTCCGGGTTTCTACTGTCTGCCTCAGGTGTGGGATTCAAGAAAGGATTCCTTCACCTGCAGAGAAGTACAAAGAGAACAGGAACCTTCTGCCCAAGTGACTAAACCAGCAAAAGTTCTGAAGCCAACCCTAAACCTTTCAGTAACCATCTCCACTGGGATCCTTCTTAGCTATTCACCATGCATCGGAATTGATGGGTGAAAGGCTCTGTTTTCTGATTTTTTTTTCTCCTCTTAATAATAAACTGTTTGCATGACGTGTAGATTGCAATATTAATAAATGACTTAAACAAGGTAGTCATCAGCTGCATATTAATATTCTAACCTTGATTAAATTGAAGAGGCCGCCCTTAAAAAATATTTAAAAAAAAATCAAATTGCGGGGGAGGGGAATCCTGTCACAGACACAAAAAAGACTCCAATTATCTTTTCCCCTTCAAGATGTTTGTTCTGTCCATGACTGCTCACACTTCAGCAATCTTGCCAGCAAGACTCAAAAAAAAAAAAAAAAAAACCCTCCTTCTTCCAAAGCCACAGCCTCGTACATAACAGATTGTACAGTCCTATTGCCTTAGGCGGGTTAGAGGTTCCTCTCTGCAAAGAGCGACACAGAGAAGTTGCCAGCATCCAGACACATTTTGGGGGATACTGTGCTGGTTCTTGCCTTGGCTGCAGAAGTGGATCTATGTGGTCCCCGTTTTGCTGTTTGGCTCACGGGAGGATAGGAAGCTGCCTGAGCTCCGGTAGGAGAGTTAGAGCACCAAGGCATCCAGGTGTGCCGGTGGTGAAGGGGCTGGGGGAAGGGGAGGGAGGATGAGAGTCAGGGTGGGGGAGCTGCTAACGACAGGACAGGAGTCTTGAGAAAACGCTGGGAAATAAACAACCTCAAGGCAGCTGCGTTGCCCTTTTCCCTGCACTTCCCTCTCAAACGTCTGAGCAACCAGTTTGCTCCTAGAAACATGTTAATTGCCAACGGAGCTCATTAAGGCATGCACATGCAAAACACAGCAAGAAAGATTAAATGGACAAAAGCGCAATAATGAACTGTCAACAATCGAGCCCATCTACGACCAGGATCACTCAAGAATGAGGCATTTAGAGGCAACAAAGGATTGTCTGGGACAGGAAGAAAAGACGACCTAGACTTTTGTTTAGTCAACACAATTGATTACAAATGAGAGATTAACAGGATAGCTTCAGATTTTTTTAAAAAGAGGCAGAAAAGAAAAGTCCAATTAAGTCCACCGAATGTTAACTACATTGCGTTCCATGCCTAGCCCCAAAGAAATTCTCATTAAACCATCCCTGGCGATCCCTTTTGGAAAGTAATTTGTCTCCCTGATGGAGCAGAGAAAGAGAATCGTGTAAAAGAAAGCGTTAGTTCTTGGCACAATGAGCTTAGGAGACACACTAGAAAGAGCCAAAGGGGGAGTTAATGAGCATCTGACAAACTGCTTGGATTCAGGCCTAGAGAACAGCGATGAAAAGATGAAATTGGCCAACAACTATTCTTTATATCAAACATAAAAAGGCCAATCTGAAATGGGGCTGCTCAAAACTGGTTGAAAGTACCTAGCCCAAGAAAAGGGAGCTGCGGCCAGGCCCCTTGTTGGACACCGGACACAACTCAACAGGCCAAGAGCTAGGAAAGGGGCAGGAAGGTGGGCTCTCCACCACAGAGCAAACTTCAGCCACCAGCCCCCGGCTTTGAAGATGCTGATCTGAAGCTCTTGGTGCTCACCCCCTGCCCTCTGGATGTTTCTTTCGTGAATGAAAAGCCTATCAGGCTAGCCTTTAAGGGTTCCCTAAAAGTTCTGGTAATTAGTCCCCTGGCATTCAGCAAGCTCCTTCTCTCTCTCCTAGAGTCATAGGCCCCCCAGGAGCACCATATGTCACCAGTTCACATTCAGTTCTTCCGCTCCCTCCTGGTGACCACGCAAAACCCTCCCCACCAGGTGATTGCCTTCCTAATTTTGCATAGTGCAGAAGTGACAAGGAGATGAGGACTCTGATCACACAGGGCTTTATGGAACTGGTTATGAAGTTTTAAAACTGTTTCTCATAGTGGTTCATCTGGCTTTCAGAAACCACTTCATTTCAATGTTTCCTTTTTTGAACAAAGTAGGTCAATGGTATGTGTCTATATGAGACATATATTACATCTTAATTAAACATAAGCGTCCAGGCTTCCTAACAGCCGAAGTGTTTGGAGGTTCTTTTACACCCAGTGTCCAGAGCCAGGTAAACAGAATCTAGCAGCGAGATGGGGTTTTCAGTTCAGTCCACCAGCTAAGGAGCACAGAACACATTTTGTAGGTTGTTTTTTTTTTTTTTTTAATGCCTTATCTATTCCATCTTTGACGTGGGACCAGTGCCATCTCAGATACTAGAGTGCAGCATTTAAATCTTGATTCTAGGTTTTGTATTCTTACTCTCAAATCCTTGGTAACAGCTATCACATTTCTGAGGGCTTGGCTTGCACTTCAGGCTTTGCTCATGCTTCATGGAAAAAATATATTGGTGTCTAGAAGTAAAGAATGAGGAAGGAGAAGTATACCAATTCAAAATAAAAATAAAAACAGTCATCTAAGATGAAAGACTAGTTCTGGTTTTCAAAGCACAGAGGTGTTATAAAATCTAGAAAGGTGATTTCAGGAAAAGGGAGGAAATAAGACTTTTCTACTGCAGACGAACCAGAGCCTGAAATAATTAGTTCTTCACCAAGGTGTCCCGTCAAGGCCACATGACCTGACACACCATTGTCGTTATTTGTCTTCTCTCAAATTTGTCTTCAATGTCTTTCAGTCTGAGGCCATATTTGGAGCTCCTTTCCCCGCAAGAGTTTCACTGTCCTCATTTTGCACCCCAAAGTGGGTCCGTAGGGAATGTCAATATATCATCCATAAGCAGAAAGTGGAGTCAGTGGGGTCTGGCATCGAAGCAGCTGAGTTCAAATCCTAGCTAGCCCGGCCATTTATCAGGAAAAATGATCTCGTCTCTGTTTACTCATCTGCACAATAGGAATATTAGGTGTACCTTTCACATCTGAAAAAAATATGATGTTGCAAGTCAATTATACTTCAAAAGAGAGAGAGAGAGAGAGCATGCACGAGTGAGAGAGAGAACCTATCTCATGAGGTCGACATGAGGTTAACGTGAGTTAACACATATAACTAGAACTTAGAACAGCACCTGGGACACACATAGGAAGTATTCCAGAAGTTAGTGATTATGTTTACAAAAGCTCAAGCAGTGAAACTGGAATATGGCACCTTATAAAGAAACTTTACCTGTATGATCTTGTTGATTCATTGCATATTAGGTAGGTTTGCTTAGCCCCATTTTAAAGAGGAGTAAAGGAAGTTGCTGAGAAGGTTTGACTCCCTCTAGTTCACACAGTGGAACACAATGCAGTGCTGACTCACTCAGGTGATTCTGTCTGGCTACGCTGACATGGTTGTAACAGGAATGTGTACAAGATTCACAACAAGTTTTTGGGGATGCTTGTGTGGCTCAGCAGTTGAGCGTCTGCCTTCAGCTCAGGATGTGATCCTGGAGTCCCGGGATCGAGTCCCAAGTCGAGCTCCCTGCATGGAGCCTGCTTCTCCCTCTGCCTATGTCTCTGCCTCTCCCTCTCTGTGTCTCTCATGAATAAATAAATAAAATCTTAAAAAAAAATAAAAGATTCGCAAGCAAGGTTTTGCTAAAAATGCACCTGAACCCTATTTACTAAGATGCTGAGTCAATAGATCTGCTCTGTGGCCCAGGACCCTATTTTAACCTGAAGCAGTTGGTTTCCCAGACTACGTTTTAAGAAACACGATTCAGCATCTGTCTTTCCACCCCACCATGATTCTGTCTTTGATAGAAGATATAACACCATCAGCTTTTCATAAATTAATGAATACATCTGATCATTCATTCAACAAATATGACGTGAACACCTCCAATGTGTCCAACTCTACACACGGGGTGTTTGGAGTACAAGGAAGAGAAGGGCAGGGCCTCTGCCCCAGAGTTTACAGCTTATTAGAGGAGAAAAATCACATACAACAAAAATCCCCATATGAAACTTGGTTATGAAGATGAAATTGGGCATTCAATCCAGCCTGGGTTTGGGTGTGTAGTGGACATCTGTTATTTTTGCCTGCTGATCATCATTTCCCCGTCTGGTAACAACATCCAACATTTCCTTTGGAGACGTCACCCCTCCCCCATTCTCAGTCCATATGGTTAAGGTGGGGGCTAGTCCCTCCACGGTGGGCATGTGACCCAGGCCCCGCCAATCGGAGCACAGCATCGTCCTGGCCGCAGGGAGTGGCTCCCAACTGGACACCTGACCCAGCTAGGGCCAATAAAAGTCCCACTCAGGCCTTTTGCCAAAGCCCAAGCCTTTCCTCTGGGTGTCTGAGAAGGTTGGTTGTCAGTTCGGGGATGTGGGGTAGGCATAGTTGCCACAATGTTAGCAGAGACCTTCAGGTACTGAGTATTAAAGGGGGAGAGGGAGAGTGAATTAAGAATCCGCCCTAAAGACCTCCTTGGACCTGGGTATGACGGAAGCCTGATGCACACATGGACTTTGTGGCTCTCTGCTCTAGAACAGAATCTCTGCTGAGACTTCTGGCCGATACTGGGCAGAAGAAAGGGAAGTCTGAGATGCTACTGTATGGGAAGTGATGCCTGATTGGAGTCTTCAAAGACCAGGAGGTGTTAGCTATGGAGGAGCGGAGGAAGAGCTATCTCAGGCTGCAGGAGCCAAAGCCCAGAAGTTGAAGAATGTGAATTGATCCAAATAGGTGGGGCTTGGGGCTATGGTACGGTAGGTGTGACTTTGAAACCTAGTTCTGCTTCTGAGCAGCGGTGGGACTCTGGGCTGGAGGCTTGCCCTCTCTAAGCCGCAGATTGCTTCTCTGCGAAGTGGGCTATTAGGATTCAGTGCAGTGAGGCAAGTCAAACACCTGATTCTGTTGCAGGCATTCAGGTGGGAATGGCTGCAGTTATCATCACCGGAAGCTGAGGCACCTTAGGCGGGAGTCACTCGTTGTCATTCTGAGTTGCCTGCCTGGTTCAATGGAGTGGTCTACTGGAACTAAAGCTAGCTGAGGGCAGAGATTGCTACCCTAGTACGCTGGCCCTATCTGCCTGGCTGCTGAATGAAGCCTGCCTGTTTCTGAAGCAGGGTATGTAGCTGCAATATTGTAGGCTTTGGAGTCACCTAGACTGGCTCATTTCAACACTCACCAGCCATGTGACTGTGGGTGCTTCCACTTAACATTCTGAGACCAAGCTGCCTCATCTTTAACATTAACTTGGTAGTGGAAGGATTTAAATGAGATAATATGTGTAAAGTGCCAGGCACATTGTAAATGTTTAATAAATTATAGTTGTTGACTCTTACTACTAATTACTATTAGAATCATCATTGAAATAATTTTGAGCTCCTTGGTCCACAAAGCAAGCAGGACTGCAATATGCCTTATTTTAACCCTGGTATAGTTAACATACAGTGTTGCATTAATTTCAGGTGTACAATCTAACGATTCAACAAGTCCATACATCATCTGGTGCTCATCAAGGACTGCAGGATTCTTTAACAACTGAGTGCGGTGTGCTGGGAGGGCAAGGGCTGTCTGCTTTGTTCACTGCTATGTGCACAAAGCTTGGCACATAGTAGGTACTGAAAGTATAAGGAAGATAGCCTCTCTTTCTCCTCCCCATGGGCTAGAAGGCTGGTTTGGTAAGTCTGGGCAGCCTCTTGCATTCCATTGTGTACTGATTCATTTATAAAACAAATACTTATTGAAGGCTGTGTGCCAGGCATTGTGGTGGAGAAACTGTAAACAAGACAAACTTCACCATGGTAGATCTTTTATCCAGTGGTAGAAGACAGAGGACAAATAAGCCAAGAGTCGGGAAATAATCTTAGATTATGGTAAACACCAGGAAGGAAATAAGAGAGTAACCTGATAGTACTTAAAGTAGGAGAAGGCTACTTGAAATAGGTGGTGGGCACCGCATGAGTATGCCTCTTGTACCCAGGAGCTACAAGAAGCATCAAAACAACACAAGTTGGACCCTAGAATTAATCCATTTGTACTCAAAAAAAAAAAAAAAAAAAAAAGGAGCCCCTTCCCCACAGCTCCAAAGTATCCATTGATTGGTCTAGCTCAGATCTGCTTGGGACTCCAAAAAAGGGTTTTCCAAAGTATACTACAGAAAACAAAAGTCATCCCTGGGCAGTGGGTGCTATAGGCCATTGACCCACATACCATTTTTCCTACTGAATGGCATGGTAATTGATCAAAGTAAAAAAATTTATAGAAAGAGATACTGCTGCCATGTTTTTAAAGCCTGTGTTTCCCAGCCAAGTCTCCAGATGGAATCACCGAAGCAACACATCCTTGACTTAAATGTGACTGTTTAACAGTTATATTGGGTAGGCCATATTTTTCCACAAGGAGGTAGTTGCTTGTCTTAGGAACTTGAGACTCTTAACAGACTTTTGGGTGAGAGCTTTCCAGGATACCACTCTTTCTCTCACACTTCCTGAAGTCACAGGAGTCAGAGACCTAGCTGTAGTGTCAGGAGAGGGGAACGATAGAGTGAAGTGTTATACAGCTCATGGAATGATGAGGCTTATAGGATGTCTTGGTGCCAATCACGGCCACTATTGAACAGCTCATAAGCACAAAGATGGTTCACTTGTTTGTTTTTGCCTGACCGTCCTCCCCTTTCCCTTCGGGTTATTGGCATTCTGATTTTGCTCTGAGTGACCTTCCCTTCTCTGCGGAGCACAGATCCTTGTAACTGTGAAGAAGGCTCCCCATGCCACATCCAGTGGCCAGGGATAGCCAAGGAGCAGAAACTAGGTCATAGAGATGATCTCCTTAGGGTTTGACCCTTGAGCAGAGGGATAAGATGACATGTAACTGATAGACCTTCATTCCAGGGAGACTGTGGATCAGCCTGCTGCTTACATACATCCTGATTTGATCTACTCCCTGCTCTTCCAAACCTAGTATTACAACTTTTTCTTTATTTTATTAGGTCCCACATAACATTTCAGTGCATTTCCACATAAGTTGGCTAGAGTTGTTTTCTGTGGCTTACAACCAAGGATGCTGACTAGTAATCTTCCCCCTATGACTCACCTTCTCCTTTTAGTCCTTAGAAACAACATCCGAAGTGAAGGATGAGATTTTCTTGTCCAGCATCTTTTATTGTCTACCTGGATTTCATCCTTTAGTTTCAAGAATCTTCCAAGTGGATATGGCCTACTTTGCTACATGAAAAAATTTTGGAGGAAGAAAACCCTCTATAACCCTACTTACACCCCACATTTTATGTTCAGAATAAATATAGAGCATTCGGGGTGAGGTGGGACTGAGGCTCTGTCTCAAGCAATTCGGGGAAGAAAGAAATTAAAAATACAGCATAACAGTGGTGAGATGTAGGGTTATTTTGTATAGAAAGACCTCTTGGAGGAGGTGAGAGGAGGGTGGAGAGGCTGGGGAGATGTTTGTCAAAAGGTATGGTTAGATGAATAAGTTCTAGGAATCTCATATACAGCATTGTGAGTATAGTTAATAATAGTGTATGTTATACTTGAAAGTTGCTAAGAGAGGAGATTTTAAATGTTCCCACTCCCCACTACCATACATAAACACACACACACACACACACACACACAGACACACACACACAATGATAATTATGAGACCTGATGGGGGTATTAGCTAAGGCTGTGGTGGTAATCCTATGGCAAAATATAAGTGTAGCAAATCGACACCTTGTATGCAATGTCCTATGTCAATTATATCTCAGTAAAGCTGGGGAAATAAACCCGCCCCCTCCAAAAAAGGAAGGAAGGCCACTCAGGATATGATCTGGTTATTTTTTTTTTCCCAGCATTCCCATAATGTAGGAACAATTTGTTGAGTGTTATCTCTGCATAGACTTTAGGAAAAAAGTTGGCTGAGGTCAAGCAGTGAGAGGGGAAGAAGGCTGGATTTAATTTCTGGGGCTCTGAGCCTAGAAGAACACAAATCCTAAAATGTGCACATTTGGGGCAAGAAGTATTATTATGTCATTTTCCAAAAACAATATAATTTTATCCAAAACCCCATATATTGAATAAGGTGGTCAATATAAATAGAAAATCAAGGTAACAAATAGAAAACTATGTGAGCTACAAGGGTTAGAGAGAGGCCTGGCTTTGACAGACACTGAATCTTCTAGGACCTAAGGCAAAACGTGAATAACAGTGGGTTTTATTCTGCTGTCTTCAAGAAACGCCGGAAAACAAATAGAACAGCTTCCTTGATCAAATTTTCTTATAGATTTCCTTTCGAATTACCCCTTCAATCTTGAATCTTGTGAAGTATGTGCTCACAAACCCACATACTAATCGAGTTGTTATAGGTTAGCATCAGTTGGGTTGTGACTGGAAGGTGCCAGCCAACTTCAATCATGGCACAGAGTTCATGGAAAAAGAAATGCAAGAAGCCAAAGCCCTCTCACTACTGTGGCTGGTTCATGAAAATGCATGGCTTTTAGTAAAAGTGTCCTCTTGGCCAGACTTTTTCTCTCATATAAATTTCTCATATGTTATACATCTATAATAAAATTTGCAGGTTTTTTCTGGGGAGGAGGGCAGAGCAGAGTTAGATGTCTTGAGCGAGCCAGAGTAAATGTGGGATTTAACTGTAGAACTAAGATTAATTTGAAGAAGATGCACGGGGTCTCTACGGTTTTCTCTCAGATCTATAAAATTGACATAAGACCATTGACTATCTACTGCAAAGGAATATTGTGTTGGAAAAAGAATGTACTGATGTTTGCAATTGCATCCCTCAAGGGGTGCTTTGTAGAACACACAAGTGGCTGCTCTAAGCTTAAAGTACTCATCACATCACTTCGGGTTAGATCATGGGAAATCAGTGGCTTTGCAAGGCAGTGTTATACATTCCATCCTCTGGGAGAATAAATGCCAAAGTGTCTGCTAGAGAGGAGAGATTTGGGAGATTTTCATTTCCCCATGAATTTTTTAAAAAATTGTATTTAAATTCAATTTGCCAACATATACTATAGCACCCAGTGCTCATCTCATCATGTGCCCTCCTTAATGCCCATCACCCAGTTACGCTATCCCCCATCACCCCCCCCCCCCTTTTTAATAGTGGCTGATTTCTTCTTCTCTTTGAGCTTTCCCACTTCTGGCATTTTGCACATGCTGTTCCCTGTACTCAGCCCATAGAGTGGCCTCCTTTACCCTCCTCTACCTGACTCTTGTGGCTGGTTCCTTCGCATCCTCCTAGTATAGCTGATTTCAGAAAGGTCTCCCTTGGAAAGGAAGGAGTTTGATAACACAGACTGTGTAGTAACAGAAGAGTTGGGTTTGGCCTACAAAGAGGCTTATCCTGGGAAAGAGCCTATGTCTCCCCATGCTCCCCTCATTAACTTAGATGTTTCTCCTCTGTTCTTCCCTGCTCACTCACTGTGTATTTCTTCCCTTCCTAGGAGTTATGCAAATTATGTATTTACTTGTTCCTTTCTTGTTTGCTACCAGGTACACTGGAAATACCACAGTCATGTTGTCATGTTGCCTAGCATGTTGTAGGCACTCATCACATCTAGCGGTGATGAAGTCACATACCTCTTCCTTGAAAAAATTGTGTGGAAAATAATATACAAGGTTTGGATTGTGGTGGTCTCTGCCTCCTCTAAGACTCCCTTCCAATACTGCCACCTCCAAGAAGTCTTCCTTGATGCCCATACCCAAAGGAAACCTCATGGTGCGCTCCACTCACCTATCTATCAGGATGTAAGGTCCTTGATGTTGTTTTCAGCATTATCACAACTGGCTGTGATTTCTGTGAGCTAGTTGACTTGCTTTTCTTTCTTTCTCACTCAGATATAAGTTCCATGAGGATGGGGACTGTGCCTCAGTATATGCCCAGCACCCAAGTGGATGGCCTAACACAGTGCTTGGCCCATGGTAGTTGCTCAGTTGAATATTTGCTGAAAAATACAGGATCGTGTTATTCCTCTGCTCAAAGCTCTCTAATGCTTTACCATTTACCATTCAGAGTAAAAGCCTTACTGTGATTTACAAGCCTCCTCCCCACCATCTCCTTGAGTTGATATCTCTGAGCTCCTCTACGTTGTTCCCCTCACTTGCTTCACACCTCCTCGATGTTTCTCACACATGCCATGCAGGCTCCTGCATCAGGACCTTTGCATTTGCTGTGCCTTCCTCTGGAACCCTTTCCCCCATGGATCGTCCCTCTCTTCCTTCAGGTCTTTGCTCAGATCTTCTTCTCTGAAGGAGGCCTTCCTCTAGCAATCTATTTGTAATGTGAAACTTTCCCTTACATGCCCACAGACACACAAACACTTATTGTCACACATTCTCTCTGCCCCTTCTGTGCTGTATTTATTGTCTATCTCCTCACAACTAGAGTGTAAACTCACATTAGGGTGGGATCTTTATAAATTTTCTTTCACTGCTGCATCCTTGGATCCCAGAATAGACCCTAACATATAGTAGGTGCTCAGTAAATGGGAAATGAATGGCTGTCTGGCCCTTTCTGATCTGCGCCATTGTTCTTCATTGCTCTCAGATTTCTACCAAACCTTCCTCGAGTCTCACTTAAAAGAATGACTGTCACTTAGATACTAAATTTGGTCCCTTCTGAGTATACCAGACACATGTGAATTAACTGCAGCTCTTCAGCAAGCATTTGCAGGACTTTCAGAGAAACACTATTGAAATAAAACTTCAAAGCCTTGGCTTTTTGCTTTCTGCTGTCATTGGTGAATGTGGCTAATTGTTAATGAAACAAAATGTCTTTTCTTGCCATCTTTTGTGCCCTGTTACTGCTGACAGCTCTCATGGCTTCCCCTCTGCAGACTCTTGTTGCTTTTCATGTAGGCCCTCTCTGGGTTAAGGAGCTGGCTTGAAGGGTGGGGCAGTTCTAGTAATCCTTGGGGTGTGCATATACCTCTAGGCTTATCTCTACTCTTAAGAGAAAAAACAAAAAAGCAATCAGAAGGAGTTGAAGAGAATAGATTTATGAAGCATTTTTCCTTATTCATCCAAAGCTAAATGCTGCTGTTCAAGGGTTACCTTAATTAGTATGGCTTTTTAATAACTGCAGGTCACAAGGTGGGATGGTGCCTGCTTCTTGCCAGCTGGGCTGTATCATTCCACCAAATTAAATTGAGTAGTCTGAGTTTTTGTTTTTGTTTTAAGAAGCAGCCCCTCCTTTGAGTGTATTCCTTTCGCAGAGATGGCAGGACACTTTGCTACCCACTCCCGCCCTCCTCCTTCCTTTCTGCTCAGCCAGCACCTAGATGCTCTCCACCATAACACTTACCAGCCTCTGCTTTACTTGCTGGTTCCCTCCTCTGCCCACAAGCTTCCTGGGCACGCGGATAGTAGGGGTTCCAGAAAAATTCATTGAAAAAAACTAATGAATGAATATAATTTGCTCTCCCCTGTCCCTTTCATTAGCAATTGTTTACTGAGTTTCATTTGACCCAAAAGTGAATAACACTGTAGTTACTCATTTTAGATAATTGGTAAAGATAAAATGTCTCATTGCAACTTTTCAGGAAATTCAGACAAAAATCTTTGCAGAATCTGTATTCACTTAATGCCCTGTGTTTTGTTTGTGTGTGTGTTTTTAAATAATTACTTGCTTAGAGGGAGGTCTGATTAGAAATCCCTTCTTTAGCTTACTTTATAAAGTATGAAACAAAAGAAAATTTAACGGCTAAAAAGCCACGAGTTTCTGTCAATACTCACCTTTTGTTAGATACAATGCCTCTTCAGCCAGATAATTTCTAAATCCTGCTCCAGAATTTGCTTCTGTTCTGTCACACTTAGACTGATCAATTTTCAGAAGTTGTAGGAGAGAAAATAAATTCTGTCTCCAAATGATGTTTATAATCTCAAATCTAAATTAAAACATGTCGATTCCACAGCAATAGTCACTATGGAAATAGAAACATATAGGCCTCGATTCTAAATCAAGAGAGTGTTTAGCTGGGTGGTATATATTTTCCATCATGTTTTTGAAAAATCTGTTACAGTGTATGCATTTTCAAAGGCTTAGATTTGATAAGCTTCTAAGAAATAGTACATGTGTGGGTCACATTAAAATTAAATGTACTTTGAACGTGTTTGAAATGTGGTTTATAATGTCCTGCCCCTATTAGTGAAAATCTTGTTAAGATATTAGACTAGACTTATGGAATTTAAAAAAAAATAAAAACTTGTTTGAAATAAACCATGGAAGCCTCCATAGCAGGCAGATATGCCTATACATTATCTCCATTCAAATTCTTCTAAAATTCAAATGTTATATTAAGAATACTAACAAGTATAGAATGGATTTGAAAGAGTTTAAATAGAATTGCTACTCACATCTCAATTTACACCTAATTATCAAGCTTCGTTTAGTCTTAGAAACTGTTTAAAAATATATTTGCTAGTTTAAAAAATTGTCAGCTAAAAAAAAAACCCAAAAGTAATAATAGGAATAGTTTATTCTGAAGGTATATCATACAAAAAAGATTTTAAACTTATTTAAAAGTTTTAAAAGTTAAATAAGGCTTTCCCCCTCCATTCAGATGAATAAACAATATATGCCTTCATCGTTTTCAACTTTTTTTTTCCTAATAATTAGTCAACAAATGGTCTTTCAACTAGGATCTGTCTGCCTACTATGTGCTAGGCAATGTTCTAAATTCGAAAGTCACTTCTCAAATAAAATAAAACAAACATATGCTATGATCATTTTGCTTTAAATACCATAAGCCAAGCATATAACTCTTTTACATAAAATACATAATTATTCTTATTTTAAAATTACATAGTTCCTTTCTTTCAAGGAGCCCAAGAATTTTTTTTTGTAGAGTCAAAACATCTTCACGTTGCCCTCCTACAGTTAATGGAAACCAAAAGCTACCTACCTTTTCTTGCACAGGCATGCCTCTCTAAAAATTAAAAATGGAAAGGAGTGATTGTTTCCTTGCCCAGTGATCTCTTATCAATTGCAGAATGAGGGTGACGTAGCCTCCCCCTCCCCACAAAAGGATCTGTTGTCAATATCCAGTCATTTTTTTTTCCCTCCTCTCACTCTGCAAGATGAGATCAGCGTCTCTCCTTCTGCTGATACTTAACCTCAGCAATCACCTGCTTATATACCCTGCGCAGCAGTATCGTGTAATGAAATAGGTCAGCCTGTCTTGTGTCTGTTCAGAACTTTAGCCATTTGGACATCCTTTTAAGAGTGCAGCTTGTCTCATAATTAGCCAGAATTCTAAGATCCTTCTCTAGCAGCTGACACCTTACAGTTGTGCCTCCAAACGTATTAGGGATAATGATGTGTGAAATTCAGATGTGTGAGCGTTCTTTTTTCCCCTTTTTCTAATAGGGTTAACTGAGGCATCAATTTTCTTGTCTACTTTTTTTGCTTTCTCTATTTAACTTTACCCCATTTGTTATAATACCCCTAGACTTAGAGTTGTGCCATTAGGGTTTTTCCTTGATACCATACCAACTCATCATATACTTTTGGTTGTTTTTTGAGGTGAAAAGACCGGCTGTTTTGGAATCGCACAGGTCCACTAGTAGTTGAAGCTCACAAACTGCTTAACAAATAATGGATATGATATTTTGCCTGGAATTTTTTTTTTTTGCCTGGAATTTTAAAAAGCTAATGTATCATTGAGAGTTCTTACTGCAAGGTACATGCAGGTGGCTTAACTGACAAAGAAATCGATCATTTCATATTATAAGAAAGTCAGAAGGAGGAGCCTCAGGTCTGTTTCTTTGTGGTTCTTTTAGATTGGCCCTCCCTTGTGTGAAGTTTCCTTTGAGGCTGATGAAAAGATATCTTAGGCGTCCCAGCCTCATCTGCAGGCCAGATGATGTCCAAATAACAATCTTCCATCTCTTAGGAGCAGGAGAATATTTCCCAGAAACCCTTCTGGCTGACTTGCTGTCCTGTCTCATTGGTCAGAATTTTATCACATCATTCATTCCTAAACCTGTCAGGGGCAAGAAGAAGAGGAATAGCATGACTGGCCTAGATAAATTGGAGTATATCCCCTGGAACTACCTGTTGGGGGTGGGGCAGCTTCCCGGAAGTACTTAATTCTTGGAGAGATGAGATATCCCAATAAAAAGGAGGTGGGGGCACCTGGGTGGCTCACTCATTTAAACATCTGACTCTTAGTTTTGGCTCAGGTCATGATCTCAAGGTCCTGGGATTGAGCCCCGAGTCAGGCTCCCTGCTCAGCAAGGAGTCTGCTTGTCTCCCTCCCCTTGCTCACTCACTCTTTCTCAAATAAATAAATATTAAAAAAAAAAGAAAGATGGTGGAAGAAGCAGTGATATGGGTGCTAGATAGCCAGCCAACAGTGTCTGCTACACATAAATTTGGAAAAGAAGGTAAGAAAGATATTTACCAAGTCAGTGGCATTGCAGAACTGATGGATGATTTGCTTGGGTTAGCAAAAGGAAGGTAGGGTGTGATATATATATCTTTTGGATCATAGGGTTTTTTTTATCCACCTCTTAGCACAATGAAAACACTGGGTATAGATAGACTTATTCAATGTTGGAAATTCCCACTTAGTACAAAAATAGATTTAGTCTTTTTTTTTAAAAAAAATTAGCAGCTTATACAATTAATTTGTTTTGTAAATTAGCAACTATAATTAACAACAGAAAGCATTTAATAACCTCTGTGTCCAAAGTTCAAAATATCATCAATGGAGATAATTAATTAGCTGAAGTCATCTGAAATACTTTATAATTTGTTTTCCTCTCAATTTGATTTGACATTTATATTAAACCCAGATTTTGAGAAAAAAATGTTTTTGATGCTACTTGGCATATCTTTGTACTACATTATGTGTTGCTGTAGAATTTACAAGATCAACATTTAGATGTCACCAGAGAGACATATATCCTTGTACTGTGATAGACATTATCAGGCACTCCCAAAGTAGCAGCAGCTATTTACATTGAACTTAAATAGACAACTATGGAAATGTCAAGAAGCATTACATTTTTAGAAGTTGGAAACATTGAGAAGAATTAGGCTTTTCGTTTTTAATTTGCATTCAAGTGACCAAAAAGTGTCTTCTGTGTAAGAATGATTTGTATGGGCAGAACAGAGACCAAGATAGCCAGCAATCTCAAGCTGTGCATCACAGACCTTTAGTATATCATGGAATCAACATACAGGTCATTACTAGTATTTTTTCCCTTTCTATTGTTTAATTTAAAAATGAACAGAAAATATCAAAGCATTATACACGGTAGGGGAAAGAGTGGAATGAATCATTTTCATTTGAACTTAATGCTTTTATTATGAAAAATTTCAAGTATATACAGCAAGTAGAGTAGTGGAATGAACCGACATATATCCATCAGCCAGATCCAACAATTATTAAGATTTGTGCCATATCATCTTTGTCTTTTTTCTTTGCTGACATATTTTAAAGTGAATCTCAGACACGATTTCATTCACCCCTGTATATTTTAGGATGTACTTTTAAAAAATTATAGACCTTTTCTTACATTACCATAATGTGATTGTTATCAATCTTAAAAAGTTAGCAATGATTTAATATCATATAATATTTAGTCTCCAGAATATCATAAATTCTACTTCACCCGATGAACTCTTTTTAAAAATAAATCTTTTTATAGGTGGTTTATTTGAAACAGAAAACTTTTGCTTCTGTGTCTGTATATCTGTGGTGAAATATATTTCTTAATGTAGGTTGTAATTAAAAACATTCTGGGAAGTCACTGCTGAGGACATTGACGAGCTTTTGTCGAACCCTCAGGAACAGATTTTCCTCCTTGTAGATAGGCAGTTTCTATAGATGCTTAAAGGTCCCATCAAGCAAAAATTTCAGCAAGCGATTGCTTATACAGAAGTGCTTTGACTCTTTTTAAAAAAATTTTCCCAACTGAAGTATTAGTTTTTTTACTGTATGGATATACAAGCCAGTCATTCTAAAGAGGCTATTGATTTGACTAGTGGTGGTA
This sequence comes from Canis lupus baileyi, assembly GCF_048164855.1. Lineage (NCBI taxonomy): Eukaryota > Metazoa > Chordata > Mammalia > Carnivora > Canidae > Canis > Canis lupus. The sequence goes on from NC_132856.1 coordinate 30,315,152, forward strand.
CTTGATTAAGTAATTCAGAGTAGAGGAGATACAACCTCAGGTTTAAGAATCTCTCCTCAGCCAAATAATGGATTCAAAAGCTTGTCCTCTACTAAATAAAGCATTATGTGGGGCAAGATGCCGATGTTTAGTTATGTGATATATCTAAACATCTTTCTTCAGATTGACAAATTAGGGAATAGCATGAGACAAAATTTTCTCAACAACTGTGTTCTCAAAGGTCCACTGAAATATCTGCAGTCTACCTTTCCAGCCACAGGACCTTTGCATATGCTGTTTCATTTGTCAAGAAGGTTTAACTTCTTTACCTATTACTGCTTCTCCTGGTTTTTTCTTTTCTTCCTTTGAATCTTAATCTCCCCCTCCCTAGCAAAGCCTTTCCTGACCTTAAGTCATATTCTGTCATTATGTGCTTAAACCAGTATGGGCCACTCCTATATAGAACTTATTAGTGTTGTAATTTTACACTTCTCTGTTAGGGCAGTTCATCTAGCATCTCTTTACTTAGAGATAGTAAACTAGTTTGTAAACTTCCCAAGAGTAGGGACTTTCCTTGCTTATCCTTGTAGCCTTAGCACCTAAAACAGTTGAACTCGGCAGAAATTTGATGAATGAATGATCTGCTGATTGATGAACTGAATGCTCTCACTTTAAAGCAGTTAAATATTCAGACTGAAAATATCTTTATAATTAAGCAACTTTGTCTTTTTTTTTTTTTCCAACTTAAGAGTTTTCCTGGAGTTTCAAAGAAGTGGGGCATGGGCAATTTAGTAGGTGCCAAAACCAGTCTGTGTTGTTTTTTAAAATGTCTAAATTGATATAATGATAGTAGCAAGACAACTTTTATACATTAGGAGAGGGGCTTATAGATAATGATTATTTTGCAAGGCTGTAAGAGAATGCAGTGATTTAAGATACATTTAAACATGTAAGGTCAATCCTGTTTACTGAGAAGCAAGCTTCCCATCATTCTCAAAGCTATGACTTATGTTAGAAATGTGGGTGGGGACGCCTGGTTGGCTCAGTGGTTGAGCACCTCTCTTGGGCCCAGGGCGTGATCCTGGAGTCCCAGGATTGAGTCCCTCATAGGACTCCCTGCATGGAGCCTGCTTCTCTCTCTGCCTGTGTCTCTCATGAATAAAAAAATCTGAAAGAAGAAAGAAAGAAAGAAAGAAAGAAACAAACAAACAAACAAACAAACATGGGTGAATGGTGTAGAATCATTGGATAAAATCCAGGACTTAGTCCGAGTCCGTAAGACTGTCACAGTTTGCACCAGGTGGCCTTTCTAGTTTCTATTTTTGCCCTTTGTTGCTTCAATCTTGATGCTCCAACAATATAGACCTATTCAGATATACCTATTTCATGTTTTCTTGCTGTTAGCTCTGTTCTTAACACCAACCTGATCCCCCAATTTTCTCCGTTAATTTCCTTATACTTTAACATCTATTTTCACATGCATTCCCTTAGAAATATTAAAGTGTTACCTAATAAGATAAGGTCCCCTTTGACTTCTTCTCTGCCCTCTGGCATACCCATATATATTATCTCCTTGTAAGGCATATAGTAGTAACAGTAACTCTGTGGGCTCATATTTATATTTATTTTTATTTTTTTAAATAATTTATTTATTTATTTGAGGGGTGGTGGTACATGTACACATAAGCAGGGGGAAGGGGCAAAGAGAGAGGGAGAAGCAGACTTCCGTGCTGAGCAGGGAACCTGATGCAGGGTTCAATCCCAGGACCCCCAGGATCATGACCCGAGCTAAAGGCAGACACTTAACCAACTGAGCCACCTGGATACCCCTGTGTGTTCATATTTTTAATAGAAATGAGATGTTGAATAATTCTGCATTTGCCTATTTCATTTCAAAGTGTGTCCCTGGGGATCCCTGGGTGGTGCAGCGGTTTGGCGCCTGCCTTTGGCCCAGGGCGTGATCCCAGAGACCCGGGATCGAGTCCCACGTCGGGCTCCCGGTGCATGGAGCCTGCTTCTCTCTCTCTCTGCCTGTGTCTCTGCCTCTCTCTCTCTCTGTAACTGTCATAAATAAATAAAAATTTAAAAAAAATTTTAAAAATTCAAAGTGTGTCCCTGAGAGGAGTATATATTATTATATGGGGATTTATCTCATGCTGGTTAACTAGCGTGTGTTATTACATTGCATGAATAGGTAACAGGATTTTTATCCATTTCTCTATTGAGGATATTCATGTTGTTTCTTTTCTTTCTCTTTCTTTCTTTCTTCCTTCCTTCCTTCCTTCCTTCCTTTTTCTTTCTTTCTTTCTTTCTTTCTTTCTTTCTTTCTTTCTTTCTTTCTTTCTTTCTTTCTTTCTCTTTCTTTCTTTCTTTCTTTCTTTCTTTCTTTCTTTCTTTCTTTCTTTCTTTCTTTCTTCTTTCTTTCTTTCTAATTCATGTGATGTCTAATTCTTTTAAACCACAAACCAGGCTTCAGTAAGCATTCTTCTGTATGCCTCATTGTCCAGCTGTGTGAATGTTTCTCTAGAACATGAATGGAAATGTTGGGCCATAGGGTGTGTGAATTTTGGGGTTTTATAGACACTGTGAAATTGCCCTGCCATGTGGCTTCTCCTACTTACACTCCTCCCAGCAGCACACAATAGGACATTTTCCCCTTATCTTTACCAACACTTCATGATATTAAACTTTGTTAATCTTTCCTTCCTGATTTCCTGATTCTTATTATTTCTTGATTATTTCTATGTGATTCCACTGATTATTGTTAAGATTTAACATTATTTCTTGCCTTGAATGGCTCTTGTCCTTTCCTTTTCTGTGACTGTCTGGCTGCTGGCTGTCCTATCTAGTGGCTTTTGTGGGGGTTTACTGCTGTGGCTTCTCTGCTCTCACTATTTGGAACTATTTGCTGGGTTTTCCTCCTGTTTCTTTCTTTTTTTAAAAAAAATATTTTATTTATTTATTCATGATAGTCACACAGAGAGAGACAGAGAGGCAGAGACACAGGCAGAGGGAGAAGCAGGCTCCATGCTGGGAGCCTGATGTGGGATTCGATCCCGGGTCTCCAGGATCGCGCCCCGGGCCAAAGGCAGGTGCCAAACCGCTGCACTACCCAGGGATCCCTTCCTCCTGTTTCTGAGCTGGGCTATACAGACATTAACTTCTTTCTCTTTAAATTTATTCACAACATATTCAGTGAGTGGTAGTGCCAGGCACCATGATAGTGGCTGATGATGTGCTGGTGGCAAGATGGAGTCTGTGCCATTAGGGAGCTTGCCTTTCAGTGGGAACTATAGACAACATAGCAATAAATGGTACATAGTACAATGACATGTATTATGTGGATAACTTAGGTAAGGTGATAGAAGTTATGAGATAAAATGCAGGGAGTGTATTATTTTAGAGAAGATGGTCAGGGAAGGCATGTAAGCCAGAGACCTGCATGAAAACAGGATGAGATCTCCTTCCAAGGAGATGCCTTAGCAAGTGCAAAATCACTGAGGTAACAGGGAAGAAAATGGGTGTAGCTGGAGCTCAGAGGTCAAGGGGCAGAATGTAGGAACTGCTGTTGAAAAGACAGGCAAGATCCACATCATGAAGGACTTTGGAGGCCATTATAAAGATTATTTTATTTACAGAGTAATGGGAAGCCTTGGGGGTTTGTGGGCAGAAGAGTATCATTTAGATTACTGTAGTTGCTCTCTAGTAGAAAGAAGAACATGCATGGAAGCTGGAGAATAATGTGGACATTGTCATAGTCCAGACAAGGGCATCCAGGATTATGGTGATCAAGGCAGTGAGAAATAGGTGTGGGATATATTTTGAAGGATGAGCCAGAATGACTTGTTGGTGGATTATATGTATGGTAGGTGGGGGAAGAGTTAGATGATGCTAGGACTTTCCTGCTCTACTGGAGGGCTAGTGATGGCCCTTATAAAGTTGGAAGAGACTGGGTGGAGCGGGCTTGAGGGGTAGAAATCCAGAGTTCCATTTGAGACATGTTAAATTTGAGGTACTTATTAGATATCCAAGTGTTGAGTGGGCATTGAGTGGGCATTCAGCTCAAGGGAAAAATCAGAATTGAGAATATGTATTTGGGAGTTGTCCCCTTTGGGGATCATATTTAACATCACAGACAGCTTAATATCCATGACGGAGTAGCTGGAGAGAGGAATAAGGTCAAAGACTGAGCCGAGAGCTACCCAAGGTTGGGGAGTCAGAGACTAGGAAGAGAAGCCAGTAGACAGGAATTGCCAAGGCTCTGGGAACCAAGAGAAGATGCTGCCAAATGATTGAGGAAGATGCATGCTTAGAGCAAACATTGGACATGGTACGATGGAAGTGATGGTGCCCTTAACTGGCGCAGTCTCTGTGGAGAGAGTTGGAGAGAACATTGGAGGTGAGGAAGTGATTTGTATAAATGAGGGGTGTACATCTATGGACTACTACAGCCAGAGCACTGTCAGTATTGTGTCTCTGGGAAGTCTCTTGGCTAATTTCTACTCTTTTTTTTATATAAATTTTTATTTATTTATGATAGTCACAGAGAGAGAGAGAGAGGCAGAGACACAGGCAGAGGGAGAAGCAGGCTCCATGAACCGGGAGCCCGACGTGGGATTCGATCCCAGGTCTACCAGGATCGCACCCTGGGCCAAAGGCAGGCGCGAAACCGCTGTGCCACCCAGGGATCCCTAATTTCTACTCTTCTATCAGAGATACATAAAATGAAGTACTGGTTTCTTTCTCTCTCTGCCTCCTTACCTCTTCATGATGTTACCCACCTTTCCCAGGCCATGATAGATGTCCTACATTGGTCTATCTACAATGCTCTACTTTATCTGTATATATGGCTGATTATCCAAAGACAAGAGGCTCAGAGGCAGCCTCATCGTTCATCTTATAATTCCTGGTCCATTCCAGGTCTCAGGAATAAATATTTATTGAATTGCACCTGACTTCCAATTCAGTTCTAAAAGGGAGAGTGAGATAGAAAGAAGCTTTGTAGTTAGAGGGAGCCTATAACTCCCCTATAGGGGAGAAAATAAAATAAGTTCTATTAGATGAGCAAACAACTACTTAATTGATGCAGAAATAGCACCATTTCTCATGACATAGATATTACCAATAGCAGCAGAATAGAGCACTTCAAGGACCTGGTGTGTGCACGTGTGTTTTTTAAAAAGTTAATTTTGAATGAAGGTTAATACAAAGGTCGGCTCAGAACCTTTACCAGTGAGTGACAATGATGTTAATTCCATTTCAGGCCCAGCCTATTAAGTTTATGAAGTTAAATACATGCTTTGTGAAAGCAGGGTTTCCTTTCAACCTAATTTTAACTGGTAATTGATTCTCTCTGGTTCCTCTGGAGAATCTGTTGGTGTGGCACTGGAAGCAGGGGAGAAGCAGAAACTAAGAATGCTGAACACCCAGCTATGAGAGGGGATCTCCTGGTGTGACTTTGACAACCACTAATGTCACACTGCTTCCATTTCACCATCTATAATTTGATGATTAATAGCATTTGTCTGTAACATACTTTTCCCATAAAACATGCTTTGTTATCACCAAGTATTAACATTGCCTTCAGTGATTATCAGGGTCCTCTAAGGAAAAACAAACCTTTGGTTTCAGTATCCAACTTCTTTTTATCTTGTACTGTAAGAAAACCAATGCCAAATTATTTCATCTGGCCAGCGGCTGTGATGCTGTTTCATCTTTAATAAATGTTCTCATCAAATATACTTTAATTAAGAGTCTGGTAAAATGCAAGTCCTAGTTTTAATATTCATCAAAAACTATTTATTGAGCATCTAATATCTCCTAGCCATTGTGCTTAGACTTGGGATTTTTAAATGAACATACATCTTAATTCAACTCTGAGGATGAAACAATAGTCTACTCTGCTCTTGTAAACTTTCACTTAACTTCCAATGTGTTCTGTTGGAAATGAAATATGAAAATCTCAATTAACTACTTAATTTTAAAAATTTCCCCAAATTCAATGATTATAGTCTTTATTGTTAAATATGAGGGTGGAGGGCAGCCCCGGTGGCTCAGCGGTTTAGCGCCACCTTCAGCCCAAGGCGTGATCATGGAGACCCTGGATCGGGTTCCACGTCAGGCTCCCTGCATGGAGCCTGCTTTTCCCTCTGCCTGTGTCTCTGCCTCTCTCTCTATCTCTGTGCCTCTCGTGAATAAATAAATAAAATTAAAAAAAATAAATATGAGGGTGAATTTTTAAAAATGCTTTGGGGCACCTGGATGGCTCTGTTGGTTGAGCATCTGACTTCAGCTCAGGACAAGATCTCAGGGTACTGGGACTGAGCCCCATCACAGGCTCCCTGCTCAGCAGGGAGTCTAGTTTTCCCTCTGCCCCTCCCCACTCACGTGCTCTCTCCTTCGAGCACATGCACTCTCTCTCTCTAAAATTTTAAAAATCTAAAAAAAAAACAAAAAAACGCTTATAAAGTTTCTGATTCAGGGAGTTGCTAGGGTTCTTGGAAATTTTCTAGTTTAAAGGTTCTCAGTAAAATAGAGCACAAGTTTCATATGAAATTAGAATTTTCTAGTAGCTACTTTAGAAAAGGTAGAAACAGGGGCGCCTGGGTGGCTCAGTGGTTGAGCATCCGCCTTCAGCTCACGGCATGATCCTAGAGTTTCAGGATAGAGACCCACATGGGGATCCCTGCAGGGAGCTTGCATCTCCCTCGGCCTTTGTCTCTGCCTCTCTCTGTATGTCTCTCATGAATAAATAAATAAAATCTTTAAAAAAAAGAAAAAGTAGAAACAAGTGAAGTTAATTTTAATAATATATTTAATACAATAAATTGAAAACATCATTTCAATATGTGATCAATGCAGAAATTAAGAAACTACCTTCTTTTGTTCACCATGTCTTTAAAAATCTAATGTGAGTTTTACCCTTAGAGCATATTTCCATTTGGAAGATATGGAAATACTTGATCTTTATTTAGATTTCATAAAACTTAGTTGAAAAGAGTATATTCACATACCCAGATTGTTTGAGGCATACCTAAATTTTTCCAGCAGTTGAAATTAGATAAAAATTAAGTTTCTCAGTTAAGCCCACTTCATGGTAAGCGCTCAGTAGCTACATGAGGCTAGTAGCTGCCATATTTAGACAGTGCAAATGTAGAACATTTCCACCATCATAGAAACATAAGTCTACTTCAATTCACTGAGAAAACAGAATGGCAGTTAGTAGCAGATCTTGTTTATAAGGAGGTTCATAGGTATTAAATCATCTAGAATACCGACCTTTCAAAAGACAGGTGGTCAAATGGATTGGAATACATGGGGTATAAAGCATTAACTGATGATAAACAAGTTTTCTAGGAGAAATGAACCTGCTTACATATGCTTGGTTGTCACACATAATGAGATTGAAATCAAATAGCATACATTATTCAGATTATATTTAGTGAGGAATTTGTAATTTATGGCAACATATACCTATCATAAAATATACCATTTCAACCTTTGTTAAGTGTACATTTCAGTGGCATTAAGCACATCCATAGTGTTGTAAAGCTGTCATCACCATCCATCTCTGGAACTTTTTCGTCTTCCCAAACTGAAACTCTGTGCTCATTAAACTCTAACTCCCTAGCGCCTGGCAGCCACCATTCTACTGTGTGTCTCTATGACTTTGATTATTCCAGGTACTTCCTCTAAGTGGAATCATAAATATTTGTCTTTCTCTGTCTGGCTTAATTCAGTTAGCATAATGTCTTTAAGGTTTATCCGTGTTGTAGCCACATCAGAGTTTCCTTTTAAAGGCTGGATAAGATTTCATTGTATGTATATACCTCATTTTTTTTATTGAGATAAAATTGACATATAACATTGTGTAGTGTACAACATGTTGATCTGATAGACCTATACAGTGTACTATGATTACCTCTGTAGCTTTAACTAATACCTCTATCACATCACATAATTAAAATTTCTTTTCCTATGAGATCATTTAAGATGTAGTCTCTTAGCAATTTTGAAGCATATAATATGGGATTATTGACTATAATCATTATGCTGTGTATTAGAGCCTCAGAACTTACCTTTCTGGTGAAGTTTGTGATCGTTAACGATATCTCCTGCTTCCCACCTCCTGCACCCCAGGCCTGGGTAACTACTGTTCTACAGTTCTAGGAGTTTGGCTTTTATAGATTCCACGTAGACATGATATTTTTTTTCATAGACATGATATTATACAATATTTGTCTTTGGCTAATCTCACTAAGCATAAGACCCTCAAAGTCCATCCATGTTGTCACAAATGGTAGGATATCCTTATTTCTTAGGGCTGAATAACATTTAATTGTGTATATGAATATATTCATATATATACATATGTACATACATATGTACACGTGTATGTGTGTATATATATACACCACATTTTCTTGATCATTCATCTGTTGATGGACATTTAGGTTGTTTTGAACATCTTGGCTATTGCGAATAATGCTGCAGTGAACATGGGAGTGCAAATATCTTTTTGATAATCTTTTTTCAATTATTTTGGGTATATACTCATATGGGATTGCTGGATGGAAACCCCTTACCATTTTCCAAGGTGGCTGAACTACCTTACATTCCCATGAACAATGTACAAGGGTTCCCTTTTCTTTACACTCAACACTTGTTATTATTATCTTCTTAATGATAGCCTAACAGGTGTGAGGTGATACCTCACTGTAGGTTTGATTTATATTTCCCTTTTGATTAGTGATGTTAAGCACCTTTTCATGAACATGTTGGCCATATGGATGTCTTTGAGAAAATGTCTAATCAATTCCTCTGTCCATTGTGAAGTCAGATTGCTCTGTTGTTGTTATTCAGTTGTATGAATTCTTTATGTATTTTGGAGATTAACCCCTTAACCAGTACATGGTTTGCAAATATTTTCTTCCATTCTGTGTGTTGGCTTTTCATTTTGTTGATCATTTCTTTTGCTGTGCGGAAACTTTTTAGTTTGATAGGGTCCTACTTGTTGATTTTTTTGGTTCTTTTGCTTTTGGTGTCCTATCTAAAAAAATCCTTCCTGAGACATGAGCATTTTCTCTGTGTTTTATTCTAGTTTTACCATGTCAGGTCTTACATTTAAGCCTTTAATCTGTTTTGAGTAAAGATTGAGGTCCAATTTCATTTCCCCACATATGGTTATTCAGTTTTCCCAGCATCATTTGTTGAAGTGACTGTCCTTTCCCTATTGAGATTTTTTGGCTCTATTGTCAAATATTAGTTGGCTGTAAATTTGGGGGTTTATTTCTGGGCTGTCAATTCTGTTCTATTGGTCAGTGTCTCTGTTTTATGTCAATACCATACTGTTTTAATTTCTCTACATTGAGTATAATCTGAAATCAGGAAGTGCGATATCTCTCTGGCTTTGTTTTCTTAGGATTGTTTTGGCTATTCATGGCCTTTTATTCCATCAAATTTTAGGTTTGTCCTAGTTCTCTGAAAAATGCCATTGGAATTTTGATAGAGATTTCTTTGAATCTGTAGATGGCTTGGGGTACTTTGGATATTTTAACAATATTAGTTCTTCCAATCCATAAACATGGAATAGCTTTCCATTTTTTTGTGGCTTCAGTTTCTTCCATCAGAGTCTTGCAGCTTTTATTGTTCAGATCTTGTGCTTCTTTGGTTAAATTTATTCCTACCTGTTTTGATTATTTTGATGCTTTTGTGAATGGGACAATTTTCTTTATTTCTTTTTTAGATATGTTATTGTTACCATGTAGAAATGCAACTGATTTCTGTATGTTGATTTAATATCCTGTAATGTTACTGAATATGTTGATTAGTTCCAACAGTTTTTTGGTAGAGTCTTTAGGATTTTTCTCTACATAAGATCATATCATTTACAAATAATACTTTTACTTCTTCTTTTCCAATTTTGATACCTTCTATTTCTTTCTTTTGCCTACTTGCTCTAGCTAGGATTTGTGAGAGTGGGCTTCCTTGTCTTGTTCCTGTTCTTGGTACAATTCTGTTCTTAGAGGAAAAGCTTTTAATCTTTGTCATCATGTATGATGTTAGCTGTGGGCTTGTCATATATGGCCTTTATTATGTTGCATATATTCTTCTATTCTCAGTTTGTTGAAGGTTTTTTACCAGGAAAGAATGTTTTATTTTGTAAAATGCTTTTTCAGCATCTAGTGAGACGATAATATGGTTTCTTTTGTTCTATTTAATGTAGTGTATCGCATTTATTGATTCATGTGTATTGAATCATCCTTTCAACCCAGGGATAAATTCCATTTTTCATGATGTATGATAATTTTAATGTGTTGTTGCATTTGGTTTGCTAATATTTTATTGAGAATTTTTGCATCTGTATTCATCAGGGATAGTGGTCTGTAGTTTTCTTGTATATCTCTATCTGGCCTTGATAGCAGGGTAAATGCTGGCCTTATAAATTTAGGAGAGTTCCCTTGTCTTAGATTTTTGGGAAGATGGAGCAGAATTGATGTTATTTTTTAATGTGTGGTAGAATTCACTGGTGAAGAGATTTTAGAATACTGATTTAATTTCCTTAGTGATTACTGATTAAGATTTTCTATTTCTTTGTGATTCAGTTTTGGTAGGTTGTATGTTTCTAGGAATTTATCCATTTCTTTTAGCTTATCCAATTTATTGGCATGTAATTGTTCATAGTAATCTCTTATCCTATATATATTTGTAGTATCAGTTATAATGTCTCCTTTTAAATGTCTGGTTTTGAGTTTTCTTTCTTTTCTGTGTTCATCTAGCCAAAGTTCTGTCAATTTCATTTACCTATTGAAAACACTTATTTTCATTGATCTTTTCTATTGTTCTTCTGGTATCCAATTTATTTTCTGCTCTGATCTGTTATTTCCTTCTTTCTGCTAACTTTGGGCTTAGTTTTCTTTCTAGTTCTTGAGGTTAGGTTGTTTACTTGAGATCTTTTTTTTTTAAGATTTTATTTATTTATTCATGAGAGACACAGAGAGAGGGAGAGACACAGGCAGAGGGCGAAGGAGGCTCCCTGTGGGGAGCCCGATGCAGAACTCAGTCCCAGGACCTCAGGCTCACGCCCTGAGCAGAAGGCAGATGCTCTACCACTGAGCCACCCAGGCGTCCCACCTGAGATCTTTCTATTAACATATGTACTCATCACTATAAATGTCTAAGAACTGCTGTTGCAGTATCCCATAGGTTTGGCTGTGTGGTATTTCTATTTTCATTGTTTTGAGTTTTTTTTTTTTTAATTTTCCCTTTGTTTTTTTTTTTTTTTTTTTTTTTTTTAATTTTTATTTATTTATGATAGTCACAGAGAGAGAGAGAGAGAGAGAGAGAGAAGCAGAGACATAGGCAGAGGGAGAAGCAGGCTCCATGCACCGGGAGCCCGACGTGGGATTCGATCCTGGGTCTCCAGGATCGCGCCCTGGGTCAAAGGCAGGCGCCAAACCGCTGCGCCACCCAGGGATCCCTTAATTTTCCCTTTGATTTCTTCCTTGGCACACTGATTATCCAGGAATGTGTTGTTTAGTTTCCATGTGATTGTAAATTTTGCAGCTTTTTCTTATTGATTTCTAGTTTTGTCCTATTGTGGTCAGGAAAGATGTTTGATGTGATTTCAGGCTTCTTAAATTTGTTAAGACTTGTTTTGTGGCCTAACATATGATCTATCCTGGAGAATGTTCAGTGTGCACTTGAGAAGAATATGTCTTCTGCTGCTGTTGGCTAGGATGTTCTATAAATGTCTAAAAGGTTTATTTGGTCTCATATACGATTGAAGTTCAATGTTTCCTTCTTAATTTTCTGCCTAGATGACCTATCCATTAGTGAAAGTGGAATGTTGAAGTTCCTATTATTATTATATTGTTATCTGTTTCTTCCTTCAGATCAATTATTATGTGCTTAATATATTTAGGTGCTCTGATGTTGGGTGCATACATATTTATATTTTCTTGATGAACTGACACCATTATTATAAAATAACCTTTTGTATTATTTTTGGCTTCAAGTCTATTTTGCCTAATGCAAGTATAGCTACTCTCACTTTCCTTTGTATACTGTATTTTGTTTGTTCATTAAGCCAGTGATGGGCTTTGGGTTCTTTCCACTTTTTTGGCTGTTGTGAATAATGCTGCTGTGAACATTCATGTAACAAATTATCTGTTGAAACAGTGAGGATTTCATTCTTTATTACAAATCTGTTAAGCTTATACAATATCCAAATTAATAGCAGTGAAAATGTTGCTTCTTTGGAAAACCCCAACCCAAGATCTTTGAACAGGGGTGAAAAAAGTCTTCTAGTTATATTTTCTAAGAAACTGTGGAATCTGCTATGTTTTCTTGCATTGAGAAGATATTATAAATGTTCATACTGTATTAGACCTTATCACCATCTAATATATTATGTATTGCTTGTTTATTTTAACCAGTATCTTCAACCCTCTCCACCCACCACCCCTCCAGAATGTAATTCCAGGACATGGATTTGAGGGGCAGTTTGTGTCCTGCAGTATCTTTGGTGCTTAAAATTGTGCATGCTACCCAGTGAACAGTCAGTAAGATCTGCTGAATGAATGAATGAACGATACTTCAATGTTACCCAGATTTATGTTTTCCTGGATATCATTTTAAAATGCTCTATATTTAGCTTCTTTGAACATCTCAGTATTACTGGTTTTCCGGGGCAGAGCATTCTAGTATAAAATGTCTGTGTTATACACCTTTATTAATGGTTGGAGATTAGGTACGAAAAAGGATTATGTTGTATTGGGAGAGGAAAGAAGACAGAGATGGATTACACAAATTATATGCATGGAATTTTGTCTCCCTCTAATTTGCCTATAATGTCCCCAAAGTGATAACCTGTAAAACATCAGAGACACTTGTACATTGATAACCTGACTTAGGAAGGAGTAAAAAGAAATCACTTGTCCTTAACAGTGGAGGTTAAATGATCCAACTATCATCAAAAACACAGAAACAAACTAATCATTCCTTTCTTACCTAAGAGCACTCCATTGTTTCCTCTCAATGTAACTATTTATTGATTTGTACTGGTCAATCTAGATACTGCTTTAGCAGAGTCTCAGTCTCTGTCTTTGAGCCACAAATGAGAGTTTTCTAAAACAGCAGGAACTTTGAAACATTACTACAAAGTAGGGAACCTGGTCCTTTTTCCCTTGTAAGCAAGGAAACTTGACTCTAAACAGTCCAGAAGTGTTTTTTAGCCTCTGTCTTTGTTAGAATCATTTTCCTTGTCTTGGATTTTAGTAAGGATATAATCTCAGTTCCTGTTAGAAAAGGAGATCACAATGCCAGGTGTCAAATCCACATATCAATCCTCTCCTTAATTGCTGAAGTTTGACATGCCCCTATGTTTGCCCCAGAAAACGCTAAATGTTCTTTTATTAGCAATAGGGAATTAAATTTCCTATGTAGACTAACTTCTAAGTTATAAGAGAAACAAATAAAAACACCATGAGAAGGCGGGGGGTGGACTTCTTGCTTCAATTTTAAACTTTCTCAAAGTAATTTCTCTTTCCCTTCTCCATATTTTCCACAGCTTGCTTGCTTTTTTCCTCTTTTTTTCTTATGTTGGAACTCACTATCTAGTTATAGTTAGTACCTTTTCTAGAGAGTAAATTTTTAGTCAGAAACTCTTTAAAAAATATCTTAGAATCCTAATTAAAGTAGAAGCGGTCAACTAGACTGTTGAAATGAAAAGCGTTTTTTAAGCCATGTAGCTATTATGTTTAGGCAATTCATGAAACAGGGAGGGTGGAAACTCTTTAGAAAGATTTACAACTTTTTAAAAGTCTTTTTTTTTTTTTAAAAAAAAAAAGGTAAAGAATGCGAATTGGCTTAGAGTAAAAAAGACTAATAGAATAAGGAAGGAAAAGAAAAGAATATATTTTGTGTAAAAGACACATTCATGGCCTTGTGCATGAATTTCACAGTCTAAAACCTACCTGATGGGGTTTAAAGCTTAATACTCTACTCCTGTGATTGCAAACCCTGGTTTTTCCAAACCTCCCACTCCTACCCCCAGGCTTGTCTCCAGTTATCGTAAATATAACAAAATAATCTCCAAATAAGTTTAATTTTTTAAAAAGATTTTATTCATTCATTCATGAGAGACAGAGAGAGAGAGAGGCAGAGACACAGGCAGAGGGAGAAGCAGGCTCCATGCAGGGAGCCCATTGTGGGACTTGATCCCGGGTCTCCAGGACCAGGCCCTGGACTGAAGGCAGCGCTAAACCGCTGAGCCACCTGGGCTGCCCAAATAAGTTTAATTTTGATTCAAAAATAAATATACATAAATACATATACATCTCTCTTTTTTTTAAGATTTTATTTATTCATGAGGGACACAGAGAGAGAAGGGCAGAGACACAGACAGAAGGAGAAGCAGGCTCCATGCAGGGAGCCCGAACTTGATCCTGGGACTCCAGGATCACCCCCTGGGCCGGAAGGCAGACGCTTAACCGCTGAACCACCCAGGCGTCCCTTTTAAGAAAATTTTTTTTTTTTGATGGAAAAGGGGATGAGGCAGAGAAGACCAAATTGTGAAGAAAGATAATTACAGCCCTTTAGGTCTTCAGCTGACAAGTGAAAACACCTTGTATGTAATGCAAAAGAAAAACTGTGCATTTGACCTTGTTTTCATTCACACTGCTCCCAATGCCCAGGAAAGACCAGATGTCTGATTTCTAGAATATTGGGCTTTTCCTTAGTAAGATTTATTTTTTGAAGTTTGGAGAAAAACTGGGCTCCTTCTGACTTCAGTATTTTATAGTTTAATAATTTCATATACTAAAAGTGTTCCAGCAGAAAATGAGCTTTGAGTATTTATGCACTTGCAATAATCCAAGAAAGGCTGTGCAAAGAAAATCTTGAAATGACCTTTATTTTGAAAATCCCATTATTATAGAAAACCTCCAAAAACAAAAGCCAAAAAAAAAAATTTGTAGTTTTCATGAGTAGGAAGTACAATGTAGCATACGGTAAGGGTGCTGAATTGGCGGGGATGGGGGTGGGTGGGTAGTATAAGTAGATGATCTTTCTTTTTCCTTATCTGATTCCTACTAAGAGCAATACAAAATATGTTAGATATGGTATTTCTGGGCAGCCCGGGTGGCTCAGCGGTTTAGCACTGCCTTCAGCCAGGGGCGGGATCCTGGGGTCCAGGGATCGAGTCCCCTGTTAGGCTTCCTGCATGGAGCCTGCTTCTCCCTCTGCCTGTGTCTCTGCCTCTCTCTTTCTCTCTCTCTCATGAATAAATAAATAAAATTAAAAAAAAGATATGGTATTTCTTCCCTCCTTACAGAAAACAATGGTTGGAAATTCCTATGTAAAGCTAATTTGCCATGAGGAATATAAAGCCCTTTAATGGGGTATCTAGGTCCCTATGGAAATTTTTTTTTAAACATACACCATGTGGTGCAATCTGTTACATTCTACAAGGAGGGAAGGGGGGGAAGCTCTGTGGGGGCCAGGAATAAAGTCATCTGTGGGAGTTTTTGAGGTATTTACTAGTAATGGGGGAGATGGTATAGTTAAAACTAGCAGTGACATCCCTTCTGCCCCAAGTCGTAACCCAGGTCTATTAAATGTACACTCTTTTCAGAAACTATTTAGCAAGTTAGTCAATTTAGGGGAGGAAAAAAAACCACCTTTTCTGAGATGGTTAAATTGCTATTCATTTTGTATTTTAATCTAACCTACTGGTGATTTAATTTACAGAACTCAAAGGAAGTGTGCACTCAAATATTTGAGGATGTTAACGTATCAACCACTGTTTAATTCTGGAATGTGCCTACTTGCTTGACACAATATTTTACCATCTCAACAAATGTTTAGCCTTTTTTTTTCACTTGACTAAAGAGAAATAAGTTTCACATCGCTTCATTCACCTTCTTATGTGCATATGCTGGGAAAGATTGGATGTTAAAAAAAAAAACTTCCTCATGTTCCTTTCTACTACATCTAAATCTGTTTACCAATTCAAAACTGCTAAAAAGCCCTGCATTCTCCTGCTAAATCAACTGGATGGCTAGAAACCAAACTGTGATGTAACAGGGAAAAAAATTTATCAATTTATTTTCATGTCAGAACAGTCTTGAGAAGGTATAAATTGTTCTGGTCTCTATGCCAGTTTTCTTTTTTCTTTCTTTCTCTGTCTTCCTTTTTTAAAAAGGCTTTCAGCTTTTAAGCCGGTACTTTTTATAGTTATATAACAGTTCTAATATTTTGTGACATTTTGTATTGTGACACTATAGATGAAATTGTCATCGGACTGACACTCTGTGCTGTTTATTCCTTAATTACAACTGTTAACACTGTAGAGAAGTGTGCTAATCTGCCAGCGCATATTATGAAAACAACGTTATTGTTACCCACACCAACACCCACTCAACAGGATATTTCCAAGATGGTAGTTTAAAGGAACTTATCAGCACAATGGACGTTTCAATATAGCGGGGTTTTTTTAAGCTTGTCCTAGTGTCTTCATTTAAAAACACAAAGTGGTTTGAAAATTTTAAACTCTTAAATTGTACTGAGCATAGATACCCTTACTAGCAGGAGCTGCCTCTGTAATCAGAAAAAATAAAAAATTCTTGAATGCTTAAGCAGTGGAGGAGTGAGGAGCCACAAAGCTTTCTGACAGTTGTTTCACAAATAATGAAAACAGAAGGGAGACGGAAGGGCAAGTTTAAAGATGAAAAGATGAGAGGAGTCACTTGCATTCACAGGGCCGGTAGTACTTAAATAACCAAGTCAAAAATCCAATAAGCGTTCCTAGCTCTGATAGGTGACCTTTTTCAGAACCAAGTCTGAGCTCCCCGTGAAACTGGCTACTTACTGAATGTTTTGTAGTTTAGTTCCTTCTTCCAGAACCTTCAGAGGTTTGATTATCTATGAGGGACAACATCCTATGAATCCATTGTCTAGTAAATACTACAACGAAGCAGTTAAGTGCCTCTATTTTTTCTGTTAAAAAATCTATAATAATGGGCCAACAGCCACTTTGATTTCTGTACTAAACCCAATCCCCATGATAAAGTAACCAAAACCATTCTAGAAAATGTAAAGTTAGAACAACTGGTATTCACTGGTTAGATGAGAATGACTGTAAATGACTTTTTAAAAAATGACACAACATGGGGCAGCCCGGGTGGCTCAGCAGTTTAGCGCCACCTTCGGCCCAGGGCCTGATCCTGGAGTCGGAGGATCGAGTCCCACGTCGGGCTCCCTGCATGAAGCCTGCTTCTCCCTCTGCCTGTGTCTCTGCCTCTCTCTGTGTCTCTCATGAATAAATAAATAAAAATATTAAAAATAAAATAAAAATGACACAATGCTTATTTAGCAACTTATTTAATAAACAGTTTACCTTTCAGCATTCACTGTTAACACTCCCGTGGGTTTGGCAGAAGGCAAATTCACGACCCTGAAGTAGTAGCAGGTCTCAAAGTGAATCTGCTTGTCAGCAGATTCTCCTATCTTCATGTCATCGAGGAGGTAATGGGACAATATGAACATGTTCAATTCCTAAGGTGCCTGAGATGATCTGCATATTCTTTAATATTCAGCTGTATGAAACAGGTTTTGTTTTGATTTTTTTTTTTTTTTGAAAAGAGTACGTGAAGAAGTTATCCCTGAGCCTCATTTTGAATGGTATTTTCTGCTTCGTTTTCATTTTCAACACCGATAGGATATGGTGCTCTTCCTAAAAGAAACTGTTCCCATTTGGGAATATATTCTTCTACTGATGCCCAGTAAAGAGTCTGGAAAAAAAAAACAACATCCAAAAGTAAAAAAGCATATCAAGCAATTGAACTTGGCTCTTCATAATAGTCTAAATGTTTATTCACTGAAGTGTGTGTGTGCGTGTACACACACACACACACACATATACGTAGAATGCACTTCCTCTACAGAATATTTTATGTTAATTTTAGAAAGAAATCTGGCTACTTACTAGTGTTAATTTTCAAATTTCTCAGTAAAACCAGAGCCTGGCAGAATGACAGGTTTTAGGATTTTATTGTGATTTTACACGCCCTCTTGTGGCCAACCTTGTAATTAATACCAGTGGTATCCTCTAGGACACCCGTCATTAAATGTTTTTGTTTACTGTTCCAAATCCCATACTAAATTATTACCCATACAATGAAATGATTGAACACGAACAGCTGCTTTACAACTGACATAAAAAGGTCTGACCTGGGATGCGGTCAGGAACTGAAACATAACTAGTATGTTATAGTCCAGGACTCAGGGAAATTGACTCCTTAATTATATGGGGACAAACACTTAAAATACACATTCACTATATCTTTTAGAAGAACACTAGATATGGTAAACTGTAGTTTCTTCCCAGGTTGGTTTTTTTTTTTGGTATACTGAGAAAATAATACCAATTATCATGTAACCATTTTTAATTCCAATAACTTGGAAATTGAGACCTATCATGTTGGCCTGATTTACAACAAATCTCTAAGTTCTAGAAGCTCATGCAAAATCACCATATAATATCTACAAGCTTTGATGGTTTTTTGGGTGATTGTGCTAAGGGGGCCAAAGAAAAGTAAGCTGCCAAAAAGCTCTGTATCATAGGAGGGCATTTTATATTGGCTCATCACTATCGATCTCATTTTGGGAAATTCAGCCAAAGAATTACATAGCATTAAGAACACATAATGACTCACTCTGCACACTAACAAGGTACAGGGGTTCTGAAAGTTGAAAATGGTGAGCGGTTCTACATATCTATCTTTCTATGCATGTGGTCTGAGAAATAGCCTGACACACTTAAAATAGAGGTCATCCTGCTGTGCAAGACTAGCTAAGAAAAATACCAACCCAGGCCTGTGGTTGGGAGTTTCTCTACCATTCACGGCTGGATTAACCCCTATTGTGCGGGGCCTGTAGAGGCCAGAGGAAGGTATTGGAGAATTCAACAAAGAAAAAGACATGCCCAAGGCACAACTTTGTACCACAGTTCTTTCTATCCTTGATCGCTGCCTTTTCTTATTACCCTAGATGACACAGAAAATTGAAGGGCAAATTCTCAGCCTTTCATTTTGAGTCTATTCACATCCCTGCTTCGGCAGCAAGCAAAACTGTATTTGAAAAAGGTCATTAAGAATATAAAATTAAACTATTCTATATGGAGTAAATTTCCTTTCATCACAGATATATTCATATACCAAATAGGGTTTATTTTTGCCAACAGTCTTCCCAATCTGTTCTTGAACTGAGCAAAATAAAACAGACAAAAGCCACACTATGCTGCATGATAATATGCATTTAAATAGCTTTGGTTGAAATTTGGTGAAGGGACCAAAGTGCTAACATTAGCCAACAGGAAAAGCACTTTGGTGAGGCATGCTGTCATCTTAAGATTGAGTGCATACTGTCTGTTATGGTTTAACAAGATAGTTGTTCTAGATGAAAAGACATAGGATCTTTAAAAAATTTTCACTTGATACATTTTTAAAAATCAAGATACTTACCAGTTACCTACTGTGTACAAAGCACAGCACTGTGGACATGGAAGGATCAGTCAGACAGATCTTATTTTACTAAACAAATAAATCTGAGAAATACACACATACAACCACCATTCACTTACAACTCACTACTAACAGAATGGGGTCTCTTCCTAAACATTAATTCTTTAAGATTCTTACCTCAAGAGAAACCACCTCTGGTGATGGAATTGAGTGAATCCGGGTCTGTAGAGACTTTTCTGCTGCTTCTATGTCCTATAATAGGTATCAGCGTTTTAGAAACAAAATGTATTTACGTAACACACGCAAGTGGTACCTGTAATAGCAATGGCTATATCCCAAATCTCTCAGCTCTTCTCTAGATATACAGTCTGAACTGAAGGAAGGGCATGGAAGGAGGAGGACTGATCACTACTTAATTAACCAGTTTCAGATAGAGAAAGTAGCATTTCTTATTTTAAAATAAAAAATGGCAGTGGGGTGCATGGCGCTTTCAAGGTCTTCCTTTCATTTAAAATAGTAAATGCCAATAATTCTTGCAAAAAGGACTTTCTTCTAAAATTGCTCAGGACACTAGCTTAGCTCTAAAACCATTAAAAACAGCCAGATGGAAAAAACGGTCAAATACTCAGATATAAAAACAGTCAGACAGTCTGCTCCACACTGTGCTAACCTTAAAAGTAAAGAGTTCTAGTCCAGATCATGCAAATAGTGTATTAATGTCACAGATTTCATCTGTTCAGTATTCTATTTTTTAATTTTATACTTATGCAAATCCTCCACATATTTAAAAGAAAGTCAATGAGGTACCTCAGTACTTTGCAACAAGAACCTTTTTGCTATATGTTTTTAGGACTAGATTTCTGGGGCATTTTCAATGGCCAGCTTTATGGCTGAGTCGTACATCAATCAGCCGATGCCAGTTAAGCACTGTGCTTTAATTTGTAGTTTAACTTGTGGGTGTGTACATTTTCTCTTACGGTTGTAGGAACACAGGGGTAATTACACTTAATTCATACCCTGGTAAAGATGTAACCTTGATATGTGGATGAAGTACATGCCCAGAAATAAAGGAATCTCCAAGTTGTTAGTGAAACACTGAGCTCTGTTTAATGTGCCCCAAATTGGCACCTATGTTGTCTTGTGCTTGCTTATGTTTGTCAAGTTCACAGAGGCCTTGGCTGGAGGCTGTGTAAATTTTGTCTCTCCTTTGAGCTTAGTGAGTTGATCGAAAAGAGAAAGTTCTCTGATCCATGTACAAGCATTGGAGCAATCTAAGTACAGGGCTGTTGGACAGACGGAGAGAGATGGAAAAGGACGTGGGAGTGGGGTGTGAAGAATCCAATGCTGAACAGGAGAAAAGAGCGAGCAGATGGCAGTGGCGGGAGCAAGGAATGGGTGTGAAATGTAAAAGGGAAAAACAGGAAATTCCCTAAAGGGACTCCCCAAAGTTGCACAACCATTAATGCACCTGCTGTCTCGAAGAAGGTGATTTGAAGGGGAAAACCACCAATTTAGGGATAAAAAGCCCATCTATTAGCAGTGTCTATTCCCTACCAGAAGTTTATGGCTAAGACACATGCTAAAGAGCTTTTGATGCCAATGCTACAACAGATAGCGAAGATTAACTCTTCTGTGATTGCACTGAGATTTTACAAGGTCCTAGAAAAGTTATTTTTTGCTTTTATAAATCAAACAAACAATAGACTCACAGTTTCATTGACACCATTATAAGAACAGTTATAAATGTATTGTTAGTGGGTAGATCTAGGTGCCACTAGCACCTGTAGACAAGATGATAAACACTTCTCTTAAACACCGTAAAATAAGGATACTGAATCTCTCTCCTAGAAGATCAGACTTGTGATGAAAGAGTAGATATGAGCAGGGATCTGCAGCCTGGTAAAACAGGTCTATGGTTAGTAACTTGACTGTCATCTCTGTAGCCTGTCGACAAGGGATTATCACCCTTCCAGAGCACTTCTTTCTTAAGTGAGATTTTACTTTCTTAGATGTTTTGCTTACCTCTCTGACTCCTACTTCACTTTCTCCTTAGCTGGCTCCCTTTTCTCTTCTTAATCCTAAGTGTGGGCTTTCTTAAGATTTGTGACATCTGTCCTCATCTTTTTACTTTTTTTCTCTCCAAGACTGTCTCTTTGGGGGAAAAAAAAGGAGAGATATCTTTTCTTCCTAGCCCTTATTTCTCAACCTAATAAAACTTATACTCCACTTACTCCTACTGGATGTACGATAGCAGGAATTCTATTCCCCTAAACACCTATGCTGTATCTTCTACCTTCAACTGTTCTTATTCTCTGACATTTAAAAATTCACAGGTCCATAGATCATTCCATCAGGATGTCTCCACTAGCCTGTCCATGCCATTCTCAGTGCTGTGGCCTTATTATCACACTTACTTGTTCAACAAATATGTACTTGGACTATATCTCATTTTACTTTAACCACATATAAAATTGATTAGTTTTGCTAAAACTACTACTTTAAGTATCTTTACCTAGATTAAAAAAAAAAACAGATACCCACTACACAGAGAATAAAGTATGAATTCCTTAGCCTGACTGAAGAATCTTTGCCTTCTTTAGTGAGTTTTATCCTATTACTTCCAGTTAAGAACCTTCTGTTTGACTATATGCTGCCAGAGGTACAGACTGAGTCTCATACAACCTTTAAGCATCGGAGAATCTAACAAAGTGCAGGGTGCATACTAAACACTTAAATATTCATTATATAAACAAATGACTAGGTGTCAAATGTTTCCTGAGTATAAATTAAAAACTTAAAAAAAAAAAAGGTACCCAAGGGAGTGGAGGAAGAAAAGGAAAAAGAGCAGATGAAGAGAGACTAGACTTACCTGACCAGACCTTGATATCTTATCTTAGAAATCTGCCATTAGACCATTTAAAAATGTACACAGTCATAGAAAAAATGAAAAAGCAATCCCTAAAAATGGAGGACAAAACAAATCTAATCTAGTTGGTGGGATAACCACATCAAGAAAAAGTACATCAGGTGGTCTTAGAACACAGTATTTTGACTGAGCGTCTGTAGTGAGATATACCTCAAGGACAAAAAGAATTGTAAAAAGTATGACTTAAAAGCATACTCCGTAATCATCTTGTTGCTGGTAGTGCTGTCTATATCATGGGATAAAATAAATGCATAATTACATTGGTATTGGAAAATTTTTTAGGAAGTGCAATTTTTTGTTTAACGAGAAAAATGTTAGAGGTAGAAGACTGGTGATTTTAAGTTAAAAGTCTTACAATCATGTAATCAAAATGGAATTATTCATATGAGCTCTTGATGAATTTTATCTTTAAAAAAGTTGTAATAAACACTCCTTGTGCCCAGATTAAGGGCTCTAAACATATATTCCTATCAAAAGGATCCACGGCTACTTGGAGCAAAGGCCAAATTGAGGTCTAAGCAGCAAATGATGGCCTAAAAGATATCA